>NW_026623328.1:296433-378098 GCF_030028575.1 Malurus melanocephalus | reverse complement strand
ACCAAAAAACCCCAAACCCGGAACAGAAACAAAACACGGCAGAGTGAATATACAAGCAGCAAACTGCACCATCTAGTGGCACGCGAGATTTCAAAGGAGCTTCAGCTGATTTTCAAACTACAACGTGCTTTTTTAACAGAATCACAGAATATCCTGAATTGGAAGGSACCCACAAGGATCAYCGAATCCAACTCCTGACCCTGCACAGRAGAACTCCAATCACCCCCTGTRCCTCAGAGYGTTGTCCAAACASTCCCTGAACTCCGTCAGGCTCGGGAGCCGCGACCACTTCCCTGAGGARCCTGTTCCAGTGCTCAACCACTCTCTAAGTAAAAAMCTTGTCCGAATAGCCACCCAAACTTCCGACATAATTTCACGCCAGCCCCTCGTCCCAGAGAGCAGCGCTCAGTGCCTGCCCCCCCGCTTCCCCTCATGAGGAAGGTGCGGCCCACAGTGAGCTCTCCCCTCAGCCTCCTCTCCTCCAGGCTGAACAAAGTGCCTTCGGCCGCTCCTCGTACGGCTCTCACCTCTCCTTCCTAGAACCTTTAAGGGCCGCCCTTGCTCTCAGATACCCCATACTGTGCCACACTTCCATAGATCCYGTTTCCCGCTGGCCTAAGCCGCGCCAGCACCGACAGCCCCAGCGGTCCCCCCSCTCAGCACCTTGATCCTCCGCACCAGGTCCCTGCTCCTCTCCACGGCCGCGCCGAAGCCCCGCGGCAGCGGCGGCTTCTCCTCCCGCCCGCTCTCAGAGTCGCCTCCCGCCGGCGCCGCTCGCACCCCGAGCGCCAAGCCCAGCGCCAGCCCCCAGCCCCAGGGGCGCGCCCCGGCCCCGCCGCCCCCTTTGCGGGGAGCAGGGACCCGGGCGGGAGCGCTCGCCCGCCGCAGGGCCCGCGCCAGGCCCGCCATGGCCGGGGCGGACATGGACATGGCACCGCCGGGCCACAGGCACCGCCTCGCCGGGCCGAGCCCCGAGCGCATCGAGCGCCGCCGCCTCACGGAGCGGAGCGGAGCGGGACGGGCTCCGGCGGGGCTGCAGCGGGCGGGAGGGAGGGCGGCGCTGGGCGGGGCAGCTCTCCCGCATTCACCGCGAGCTGCAAACACCCCGCACTCGGGCCGCCTGCCCGCGGCTCGGCACGGCTGCGGGCGAGAGCGATGAACAGAATCACAGAATCAATKAGGTTGTWRAAGACCTCTGAGATCAGCGAGTCCAACCTTTGACCAGACACCACCTTGTCAACCAGACCRTGGCACCAAGGGCAACGTCCAGTGTTTCCTTAAACACCTTCAGGGTCGGTGAGTCCACCATCTACCTGGTCMGCCCATTCCAGTGTSTAATCATCCTTTCAGWGAAGAAATTCCTCCTMATGTCCATCCTAAACCTCCCCTGGCGTAATTTAAGRCTGTGTCCTCTCATCCTGTYACTTTTTGYCTGGAAAGCCCCACCCCCAGCGGGCTCCACCCTCCTGTCATGGAGAGAGCGCCAAGGTCACAGCTGACCCTCCTTTTCTCCAAGCTAAACACCCCCTGCTCCTTCACCTGCTCCTCATCAGACTTGCGTTCCAGACACTTCATTATCTCCACTGTCCTTCTCTGACCCACTGTAACACCTCMGTGTCCTYCTKGTCATGAAGSGYCCAGAACTGGGCACAGCATTCGAGGTGTGGCCTCACCAGTACAGGGAGTTAGCACTGGTTCCTCCAGTTAACCWCTAAAAGCCACCAGCTGTGTCCACGAGCAGCTGCAGGTGTTATTCGGCACAATGAGCCAAATCCCTGTGAATCCTCCCCAAAGTCTTACTCTTTGAAAAAAAGGTTTTTAAAGAAGCAGTCGTTTCTGCTGGGTAACTGGAATGCCCAGAGCCCCCAGCAGGCTCAGCACCATCACTCTTCCTCCTGATGGAAGTGAGGGTGTAACTCACACCAGTACCAATGCCTGACACAATMACCTGGTTTTAACCAACACCTTCATTGCACTGATGAATAAGAAAAAGATAGAGAAGGTGAAGAATACTTCAAGCCACAAGATTATTTCTTAACTCTGCACTCCCCAGCAAATGTGTCCAGAATCAAATGAAAAAAGCGTGCTGCTAAACATATGCCAGGCATAAGTACTGTACAGGGTAGGCTAACACCCAGATAAAACCTTTTAGTTGCAGGATGAGCATATTTGATCTAGGTTTGTCAGGAATTACTTACAAAAGCTGAATCTTCCAGTGCTGGCTGTAATTTCTGGTTTGAACAGTGCAGATGACACAGCTGGCATATACAGAATTCTGGACAGACTACTCACTTCTGCTTCCAAGTGTGGCTCACGTTTGTGAGATGCTAACTTAGCGGTTTCAGTTTTCTTCATGTCCAGTGATCTCAAAAATTGCAGGATTTGGCAGAAAGTCAGGTCAAATATTTTTCATGTGTGAAGTCAAATGCAGAYCAGATGCTATCCCTTTCACTGCAGGCATTTATTGCTCATTAGTATTTTCTCAATAAAACTCCATTGCTTATCACAGTACAACTTCCCACCCAACCACAACAAGAGGTTTTGTTTACTTTCTTGTAACTCATTTGCACTGTGCTAAACTGTCTCTGGAAGCATTTTGCAGCAGGATTCTCTGCATTCTTACATCAACATGCTCAGCATGAGCACTCTTTAACATCACAATTCTGAATGGACCAGAAACAGAGCTTGCCATTTTTATCGGATTGTCTTAATGAAGAGCTTTGTGCTAAGTCCAGTAGCACTACTTGGCCTGCTTTTATCTGTTTTATCTTCCACTAAACTACCGGTTTTGCTAAGTTTGAGTTGGGATATCAGGCTTAGAGTGTTTTGAGGATTTTCTACTCCCACTGATAGCAATAGAAATGAGCACAGCAAGAACTAGGTTGCTCCAATTTTAATTTAACAAARAAGACCATGTTTTTCCTCTATTCTTGTCCATCAGTGACTTAAAAGTATAGGCACAGTCTCAGCTATAATGCATCTTCTTTATGTAACACAGCCAGAAAAGTCAATCTGGACACCCCYCTGGCATGGTGGGAAAAGCTCCATGTGGTTGGTTTAGCACTACATCAGCTGRCTTTTCCTTGGCAGGCTATACTTGCTGGATTTGTGTTGAGATATACCTTATTTGGGTGATACAGAATGGTGTGAAACAAGGGGTCTTTCAGCAGGGCAGGGCTGTGCTCACTCACCTCTCCTAAGCTTTGGAGTGTCACCATCAAGAATCTCAAGATTTTAGAGCCTTTAAGATAACACCAAAGCTCACCAATAAAAGATCTTCAAGCAAAGTGCTGATGTATCTTCCCAGCTGTCTTATTCTTCAGTTGTGTGACTTTTTCTGTGACGATAAGGGCTGGGGAAGCACAGCAAGGTGGGCAGCAGCTTTTGTGCTGTTCTGCAGTGGTGTAGCCCCGCAGTAAAAGGTGCAATATGCTCACTCTGCTGCTAATGGTCACCAGTTTGTGGACACATCAGGCATTTGCAAATTGTAAGGCTTCATCAACATTTCCTAAAACATAACTCCTGAGGTGAAAAGAAAAATTAGGCATTTTGAAARCAGCTTCATCACTTTCATCAATCCTCCTCCATTGCTGCAAATGCTTTTGTGGATTCTGATGTCTCAGCAATGTTTAACAGATGTTATTATGGCTGTTCCTGCTTGTAGGTCTGGACTTTGATCACGTTATTTTTTACTATGATGATCTCATTTGCTKTTCTAGTTCACTGTCAACTCTCCAGTGACATGCCCCTGAATTTAACCCTTCCATTGAAAAATGGGTAACCTTCCATTGTAAAAAARGGTGTTTCTAACAAACAACACATAAGGTTTGAAAGATAGAAAACAAGTAATTAGTATTAGYATTCCCCTGATAAAGGTCTAGTCAGACTGAAATCATGAGCCCATCTCTGTTCTGTCATCTTATTAAATACCATTTGTAACTGCCACGGMCCCAGACTGAACCTTGTAGGTTGAATACGTAGGAAAGGGCTTTTAAAAATGAAGAAAGTAGTAAGTGTAAAGAAGCTCCTCTGTCTTCTTTTTTGGATATATTGTGAAACAATGAAATGACCCMTTAACCCAATGGATTCCCATTATTCCAACTAGATTCCAATAATTAAGGACTYATTTTTGTAAAGATTTCTGGATCTAAAACTGTTGAATCTAATGGAATATAATCAACGGACAAGAGCTAAAGTTGTCAAAAAGGGCTGTAATTTATATTAGTTCTAGATAATATGAATAAAAATAGGAAAACAACAATTAAAATATTATCTATGTATACATAGATATGTGGAAAATTTATGTTGATGGAAAATGCAAAGAGTGAAGGGATAACKATTTCCTTCATCAAACCAGATGTTTCTACTCTCAGCACAGGAAGGACATAAAAGATCCAACTTCTTTCTGAATTTGAAAAGGCAATAAATAAAGGGARTATTAGATGTAGAGAGAAATCAAGCTCTGTTTTCTCTCTCTTTTCAGAAGAGATCTCATTTATTTGAGAACTAAGGGACAGAATTTTTATTTCCCTCTGGCTTGAAGCATTTGTACAGTAGATGGCAGCAAAAAACCTTGCCCGTTTAAACCGGTCGCCAGCAAAAGGAGTGATTTTATTGCCACGTGATTTTATTCTCTCTTGGCTGTCAGAGAATTACTGAACTCAGTTATTACAGTCTCTTCCCCCTCATACATCATTATGTTTGGTCTTGGTCAGTACAGCAGTTCTCAGAGTATTATTGTTATTTGTTTATCGAGTAAGGTAAGAGTTCAGTGTCTGTACCACTGCAGTAACAGCACTCCCCTCCCCATGTGCACCAAAAACATTCTGTAACAGGACTGTTAAACCCAGCCATAAAACCAGACACATCTCCCCTAAAGATACAGAAATAAGGACATACTCACAGCTTGAGTTTAAGATTAAAATCTTCCCTGAGTTGGTCGGGTTGGTTTGGTTTTTTCCAAACTAAGGTCATRTGTAGGTGAATTCCCCACCAGCTAAACTGAGAAACATTAGTCAGGAACAAATCTTTAAACACGTAAGATGTCTGGACCAAGAGAAAGAGTAGGATTAAACCAGTGGGTTTTCAGACAGTGAGATCAATGTGTTATCATCAGCTCTGCTTAATTCACTCAAGTTTCCTGTGTACTCAGGATGTGTCACCTGGGCATTATATACTTTCAACAAAATAGAATATGAAAGTTTTATAGCCACACTGCTACTGCCTTAGTTTCAGAATTGCATGCAGTCTGACACAGTTCCTAAAAAAACAGGATGGGAGTTTGAGAAATATTTTGYATGTTAAGAAAAGGAATGCTGAAAAGACCATGCTCTGGTTACAGATCAGCCAAAGGGCACACACATTTATTTTTCTTCTTTGTAAAAACATTAGTTTTAAAATTCCAGTTTTGCAGTGGTAATTTCTTCATAGTTTTAATTCAAAGTCTGCTTGAAACTTTTTGGGACTCAGAGGAAAAATAATTGTCACCAGCCGAAAGTATGTAGTGAAGGAACATTTGTGAAATACACCAGTGTAAAAAAAATAAAACCACCACACACACACACATATTCTCCCTCCAAAGAAAAGAAAACATGCAGATTTTTTTTCTGTTTTTCCTGAAGTTATTCTCCAGGTAACAATCTCTTCTGGTACAAAACAGCACAGAGGACTGGACAATTTTGTGGCTGAGAATGTCTTCACATACATCATTAGAATTCACTTGCTTTGTGTAACCTTTTCACCCTCTTCAGCTTTTCTCCCACTCATTGGGCAGAGGTACAAGACSCCATGGAAAATGATGGTGTGCACCACCACTACTCCCAGTGCCACAGGCACCACACAGCATCASTGAGTTTGACTTTTCCAACTGGACCTTTTCAGACTCAAGTAGGTTGCTTCAAAACAAAGTAACAAAGCATGGAAAGAGTAAAACACCTGAAAGATTAAACATATGAACCACAAGGTATTGTGAGGTTCATATACCCAAAGACACAATCACATGTGTAGGCACTTGGGAAAGCTCTCTGTCTTGCTCTAGGAAAAGCTCCTACCCCTCTTTCCACCCTTCTCCCCAAAACACAAAGCTGAATGAAATGAACATGTCCCATAGTCTGTCACAGATATGGCTGTGACAACTCTGAAGCCTGACACTGACTTACTCATGAGAGAAGTGGGCCAGGCAACTGCATTGAGCCATCCTGAAGGGMCAGCACCAAGTGCCACCTCCACAGCAGTGTCTACAAGTCAGGAAGAAAGACAATAGTCACATTTGCCTGGACAGATAAAGCAGCAGGAGGAAAAATGTGTTTGCAGATTTTCTGTGTGAATCTTCAGGCATTCTCCTGTGTAAAGAATACAGTCATGATTTGCATTTACTATATTTATCTGTTGCTCTAGAGAGGAGGCACTGGAATCTGCTCAGTACCTAGTCTAGCAGTTTCTCCAAGCCATTCAACATTATCTGAAGCCCTAGCACATTTTTACTGATAACTACTGTCATAAGCAAAATGTTTCTCTGCAGTGTGTGCCAAATACTCACCCAGCTATACATGCAGGCAGGTTGCCAGCCCATTTTCAACTGCTCTGACCAYCCATTCTMGTGTGCTTTCACCTACCTGTGCTGMAATTACASCTCCATTTCGCTTTGCAGACATGTTCTGTGCCACTAAAATTGCTCYTTGTGGGAACAGAGTACAGATAGCTTGAGAAACTGCACAGGCTAGGRAAAAACAGGAAAAGTACTCTTATCAAATTAGTAACGTCTCGGGTATTTGGGTGGAGGCATTTGGCACCRGGCTTGCATATTCTTATGAGAGTCAGTCCATGCATACTACAAACTCCATTCCTTTGCTTCSTATTTTTCTTCCCAAGCTCAGACATATTTCCAAAGAGCCTCTTTAAAGATGCCTAAATAAACAATTACTATATGCTACACAAATCAGTAAGCAGGGATTTTCCTTTATTCCCTTTCCATATGGGGTAAATCAASTTAATGATTTGCACAGATATATACTGCAATAGGATCATTGTAAAACCTAAAATATGTATTTCTTTTGTACGTTTGCAAGTAGGGCTATAGGAAACAATTAAGAAATTTTTTAAAACTTTGCTACTGAGGGAAGACAATTGTCTAGGATGAGTGACTTCTCCAATATGCACCGAGTGTAAGACAGTTCATCTCCCTATAACTCAACAACTGTTTGAACTGGAATTCAAATTTATTTCTTTGACCTGGAACCAAACCAGGACCATTTAATTATTTTAGATGCTTACATGTACTTTCTGGTGTATAGCAATGCACATCAGGTACACACAGAGTTATGCTTTGTGATTAGYATTACTCAGTAGAACAGTTTTACTACCTGCACACTCATCATAATGCCTGCCACTCAGCTTGGGTTCTTTCCATCCTTCCATTACCAATAAAAGCCATCTGCAGTGTGAAGGTAAGCAAGATAAGGACACATCCATCACTGGGGAATCAAGCTCAAGGTGTGCTCTACTTAATGGGTGACAACATTTTTCCCAAGTGCTGTAATGAAAGCTAACAAGTTCCTACTTGACTTAGTGCTTGGCAAATTTAAACAACAGGTGTGGGTAAAAAGCATTTCTTATGTGGACTGTTGTGTTCTTGTAAATTCTCAACCAGGAAAATAAAATAGAAGCAAAGCTAAATCTCCATGTTGTCTAAGAAATACCTATAACTGACACTGRTATGTTTTGATGTTAGCAAGTAATGTCTTCACATTGATTCAAAGACAAAACAGACATGGGCAAAAGAGGAATTGGGAAAACAGATTTTCAAGCTTTCTGGGTTTAAAGTAGTTTAAAAGGGGATTTCTGCCATTTCACACCTTTAATACATGTACGTATGCAGGTGTCCTACTCAGATMAAAAGGAATTGCTCAGCACCACTGAACATCAGCCTTTCCTTTATAAATTGCAAAATAGCACTGCAATGCTCACTGTGGGCAGCCATTTGKTTTTAAACCTACATACCAAATGTCACAGCAGCTAAAGACCCAGCAGCTTTGACACGAGAGAATTTTTCATTGTGCAATGGCTGTTAAAGCTCAATGCTGCAACACTGAGACTTTGCTCTAATGGAACTGTTTGTTTGACTAAGGCTTAGGCAAACAGGCAGGACTCAGCTGTATGTGCTCCATATGTGTGTACAGCCAAAGCTGTGTGTGCACCTGGGTGGTTTGGTAAAATGATCTTTAAAATAACTGAGCTGAAATGGCACAAATCCCTACACAAACTGCACTCAATTTAAACTTGGATTTTATTGATTTCTTTTAATTAAATCCCAAATGTTAATAGCTTGTGATTCACAAAGATAATGGATCCAGAGTAAACCCTTCCWATCAGTCCTTTCACCAGCTGTAGTRTTTCTAGTGCTGGCAGCTCACTGATGAAGAAGCAGAGGGWGGAGTTAATAACTTAATTGCTCCAAATGGCAATTAATGTCTGTATATCCAGCACACAGACACGCAAGCCTGTGTGCTTTTCATTCCAATTTATGACAGTAAGTCTCAGCACTGAGCACCTCCCATGGACTAACAACCAGTTTGGGTTAGTTGGGCTGTCTCTTGTAGTCACAATCCTTCCCAGCAGTTGTTAATGTCCTGGAAATGCCTTGCACTCAGACATGGCAGCATGTGAATGTAATAAAAGCACACACATGTGCTACATGCTTGCTATCTGCTGAAAAGCAGCAAAAAAATGGTGCCTTTGAATTTTTATTTTGGAAGTAATTTCCTGGTTAACATAATTGATAATGAAGTACTAGCACAGAGAAATTTAACTCAGATTCTGTGTGGAAGAACTACAGAAAGGATTTTTACAGAAAAAGTTCCTTCATACTTTAAACCCAGTCGAGGGTGACAAAGACCTTCCTGTCACCTGGACCTTGCCAAACATCTTCTCCTGAGGCAAAGGAATGAATGAGGTGGCTGCACAGACAAGTGGAGGCTGTAGGAGCAGGACAAGGCACAACTACACAGCAGCACTTAAGAGGAGGAGGATTCACTCATCTGTACATGTTGTCTATACCCTCCCAACTGGCCTTCAGCCCCCATGTGCAATTCTATCTTCTTGTTTCCTTTCCTCATTTTCCAGATTTTTTTTTTTTTTTCTGGACACTGCACAAATTACATCATCCTTTTATCCTATTTCATAGTCTACATGTGTACAACAAAAAATAAGGAAGTAGCACAGCAATCCAGATTAAGTAGAAAGAAGTCTGGCAGGCTCATCCTCATCATTGTTGGCTGCAAAAAAACATAATCTAGGAAAGTTTCTGAAGCATTTTCCCAGGCTATTTCTCCAACTAATATTCTTGTCAAGAAAAACRTAACTATTGGTTGGGCCTGCAAAGAAATACTCTATTTTTAAACTGGAAWCTCACACAGATCTCCATGTTAATATCAATACCTATATGTCCCAAGTTGAAACAACTTACCAGAGCTTTGCAGCTGCACCATCGTGATTATTCTTTCACTGTAGAGACACCAGACTTGCATCATTTTCCAGGGGGACAGCCAACTATCACTGGGTGTAACACTTTGCACGTTTTAGCCAAAGAAACACTGTTTGCCATGAGACAGACCCCATGGTTTCTTCCTCAACATTTCTCTTTGCATCTCAGGGCAAAGAATGAAAACTACATGAAAGAAAGCAACAATCTCAAGAAGCAGATYGTGGTCAGGCCCTGGAATAGAAGGCATTCAAAACACTTTGCTGGATCATGGCCTCAAAAATCTATCAACCCTTTATACTCATGATCCCTATATTCTTGCTGTGAAGAATAGAGMAATGTTCTCACAGCCCTGCATGTTGGTGTTATGATGTGTGGTACTGGCAGTTCAGCTGGGTCTGCAGGACTGGGTTTTTTTCTGTGTGGGTTTGCTCAGTTTTTTAAATGCAAAAGATGCTGTTTAATCTTTATCTAGCTATTCCTCAAACCAGCAAAGAGACAGGAAGAAGCCAGTGCTGAGGTGTCGTTAAGGACCACAGTACTCAAATCCAAAACACTAGGTCATGTCCCCTTATTTTGGTGCATTATGAGTCAGGAAGTAACAAATGGAAAGGAGCAAGGGTTTTTATGTGTCTGTAAGATTTCTGTCTGCTTCTGTTTCCCATTGTTTCCATCTGGACTATGGAGATTGCTCACTAAGCTGCTGGCATTGAGGGGTATCCTGCTTTTACGCAATTCTCAGCAGCAGCTTATGAATTGGCAAGGTCTGACTTACAGAAAACTAGATGGCTTTGCAACTGATGCCAAGAAGATTATGCAAACTTGTACATATTGTCTGTGCCTTGGAAAGAACACAACACACACTGAAGACAGTAAATTACACAACTTCCCTCTACTAAAAGTGCAATGCCTGTATGCATTTTCAAAAAAACCCTCCATGAAGATAAAAAGCATAATCCTTATTTCCTCTGCTTTARCCTTTTTGCTGCAATTCCCACTTAATAATTCACTGATGCTCCTGTTTTATTATTGAAAGAAACCCACCCAAAGGAACACCTGAGGAAAAAAGTACTCTATTTTTCTATGTACTGAGTTGTGTAAGAAGTATTTCCTCCCCCAATTTTAGAATTATTTAGCTGGCTACTCACTTTCTATTTTTTGCTAATGAACTTTACAGTAGTCATAGACAGCCCAGTGTAAAACATATTCCTATGATATTAACAATAAAGTGAAATTTGACAACCAAGATTWTGAGTTGCACCAACGACAACAGAAATTGTTAATAGATATAATACCTTCCAGATTTCCCACTCAGGTGCTAGAACTGAGGCAGTGCCCTATAGGTGCAGCCTCCTGCTGTAGCCTTWTTTCTTTATCTAAATTCCTTTTCTTTATCTCTCAATAATTCTTGATTGAATTGATTGACTTTGAGCACACAGAACTCTAAATKGCAAATTACATTTCTGCAGGTTTTGTGAACATAAGGAACCATTAAGTCAGACAGAATATGCCTCTGAGGGTCCTGATGGAAAGAAAGCACACCTGCAGCATGCTTTGTATATAATTTGATACCAGAGAAAGCCCAAGAGGGAGCAGGAGACAACAAAAATGTCTCCATAACTGGAAAATAATTCATTCCAAGTTCACAACCAACCATGAGACAGGAATCTGCAAGARGGCAGGTTTTGCCAGTGCTGGTACTCTCAGAACTACTCATTTCATTGAGGAAGGTCAGCTCAAAAACCAACCCAGACAATTACAGAGCATGGCTGCCCAACTATGATGTATTTCAAATGACCAAATGTGGTTTTGCATTGAAAGAAGGGGTGAGTAACTCTCCAAACCAAGACATGCATCTTAAGGAATGCTGAACAATGCAGGGTTCTGTGAYTTAATTTTAGAGTTAATACAGCAAAGTAGCTGCAAATTTGCTGGAATGGGGTTAAATCAGGGCTCAATTTATTTTTACAAGYCAATGCTTTGTAGGTTCACTGAGTTTTGTCTGATTAGACACTGCATGCAAAGAAACCATAAGGCATAGTGGGTTATGAGRTATGGCAGAAACAGATTTTCCAGCTCTGGCAAATACACCCTTATGTGTATTGATCTGTTGCTAGTCAGCAAAAAAGCCACTTGGTGTGATTCATCATCATGTTCACTGCYCCACTCAGTGAGTGAAACTAGAAAGCTTTTATTTACCTGTTCTGAAGCTTTATGGATTCATCTGCAACAGTGCACTTTGGGGAAGTCTACTTTGCAAACAGATTTTTTTCAGATTAATTCTTATCTCCTTGCTTGCACATGCTTGCCCTATTAATGGTGACATGATATCATTGAAAGACATGAAAACCACAGCCTCCTTTACCCTTACACACAGTGAGAGYTGAACTCAATTTCCCAAACCACAGAGCAGTTTGTGGTCTCCTGGAAAGCAATTTTAAGCAGCAAACAAAGTTTCTGACCTCACTCAGACACATTGTTTAGGACTCAAGCACATAGCAGGGGACCAGAACAGCAGTCCAGTGGTGCTGGCAGCACACTCAGCTGTGTAAGACTCATGGCTCAGTGCCAACAACTCCTCTGTTCTGCTCCTGCAGACTCTCTGGGTGGCCTTGGGCCTTTCTCTACAAACAATCCCCAGCACAGCAYTTCCTCATGGGAAGCCCTCCTGGCTCCAGCAGCACCAGTGGAAGCCACGTGTACAGGGGGACTTGGACTCTTAGAGCYCRACTACCTGCCASTGYATCCTTGTGCAAAGCAAGGAAGCAGCGAGGGATTAGAGTAGCTTAACTCTGTACAATGTGTTTAGAGCTTTATCTCTCAGCCTCCAGTATGAGCTAAGGCCTTCCATGAGCCTTGGAACATRTATTTTTCTCCCCAAAAACACTTACAAAAGAAACATGAAGCCAGGGATTTCATCCTTTGCATTCGGGATGACTTGGCAGCAAGCAATAAATCACACAAAAGCTTGTAATTTTACCAAGTTCCTCCCTTTAAAACACAATCAAAAAAATGCCACTTTTAAGAGTGCATCTTCACTCTCTGACTCTCACTTCACCTGAAATTATTATGCATTACTTTACCCTTTCACCAGCTTCCACCAGTGGCTGATAAAGTCACCTGCTTTCAGTAGCTTGCTAAGGGTCACCWAGTGGAAATTCTTTGATTATCTGGAAGATTATCTGAACCTGTCTCCTACCAAGCTCTTGCTGCTATACGGATGGACAGCATCAACTTGCAGCAATGCACTACAGAAAAAGAAGGAATAAAAATTATTTTCAAGTCTTTAAGTTGCCCACTGACAAATATCAAATAAAGGTACATACATACGTAGAAATAAGCAACCAGTAGTGAAAAGTTGAGTGAAAGGATCTCTTATGAACRTGGCACATGACTTCAAAGGGTTTAYCAGTGTACTGAAGTAAATTAACACATATTACCATGTAAGATATACAAATAGATGGCAGTGTTTCCAAGAGCATGGCCTTTAGGACTCTTTTCCCAAAGAGATCAATGGGAGTTTCCCCATTGGTTTTACCCAAAACAGCTTTGATCAATAATGAGTGCTTCTGGAAAGCTCCATCATGTGCCAGGGGATAACTGCATGCTGCACCCAGCTGGGCATGCAGTCAAGTGACAGGGACAGGCTCCTGCAATTTGGCCCTCAAAAGGGGCCTCTGAGCAGCTGCAGATCCACATCTGTGCAAACCACTGCATTTCTATCCACTGGCCATCAACACAGAATGAAAGCCAGTATGTTAAGTGGATCACAATGAGAGACATTGCACACGTGTAGAGTTTACACAGGGATGCACAGGAAACTGATGGGATGAAAAACAAACCACAGGAGAACAAAATTTAAAAAATGTCCTAAAATGTGCATTTTATTTCATATCATTATACAATGTTTACATACAGGTATACTTTTAAGACTGCTCAAAGAAAGTGTGAAAAAAGTGAGGCGAATATCGGTTTAAAAATTCCTCCCCTACCCCAAGTCCCCACAAATAAAATACATTTTAAAACAATCTCTTCCAAATTAATGTTTTGTCCTGAATTTATTGAATCTTTCATTTCAACATGAAAAATACAATCGAATGAATACTCAAGGTGAAATGCTGACCTACACTTCTGTATTGAGTTGCAAAAAGACAATTTAAAACCTTTAGAAGCCTTCACTTGTCTTACATGCCTTCGTTTTACTGAATTAGGAGGCACAGAAAGTCCAAATTCTCACAGATCACTAAAATTCTGATAAAAATAAATTACTGAGCTGGACAACTCCCGCCTTGTCTGATATCAAACAAAAGACTTCAAGTAGAACCTTTTGTTCAAAATAGCACCATTGCTGCCTGATCTCTCTTAATCACCAATCATTCTTCTTGTGTAAAAACTGTAGTTGGCACTTGAGGTGGGACACTTTCTGCCACGGCCAGGATTCTTCAAAGACTAAGCATACTGAATTGTTGAACTCTCTACAGAGTGTAGGTAACATTTTTGTTGGGAAATGGCACATTTAAACCATAATGTAATGTAGCTTAACCCGCATATGGCTTGCCCATTTTGGTGTTTCCCTGACCCCTGCTCGATAAYTTAGCAGATGTTCTTGTGACTGTGGTGAAACTAAAATAAAGACATGTTTATGGGGCTTCACGGCAAGCAGGTGTAAAAATAATAAAACAAATAGTGTGGTTGCTGCTAAGAAGGTTTTCACATGTTGTTTAACTCCAGTAAAGTTTGATCCAGCATCTGATGCATACTAAGGTTTTCTTCTTTGGCATGCGCCACTTTCTCTGTTGTGGGATTAGAAAATTAAAAYATGAATAGCAGTTCTTTGGAGGCACTGATTCTCAGAACATGAAGGCATGCAATTATCATTGCTCTCAGAGGGTTTAGAAAGTTAAGAAATGTGCATGCTCATAAATACCAATGTTACCCAGTAACACAACTAGTGAGAATTCCAAATTAATAAAACAAACAGCAAATAATTCAAGTTTAGAACTGTTTACAGMTGCATTTGTTAAGCAAATGCACTGCCAACAGAGACACAATGYTCTGGAAGCTCTTTGCTTATAGGAATGTGAGATAGTAAATGGCTTTTTTTTTAAAATAGGCAATAATGAAAATAAATAATTTCTTTGCAGATACATAGTTAAAAGTTTCATAGATCCCAGAAACACAAACAACAAAAAAAAAATAAAACTATTATAATTTTCAGTGAAGTAACCTTTAAGAAATTTATCTCTTGTAGAAAATAAATAAACTCAAAGTTAGTAGCTTTATGTTGCATGCACACTTTTAKAAGACAGTCATTTAACACACGTATTTGATACAATAAATGAGCATRATATTCTGGTGGTGCACCCTACAAGATCCAGTAATAGCAACTTCATACTACTGCAAGCATACCTTTAAACTGATCGGGTATTGTCAGATGGAGCTCCCATTCTTTTTGTTTGTTTGTTTGTTTTTTTAATGTYAAAACAAGCCCAATTCATAGTAAGGCAAAATWATCACATCAAAGTGTCCATACAAAACAGCTTCAAGTATCCTTTAAGTTGGTTTTGAAATACAGAAATATRAATCCTGGTGAATATTTTTCTCTCACCATAGTAAAAATCTTAACACCAATTGATGATGTTGGATAAACCGAATGCCTTTGTGCAAGGCAGGTTGTTACTTTTTCGATACTGTTAGCAAAATGCTGTAGCTGTTTACTTAAGTGGAAGGAAGCTACTGCACAGCCAAAGAGCTCAGTGCTCTCCAAAATAGATGTGCAGACACATCTTGAAAAGCCTCATCCAGAAGAAGCATTTTCGTATTTTCCCAAGAGAAACTRAGAATTTTATCCATTAATTTACCACAGAATCAACAGCTCAAAAAAATACTGATTTCTATGCTTCTTGCTTATTTGTACATTTACTGATTCATTCTTAAAGGAAATTTGGAAAAAGGTTTTGAAAAATTTAACAGTAAGTCACACTAAAGTTTAATCCTCATTCAATGCCAGCTTTAGTTCATTAGTTAGGCGACTGTTTTGCTCAAGTTGCTGGTAGAGTTGGTCTGTACAGGCAGCAAGCAGGTTAGAAGAGAAAAAAAGAGGCAGAATGAAGACAGATTAGACAGAGAAAACAGTTAAATAAGAGTTAATAAAGAAACCGGTCACATGACAGACAGTTCAGTAACATACAGAGAAACATTTTACCTCTGTTTCTAGAACTCTAGCAATTAAATAGCTACTCCAAGGAACAGCTACTGTAYCATATGAAGAACTGGCTAAGAATCCTGCTGTGGGGAACAGCTGTGAGACACAAACTGGAATAGAAATGGAAGAACTGCAGCTATATTCCTAGAAGTAGCAAGTCCTGCTTTAGTCTTCTGTACAACGTGTGGAAGGTTTATTTTATGATTGCCGTTTTTCTTTTCAAACTATTTAAGGTGTGGTGGTACCTCATCTGTCAGTGGAGTGAAACCAACTGCACCACAGCCAAYATAAGTAACAGCAGGAGAGATGCGAGTAGGCAACTACCACCGRGTCTGACTCAGCCCACACTCCTTTCCTAGGGAATTTAATGGCTGAAATGTTATTTTTGGTAGGAAAATATACTTGTGTTACTGGAATCAAGTTATTTTGATACTGTTACATTGCCAAGMTTTACTTCGTAAGAAAACAGACTCACAGTTGGTGAAAATGAAAAGAAAGGATGAACACCTTGCTCAAAAACAGAGAGGACAGCACAACAGCCACGTTATGAGAGCACATTTAGTGAAAATTGCACTGCAGAGTGAAAGAATGTCCCACGATGGCTTTTGACTATTTAGTGCTCTCAAATTGTCCATATTCTTCTCAATAGCCCAAGTACACCCCTACCCCTGACCTCTTGATCCCAGATTATTCCCCTACAGGAAATGACTGTTTCTGATTCTTTTCCACAAGCTGCCTAACAGCTTCCACAGGAATCCTCTTTCCCTGCAGGCACTGGACTCAGCAAAGGCAAAGCTGTGCAGTGAGTTGGTCTGCAGGACATGCTTGTGTGGTGAGCAACTCCTCCCAGCTTCCTCCCCAGCCCAAACTCCCACAGCCAGCTCAGTAAAGCCAGGGCACATCTCACAGCTCTGATCCTGCACTAGGAATAAATGGATCTTGCCTATCGTACATCAGGGTAATGTCCCACATTTGTGGGGGAAAAAAAMCCCATCAAAACCGTGGAGTAACTAAAATTTCACTCCGTCTGGCAAAGTGTATAAAGTTGTTGTTTAGAAAGGACAACGTGAACTTACACTTACCAACATCAGAGAAATCTAACCTTTAACTGAGGCAGAAATTTACAGCATTTCCTGACTTCCCAAATGACTAAACCCCCCTGCAAAGCAGGGAGAGCACTTCCCCAGTGAACACCGAGCCCTTGATCCCCCTGGGCCGGCTGTCCCTTTCCTCCAGAGCAGAGCCYGGCTCTGCAGGAGCCCCAGCAGCCCAGCAGGAAGTTCTGGCTCTGCTGCAGAGCCAGCAAAGCCCAGAGCCAGCCCTGCACATGCTGGGAGAAGCCTCAGGCAAGCAACCAGCCAGACACGGGAGGCAGTGTCACCACTGAGGGTGACAAGAGCGCTGAACCATGCTGCAGTGGGAAACCACAACAGCTCCCTGGAGTGAAGATCAGCGCAGCAGCACCAGCCAGGAATTCTGTATGCAGACACCTGGGGATCTGCACTGCACTGCCCATTTCCAGGACTCCATCCAGCATTCTGTCACCCTCCAGTGCAGAGAGCTGATTGTGGATGACTGACACAAAAGGCAAATTTTTGATACTGGTGTTTAAAATCACTGAGTTAAAAATGGATAGGTTCCTACAATGGATTTTGCTTTTCTGTTTACTTTTAAGAAACACCAGAAGCTGGAGTTGCTGTAGCGTATTTTACTCTGGCTCAGCAGACAAGTGCCAGTTGACCACATTCCCCCTAACTTGCATTTGTGAAGTTAACCTTAGCCTCATAGTCATTTCACAAATGCTGATTCCATTATATTTGGTTAATTTTTATATATCCCATTCTATTTGGTTGCCCTTCAGACACAGCCTATTGCTTTTCAGGTGCAATACACCATTTACTGTTTGTCATCTGAGYAGTAGCAGATTACTGAACTTTATTACTTGAACTATCAGTGATGGCTGATMTAAATCCTGCACTGGGGCTTCTCCCCACAGCCAGCAGCATTAGGATATGTCCTAGGCTAGAAAACCAGRATATGCCAAAGTTATGCAAGGATGGCAGGCCAGGAAGGCAATGCATCCATTGGCAAGCCTTATTTAAAAAACAAGTTTTGAGGAGGGGAGAAAGTCTAGTTTAGATTGCACTGCTGAATAATCCCAAAGCTGAACAAGAAAGAGAYGTTTACATCATTCTACGGGTTAAAAACTACACTTCAGCTGTGATATAATGAATTTATTTAGCTTTGGTGACTTAAGAACTTTAGCAATATACAGAGTGAAACCAACTAGGAAGCATCACCACGAATCAATTCAGTTTAAACTGATTCACTTTAATCTGAACTAGAAATAACTTCTAACTTTACTGTGATGTAAATAAAGCTAAAAAAGGCAGTAAACTCCCTAGCTGCAAATAATACAAAAAAGCACAAGATTTTAGTATTTAATGCTTCATCCATAATTAGACACTGACAAATCAGCTGAAAGCTCTTCAGGCTTTCAGACTTGAAATCCATTATGTTCCACTTGGAGCAGAATAATTTCATTAATAGTATCATAATGAGAAATCTCCACTCCAGTTTTGAAACATTTCTCATGAGTCTGCAATTCAAATTCACAATCCTGAACGATGCACAAGTGGAAAGCAACTGAAACCTCCCCGAAGAACTTCCAATTCTATCATGCCACTGAAGAAAACTGTATTGTAAAAATCCCAAAATGTGAGCAAGCAATATCTTTGCTGAAAACTAAGGCATGAAAGAAGGAAAACCTTTTTCAAGACATTTCAAGGATTATTTTTGGGTGAAAAAAAGAATTTAATGTTTTTGATGCTGCCTCTTTAAATCGGTCTCATATATATGAGTTAATGAACAAATACATTTAAATAAAGATAAGAAGTCTTCAGCATCAAGCTAGGAAAAGACTGCAGGCTTTAAAGTGAAAAATCTGGTTACATCAAGGATGTAACTGCTCTCTTAGCCATGCTCCCACGACCAAGTGACCCCAAGGAAGCAGTGTCCTTGCAAATTTTGTCCTAACAATAACAACTGGGAAAACTAACTCCTATACATCTATTTGTCATTTTGTCTGCAGCAGCGTTTATGAAAAACTAAGATAACAACTGGTCAGTTGACACACTATCCCACACACTGCACTCACTGGCTTGGCATTGTCAACATTCAGCCAAAAGTGTTTTCAGCTAAAAAATGAAAACACCAGAAAATGAAATCCCTAATGGCAAAGAAGCGCAGATTTTATTAATAACTTAAATACTTACTGAAATAAATAAAAGGCAAAGGAATAGCAAAAGGGATACAGCTGGGATATTTATTTTACATTGAGAAATGTAGTTTCTGTACAGCAGAGCACAAAGAGAGCATGTTCTGAGACAGGTGATAGAAGAAGAGTCAACTAAGCTAGAAGACAGGACAATGAACCCATGAAACATCCAAAGCTTGGAAAGATGTTTTATCCAACCCGATGAAGATGTCTTTGGAGAAGTGAAGCAAAGAAAATTATCTGCATGAAAAGAAAAAGTGAGGTAAGGTAGAAAATAAAAAAAAAGGTGCAGTAAAGACTTCCAAAAAAGCTGCAATGGCACAGCAGAGCCCAGCATGCTGAGATGACTATGCTAGACAAACAGCACACCATGCTGGGACTAGAATCCTACAGTCATGTCCTCATGTACCAGCAGAGTACAATTTCAAGTCTGTTTYCCAGGCAGAAATATCCCAAATTAAAGAAATACTGTCATCTCTGCACACAGAGGAGGAAAAAGAAATCTATCTGCTTGATAAGCCACTGAGTAAAACCATATGTTGGGAGGGAATTTAAAAATAAAAAAATCAAAGCATACAGAACAGGCAACATTAGATCTCTACTAAAATGTTGGTAGACAAAGGGAAGAAAGTAATGAGCAGACCTGGGGACAAAAGAAACATGAAGAAAAAACTATTTAAAACATGGGTGCACACAAAATATGTCTCAAGCTCTGAGCAAACCTTATGMCTTATTGAAAGCATGCCAGGGCTTCCAAAAGGGAATGCTGGGACTAAATATCGCACCTCCTAAGCACTTGAGAGCCCAGGCTCTTCCCCTCTCCTGGGCCAGCTGCACAGCGTTCATGCAATGAAGAGTTTGAACATGGGAAGGTGGAGGGAGCACAGCTGACCTCTGTTCAGAGTCCGTGGGGGAAGTCAGTTTGTGTCAAACACAGCACAAACAAGTCACACCTCACAGCTGGTGACTCTCCTGCCTTCCTGCCACTCTTTATTTTTCTCCTTATGACTAAAGGTGATATTACCCCATTTTCGGTGCATGCAAGTGAAATTATGACTGCTATCTGGAACATATGCAGAAGCAACCTACAATTCAATTATCAGCTTAAATGACAGTGTTGTTTTAAAACCATTTCCACACTTGTAATTTAGTGATAACAGCTGAAATTTTCAGAGCAGTTATGGAAATTCAGATAAACACTTTCTACTGTAATTAATACAAAATACAGCTAAATCTAGATTTCTTTGACATTTTTGTAAGAACTTTGCCAGAGCAAAAACTGTGACGGAAGTCAAAGGAATACAATCTGAAAGCAACATGCACCAAGACAATTTTCTTTCAAAATTGATAAAATGAATGAAAAAAATTCATAAAATGAATATGATGGGCCTGGGAGATAATGGCTGAACAGAGGTGAACTGAAAGGATAAGCATGGAGCTGCACACATCGGGCAACCACAAGATAAAAGGATTGCAAACACAGAACAGACATGTAACCACAAGCTTACAAAATCACCATGAGTATTTACCAGGCTTGGCACAACACTCACCCACACTTTGCCACGGTAAAGCAATTGTTCATGGTATTTTGTACACCTATTGTCTCTAAAGGAAAGCATCTCCCACTACCCAGGGAGTGGTACCGCGCAATCAGTGAGGGCAGGGAAGCAGCAGCAGGCACAAGCTGGGAAGACATTTACATGGAAGTCATATCATTGAGAGCGTGGTCCAGCTCCTCACTGATGGCTTTGTACTTCAGTTTCTGAGCATAGAGCTCATCTAATGTTCCCCCAGGTGAGGCAGAGGTGTGCAAGGAAATGGAGTGAATCATGGGATGGAAGGTGAAGGTGGTGGCATGGGATATCATCCAGAAGCCGTAGGAAATGAGAAGAGCGCACAGAAAGAAGTGTTGTGACAGACAAAAGGAAACAAAATTAGARAAGGATAAAAGGAAGAAAATAGTGAACAGTTCTGTGCAACAAGTTCATTAACTGCACTGCCAGTGGGACAACCTGCATTACAAAGAAAACCAAGAAAAGAAAGACTACAAAAGAAGCAAAAATCCATGTTTCATTGCCCTGGATTTTTGTTTTAATGCATATTAGGAGGGCACACAGGAGCTAGGGAGGGAAGATCCAAAAAATAAGCCTCAAGGAGGTTGTTACCATTTTCTACCACCTTTTTTTTTTTTTTTTAATACCACTTGGGGTTTTGTGATGTCTTAAACCCAGTTTCTTACAGCAATTTTCGTTCATTCTGAACACTTATCTTCCTTCTCTTCCTTCCTGAGTCAGGGATCATACATTTTCAGCACCTACTCAGGCATGTCATAGCCTTCATACAGAATCCAGCCTGCCACACCAAGCAATTTAAGCTGCTTAAAATCCTAGACTCAGTGTAATGCATCTGAATGGTGAAATCCATATAACTTCTAATTACAAAGTCCTACTGAATTATTTTCTCCAAAGGCAAAAAGCACATTCCACTACTCTGCTGCAGTTCTAAGAGATTTATCAAAACCTTAAAACAAACTCTTTGAAGTAGCAAGCTATACTTCTGATTATGTATACAATGTATTAGCTTTGCCAAAACCTAGCAACTGGTCTAGGATACAAAATGCTTGACCTGACCCATACTTATCCCAGGAATAAATTAAGTTAGATTGCTACATTCCTAATGATTGCAAACATAATGCAGCTCTTCATCAGCTTTTTACTGAGATGATAATAACACTTGTCATCTGATCATTTATATATACATTTATATACTCCAAGCAGAAGATTTTATAAACCAAAAAATGAAAGGAGTCTTAAGAACATGAGAGAAAAAGAAACAGGCAAGAGCAAAACACTGTTCACCAGAAGCATTTAAGTTACCAATACATTTCATTTGGAAAATGTTTTGTCTACTTTACTCTTTAGGCAGACCCATTTATRTAAGTGGGAGAAGACTGTCCAGTAGAATTGGGTATTGAAAAAATTGCAACAAAAACCCCCACACAAGAGAAGAATACGAGATATATATTTCCACAGTAAGTAGAAAAACAAAGCCCCATACCTTCTAGGTCATCAATGCTCTTCTCCAGCTTGGTTACTGACCTCTCAGCAAACTCAGCACGGGTCTCAGCCTGAGGTCAGGACAAACACAGACTACTTTAGCAAACACACACAGAGTACTTAGGAACAGAGGAGCAATAATTCAAATGAGGAAAAAAGTACAACATGAGTAGGCAAATAATCAGGCTAGTATAAACCAATTTCTAGGGGAGACATTTAACATTAAACTGTTCCCAAAGTGGCATGTTCATCCTTACAGCATCAAAATAGTATTTATGTTACAAGAATCAAAGGTGCATTTTGGAAGATACATTGCAAAGAACAGCTCTAATTTTACCTCCTTCAGTTTGTCAGTCAGGACTTTAATCTCCTCTTCATATTTGTCTTCTTTCTGTGAGTACTGTAATAAGAAAGAGGATCACTGATATTAGATGAGTATTCTAAATATACTAAAAACCCCCACATTCGAAATTCTTGTAATAGATCATGTGTACACAAGAAATTAATATAGGTGAAACTAAATCAATTCCACTTGCAAGACTGTGGTAACAGGGTTTGTTACAAGAATAAAACTTCCCTTGAGTTATATTCCAGTGCAACATGGTGGGAACTTTGAGAASAAATTAGTACTACAGTTTTAAAGAATGAAGTCCTTTGGAGAAATTTAGTGTTAGTACACAATGCCGTGTTGAGGAACATTCTGAAGGATTACTTAATCCTGTCAGAGTACTCATCAGAACATGYGGCCAAATAATCCTGACCTATTTGGAACAAAGAGATATGCTATGTTCCAATCAGAGCTAAATATGAATTGAGTAGAAAATCCAACTGCCTCCAGTGACAAGAGCCTTGCTGAAATGCTGCAGTGATCAGCATACAAAGAAAACCCCACAGGCCAGATGACAAYGTAAGGGACACATTCTCACATAAGTCTCTAGCCTACCTTCTCAGCCTGAGCCTCCAGCGACTTCAGGTTGTTGGTCACAGTTTTCAACTCCTCTTCAAGCTCAGCACATTTGCTGTTATTTCGGAGGGAAGGCAGGAAAGGGGCGGATGGAAGATTCAGTCAAGCAAAAGAAACAGGAGAAAATAGGGGGAAAAGAYAGAGAAAAATGAAAACAATTACAGGGCAAAAGGACAGCCTCAAAAGCAGCTGATCCATCACAGATTGAAAGCAACTCTTTGTGATGCCAAATATCATTTCAAGTGCACATTAAGACAATGACCAGACAGAAATTCATCTACAGCTCTTGGCTTACACAGAAATATTTACAGAGCTTKTACATGTGAGACAGTTCAGCTTCTTTTGGCTGCACAGGAGATCAGTTTTAAAGGTAAAAATGAATAAATAAATAAAAAAAGAGACCAAAGAAAACCACCAAAGCAAGATGCAAAGAGAGTAAAGAGCATAGCAAGGACTTATGTGTTACTACTGAGTGAGCTAACTAGCTAYGGAAGCTGAAAGACTTGGGTTGCAGTTAAACCTAAAAACTGTTTATTAGTATCAGTACCTTATCCTCTGCAGCCATTAATGCTTTCAAGTTTTGATCCATTATTCTTAACTGTTCTTCCAGCTGTCGGACTTGGCTGTTAGTGAACACATGAAATGCACAAAAGCCATTCACAAAATCAGTGTGCAGGTACAGCATGCAGTGACAAAACACACGCGCACACACGGGAACACATTTACTTTGGTGCTGACCATTTATTTCAACATTTACAGTAAATGAGCAAAACATAGCTTTGAGCTGAACAYACAGTGTGCTGCCAACATTTCATGCACTTACAGCTCTCTTCTAGCACCTCAGATACACCTCAGGGCAGCTCCACACTTACCTTTCTGATAGCTCAGCACGCTCCTCAGCGCGCTCCAGGTCACTCTCAATGATCACCAGCTTACGAGCCACCTACAAGGACAGGCAAGGGACAGTCAGGGATATTACATTGCTGCAGCATACATCACTTTTATCAAGAACCTACAGAGCAGGGGACTGGGCCTTTTTTCATTTTTAGGTC
Source organism: Malurus melanocephalus (assembly GCF_030028575.1). Taxonomy (NCBI): domain Eukaryota; kingdom Metazoa; phylum Chordata; class Aves; order Passeriformes; family Maluridae; genus Malurus; species Malurus melanocephalus. Next base: position 354,066 of record NW_026623328.1, on the reverse strand, counting down.
AACATATGAGTTTTGATTACGTGACTTCTTCATTGTTCATTACTTAGCTATCTGATATCTTTCAAGATGCCTCTTTCCTTTACCAAAAGGCAGCTTAAATGTATTTTCCTCCGTAAGAGCTTAGGAAATACTCTCAAACATTTTAGTGCAAAGATCTAAGCACCAATGTCCTGCCACCTTGTCCCCTGAGGTATCTGGATGCCTAGTTTTCTTTCCACAGCTGTGAAGAGTGGTGTTTGTCATCTTTTGTGCTTAAAAGGCAAAGCAGAGAAACAAAATTACAGGCACAGCCTAATGGGCTTTGGAAGGAGATGACCTGTGCTCAAGAACTGACCTCTTCATACTTGCGGTCAGCCTCTTCAGCAATGTGCTTAGCCTCTTTAAGCTGGATCTCCTGGATTTCCATCTTCTCTTCATCYTTCTGGGCTCTATTTTCAATGACCTTCATTCCTCTGAAAAACGTGAAAAACAGGAAATGCAAGGTTCAGAGCTTGCCAGTTTATCTCCAGCTCTACTATTTGTGGTATGTGACTTGCAGAGAGTTGTATTCAGGTGAATGAAGCACATCAGACAGCTGAGTGTTCACACCATAGATTTAGTTCTGTGCACTCACACTTCAGAAGTTCAAGGAATGAAACATATCTTAGGAAGGAAGGAAGAAAAAGTGTGATTTGTTTAGCTCTTACTGTAGTTCAGCTGTACAGTTCTTTTTCATTTTAAGTTGCAGAAAAAGGCAAATAAAGGGTGCTGCTTCTAAAGACCTAATAAGAAGACTGAAAACATCTGTGCTTTTACACTCATCAACACCATGTTAAAACCCTTGCAGGACTGACAAGAATCATGTTTAGGGGCCAGACTCTCCTGGGTGTTGCCATGTCAGAACCCTAAAAGCTCGCTATGCTCTGCATAAGAAAATTTAACTCCTTTATAACAAGAAACACTGTGTTTTGCATATGTCTGACCCAAAATGATCTTAAATGTTTCAAAACACACTGTGAGTCTCTGACACATTTCTTTCCAACAGACTGCATCTTTAGTAACATAGAAATACACGTGCAGAATGTGTGGGTTTCTTTCACAATAAAAGGTTCTACACAGTTATAAAATACAATTGGTAGAAGAGAGATCTTCCGAAGTCACAAATCTTGAGTTCCTAACTTACATTATGGACTTCTGGGAATCTGAAGGAATTATCATTCTCTTTCCTTTGCTACACCTTCATGTACCAATCCTGCCAACAGGAGAAGCAAAGCCTCTTCCAACACTTTGCTATTCTCCAGGTGAGATTTTCTACCCACAATGAAACAGCACAAGAGTACCTCAAATAGTTGTTATCCAATTAGAGAAGTCTGGCCTGGGCCAAGCAGGATGTGACATAATACATCAAAAGACCTACCACACTTAAACCTCATCTTCACAACTGAAAAGAATCCAAGCCTAAATATTTTGGACATGTCTACAGACAAGCTGTAACTGAAGTCCATGTACACAAAGGAAGAGGAGATTACACATGCTCAGAGACACAGGAGTGGTTTCATTTATTTCCCTAACCCACACCCTGGCAATTATGATCTTTGTCATAAGGGTAACGATCTGTTCAGGCGTGGCCCCACCCACCTTTCGCTCTCATCTGCAGCTTTCTCAGCTTCCTCCAGCTTCTGCAGGGCAGTAGCCAAGCGCTCCTGAGCCCGATCCAACTCCTCCTCAACCAGCTGGATGCGTCTGTTCAGAGAAGCTACTTCGCTCTCAGCCTGAGCACAGGAAGAACAGAAATTAATTCATAGGAACACAAACATCTTCTCTGGTGAAAGGTTATCCCATTACCTGTCAGTGCCATGTAACAGAACTTCAACAATTTTTGACTTCATCCACTAAGTCCATACACAGAGATGTACGTGATTGAATTGTGAGGTTATAACTTAACAAAGGGAAAAAGTGATTAATGCTTCCTTTCAATGAAGCACATCAAGCACTGTACAATTTGTACTACAAAGAATGGCATGGGAAGAATTATACACCATTGCTCAAATATTTTCTGTTATTGTATTTGCAGACATTAATTACAGACACCTCCCCTTTTTAAAACCAAATCAAATCAAATCAAATCAAATCAACACAAACTACTCAATTCTTCTGTTACCCTAACTCCTTTATGACCTTTCACCAATTTTTTAAGACATTTCCCTTCAGTTCCATAAGAAGGGTTCAGAGTAAACATGTAAAAACACAYCTGGATCAGCATTTGCAATGAGACAGCTAACAAGAGAGAGCATGACAACATTTAAGAAGTGCCCAAACATCCAGAAGTTTTGCTTACAGGCAAGCTGTGTAAGAGTTGATAAAAAAGGCACCAGCAAGGACCCTGCCAAGGCAGGAATACCTTAAAACTTTTTTTTTTTCTCCCATAGTACCATCCCCAAACTTCCCCTAAATTTGCCTCTCTTGAATTACCTGTTCTCTTAACCTTCTGCATAGCGCTTGCAACTCATCTGCCTCTTATCTTTACAAGCTCTTCTGACAGCCTCAAACCTACACTTGTTCAAGCTGCAGAGTCAGTTCTACAACAGCCTTCTTGTGATAACCTCATTATTAAACTTACTTTCTTTCAAAACCACATTAAGCACAAAATATATATAAAAAGGTAATTATTCTAAAAAGTAAAACACTTCAGAGAATAACACTCTTAATTAGCACTGAAAACTAACATATATGAGATATACAGAGATATATATACTATGTATGAGGAAGTACACATCTGAATTTCCTATGATGTCTAGTTGAGGGGTTAACCAACCCTCTGGCAAAAACAGATACCRAAAGTAGCAGCTTGATACTTTTTCTTTTCTAACCAGAGGTAACTGGATACAATGGGCTGCAGCAAAGATTTTTGCTGTACATAACACAAGAATAACTTACAGGCCAGAGAAGTAAACAAYCTCTGACATAAAAGTAATGATATCCTGCTAGAATAACTGAGAGTAACACACAAGCAGGGAAGCAATTTTATCTTTAAACATTAATATGCATTGGCAGGGAACACACAGAACCAGAGGGAGGAGAGACTTCATCCTTAGAGATCCACATTAATGCAAATATAAAATATTTAGCTATGTAATCATGCAGTAGTATTCCAAACCTGTATTTTCTGACTTCTGGCTTTAAAACAGTAGGAATTTGAACTTTCAGATTCAAGAAAGAAAATACCCTTTCACAGAAGCAACCCTAGRGAAATTTATAATGTTACAAGTTAATTATTATCATGTCAAGACCCCTCATCATGATAAGAGCATAAAACGTGCTTCAAAAACACAGGGTGACTAAAGTTCAAGTTTTCACTTCCTGCTCCAGTAACTCACTAAGGATTTACCAACCAGCCTTATATGGCCCAAGTTATTCTTCTGCAGAGCAGGACTTCTCTCCTTATATGGCAAGGAAGGAAAAAACCCCAGTGACATTCGGGGCACTCCCACAGCTACCAGGCAAACATAACCCTGTGTTTCTGCCATAACACTTATACACCACATATTTTTACAATGAGCGATGGATGACATGGATAAGTTTCCATTAGGTGTTAATTATTATTATTATAAGGGAGATTCTGTTTTCCAGAAGGAGTAAGAAAAATRCATTTTAAAATTACCAACAGCCCCTTGAGATACAGGTACTCCAAACAGAAAATTCTTTTTGAAGGGAATGGCTGCTAATCACAGCCTTGAAACTTCTAACAATCTGGTTTAACAATCAAAAGCTGGAGGCTGTGCTATGTGTTGGTCACAGCTGTAGCTTTTCCATTGTTTGCATATTTGTACCTTGCACAGGAAGAAAAAAAACCCCAACATAACAACCCCAGCTGGTCACATGCTATAAATGTAAGGCATTACACTGAGGYAAGGGGCAGATTCACACCTCAGCTCACTTGCTGAAGCGCTCTGAAAGCCTCCCTCCTCAAGCATTTAAAAATACAGCTGCAACAATAAAAATTCTCATACATAGCCAGCACTGTAGAAAAAGCACACGTCTACATGTACCTGGGAGTTCAGTTTTCTGCATTTATTCACCCCAGCACTGACCCCTCCACAGAACAACGTAAATAMTGTGTAAACGCAGTCTGCAGAATTCCATATCATCTGCATAAATCGACTCCAGGGAAGAAACAAACATTGACCTTCAGGCTCCTAAGCTTTGTTGTAATGTAGCTGAGCTCTTAGGGGAAGACTTYACCAGAAAGCTGTAATCGCTTCTCCAGCACTATTCCTTCTGTCACAAAAGGTAAGAGCAAAGCTTCCCCTTTCAACAGAAATCCCTTAATATAGAATATATTAATAATATGTTTTTAGAAAAATACAGGTTACTGAAAGTAAGAATACTGGTGTCCTTTACTCTACAAAGCTTAGAAAACAAGTTTTTTAAAAAACAGAAACCCTTATGAAGTAAGTTAATTACTTATGGCCCTTCACTGAAAAAAAACGGATATGCCAAGTGATCTGCAAGAATGCAGTAATACAAGCACAAGTATCTATATTTCAATCCATAGGAAAGATCACCTGCAGGTAATCAGGAAGCCCTTCCTTCGAACTTGATGCCTAGAATCAAGTGCAGAAAGGGCTGTATTGTAAGGAAATAAAATAATTGCCATTTTTTCCTACTGTAATAAACTATACAAGAAATTTGTTCTTTTGCTTTTGTACAACCACTGAAGACAGGAAAACTGCCTCAAGGAACACTGTACATTTTATAGCAGGAAACATTAAGTTACAGCTGCTGGAAGTCCCAAAGGTCAGTGGCAAGACAAACACCAGCCCTATCAGTTTTTTCATTGTGATTGCTACCCACAATTACACCTCTCTGCTACGTAAGCCTGTGCTACTCACACCTGATCTTGCCTCTTGCCTAAAACCAAGCCTAGTGGTCCTTTCCGCTCTTGGCAAGCAGCCTTGGTGAACACCACACACTACATATGWACAGCCATTGGGGCTGCAAGCTCACATTGCTGAGGTGTTGTCAGGGACAATGGGCGATCTCAGGTTCAGCCTTACGTACTTCCCAAGGGTCGCCATGCTGACTTCCCACAGACGAACTCGTCTGGATGGAGTAAAAGAACTAGGACTTGTGAGGAAAAAAATCATAAAAGCTTGCTCAGAGCCTAATACAAAACTCGTACTCTCAAAGATTTTGCCTAAATCCAACCTGATTCCAAGCGGGGTTTCGCTGTTGGCCAGCACACCTGGTGCAGTCTCCCTGCGCACCGCACCTGGGCCCGCCCCACGCAGCACTCGGGTTACGGAGCCGGGGAGCGCAGCGCTGCGGGCCGAGCCCCGCGCCAGCCCGGCCGCGAGCTAACGAACCAGCTCATCGGACACGGCGGCCAAGGAAGCGGCCGGGCTAGCCGGGACGGCCCGCAACGCGGGGCGGCCGCGCCCCGGGACCCACACCCGGCGCCCCCCGCCCCCTCCCCCGGGCCGTGGGCCCAAGCCGGGCTGAGGGGCTGCCGTACCTCCTCCCGCAGCGCCCGCTCCTGGTCCACCTCCCGCTGCAGCTGTCCCGCCCGCTCCTCGGCGGCGTCCGCCTGYTCCTGCAGGCTGCGGATCTTCCTGCGCACGGCCTCGAGCGAGCTCATCGCCGCCATGCCCGCGCCTCGCCCTGCCCGCGCCGCCTCCCTCCGCCCGCCGCAGCCCCGGAAGTCCCCCCGCGCCGCAGCGCTCCGGGGCGGGGCTGCCGGCACCGGGCTGCGAGCGGGGCGGGCACGGAGGACGGTCCAGCCGTCCTGAGGATGGGCTGGTCCTGCCGGGGAATCGGCCGGTMGTGGCTGGGGATGGGYCGGGGATGGGCCGGTCCTGGCCCGGGATGGGCCGGTGGTGGCAGGGAACGGGCCGATCTTGGCCCGGGATGGCCGGTCCGGCTGGAGATGGCCAGGTCCGGCCGGGGTTGGGCCGGTCCGGTCCGGTGCGGCCGGCAGAGCCCGTGCCCAGGGGATGTGCTGGGGCAGCAGCGCCGCCTGGCGGCACAGSGCGGGGTCCCGCGGACCGGACAGGACAGTGCCGCACCGGACAGGACCGGAGCCGGGGCCAGAGCCACCTCTCTCTCCACAAACCGCCCCCATACGAGCCTAATAAAGTGACACCCAACAACCCTCCAGATGTCGCTGCMTTCGGCCTGGCTCCTATGAGACACGGGGAGGGGAGAAGGGGCTGCAGCGGCCCCCTCCCAGGTGGGCTGGTCCGGGGATGTGTCTGGGTTTTGGGAGATGAGTCACACCGGAGAGGTAAGATTTCCTCATCCAAGTGTAAGACGAGTCCATCCCAGCGAGCCGACACTCCCTCTCCCTGCCTGTGCCTTTTTCCTAAGGCTTGGAACTATCCAAACTAATAAGGCAAATAAATACTGGCTCAACTGCAACGCCCCAAAGATACCTGCCCTGCCAAAAAAGAACTATGTCCCTAAAATGTCAGACATATTCCATGCATACAAATAAATATGGCATTTACCTAGGTGAAAACAAGCCAGACACTCTCCCACCCTCCACCTGAGGGAAGACTGCAAATAAAATTGCCTTCAACTAGCTTCCAAACGCTGTTTTCCAGCAGGGCAACATGGCATGGGGATCAGTTAGGAAGATCCTTAGTTTCAAAATGGGAATCTAGTAGCATTTCTCCTGCCTTCATCCTAGGCAAGCTATTTCCAAATAGTCTGCATACTTTTCCATATAAGGAATATCTCCTCTGGATCTGTATACGGTTCCTTTGAACAAACTAAATAAACGTCCTGCTAGGAAGCTGCCTCTCCTATGGCAGCCAGGCACAGAGTAGACATCTGATCCATATTATACACAGAACCCTCTCCCCTGTTCCTTTGCACACTTCTGGTTAAGTTCTTGGGTTCTCTTTCAAAGCCATATAACTTAATTGCTATAACAAAGCTAAACTTTTTTTTATCCTTTCTTCCTTTTATAATTAAAGTAAGATAAAAGCATGTTGTCTTTCATACAAAGTTGTTGTTTCTGACATCTCCCTTTCCCGAAAGTATCCTTCCTCCCCCTGAAATACTTTGCTTGCTTCATTTGTGACAATTCCTTTTCATTATAGCTTTGAGGTTGMCTCTTAAAGATGAGCTATAGGAAAAGGAGGGTCATTGCTTTGGAAATACAGTATTTCACCAAATCCTGTAATTCAGACCTCAGGGAGAATTGAATTGTCAAACAGCAGCAAGAGAGACCAGGACCTTAACTGCAGAGATATCACACTCATGGTTCCATGCATGCAATGCATTAAATGCATGTCAGGGACAGACAGGTGGGTGGGATGAGGGCCTGGGAGAGGCACAAGCTCTTGCCTTATTACCATATAAAGTGCTGAGCTATATATATCTCCCAGCTTGCTCCCAAGATCCCTGTCCTCTGAACTGCAAAGCTAGCAAGTATCATCTTCCGGACAATTTTCTGTCACACAAGACTGAACTTTTCTTTGACAAGTGAAGCAGTTCCACTATTTCCAAGGAAAAAAAAAAAGAGAAAGTTGGAGAGGACCTTTTATCTTGGGGACCAGTGAGCCAAACTAGTATCTAGCCACAGTTCTAACACATGCATGCCAAGGAACAGCTCTCTTGAAGACAGAACTAGCAGCCCTTGCTCTTCTGGATCTCCCTCTCCTGCACCTACTTGCTAGTAACTCCCTGATTCTGTTTCACTGTCAACACAGTGTTGTTCCAGCCTGAGCTGTTTAACCCAGCACCTGAACAGATAAACCACCATTTCTTTACTTTCACATCTARAGTGGCAAATACACATGAAAAGCACATGTCAAGTGAGCAGAAACCCAATCAAATGCCTCTGATAGTGTGCAAACCTCATGCAAGGAGGCAGTGCTGTGTTTCCCACCTTCCTGCCCAGGAGGTGCCTGGACCCTGCCATCAGCAAAGCTTTGGAGTGCTGCTGGGCAGGAGYCCAGGCTGTCCTGAGCAGAGGGTGTTTGTGGTTTCTCATTTGGGCTTGTGGTGAAAGGGATGGGGGTAACTTACATCTGTGGCCTTTTTGTCAGCCAGTTCCAACTTTTCCTGTGCATCTTTTAGGGACTCGGAATATTTGTCCAGCTCATCCTCAGTGGCCTTCAGCTTCTTTTGTAGAGCCACCAGCTCGTCCTCCAGCTGTGATTCGGGTGGAGTGGTGGAGAGGGAAGGGCGGGACGGAAAAGGTGCAGCAGGCAGCGTGATCGTGCAAAGGAAGACGTGCAAGTGCAGAAGAGACAGAAAAGGACAGACGGACAGAGAGAGAGAGAGAAGAGACAGTTAGATCCTCTTTGCTTGTGGCAAGGGCACAATACCTTGGCAGCATTCTCCTCTGCGGAGAGGAGGCTGTCCTCAGACTTGTGTAGCTCTTCCAGCACTTGGTCCCTTGTATCCTCCGTCACACGCAATTGCTTTTCCAATTGCACAATGTCATCCTCTAACTAGGTGCACAAGAGGAAATATAACACACAAACAAGTTTCTCCCTGGGCTTAGAAAAGTGGGAAATTAATTTATAAATCCCTCTCCTTCCTCCCTCCTCCTCCAGGATCTCCCAGGAACGAGCAAACAACGTGTCCTCCTCCCCGAATCGAATAAAACCCCAGGTGTAAAAGGAGAGGTTTGGAGAAGGACAAAAAAATGGGGCATGCATCCGGAGAAGGGGGGGGGGGGGGGGGGGGGGGGGGGGGGGGCAGCTGGAATTGGACAGATCTGCTGAGTGATGCTGGATAAACACAGCTTTTACTGTCCTTTGCCAAATCACAGCACATCTGTTGACTAGGTGCTCCAGGCAGCTTCTCTAAGCCATGCCCCTATGACAAAGGCACAGAGGCCACGCGGCTGACCCAGGGCCCTGCTCCCCATSTGAAATGGTGGGGACAGGGGAAGGACCCCCTGCCGCACCCCCGGGAACCTCCAGCCGGCGGCTGCCAGGCTGAAGCTCTGCCTTAGGGAAAGTTCAACCAGTTCTGCAGGGGCGCGGGGGTGGAATACAACGAGGTACAGCGACGGGGGAAAAAGAGGGGGGGAGGGAAAAAAAAAAAAAAAAAAGAGGAGTCCTCTGGAAAGACTTGCGCCCCGGCGCTGGCTGTGCCCGGGCCCTTAGTGCAGACCTGCTTGCTTCTCTCCTCCGCTGCCTTCTTGTCCGCTTCGGCTTGCTCGGCTCTGTCCAAGGCGTTCTCCTTGTCCAGCTTCAGCATCTGCATCTTCTTCTTGATGGCATCCATGGTGGCGGTGTGCTAGGGCGCGTCCCCGCGCGAACTGCTCCCGAAAGAAAAACTTGAAAAGCTGCGGGACAGCCTGGAGTCCGGACGCAGGCGCGGCCCCCGGGGGAGCGGAGCGGAGCTGCCGGGCGGCGGGACTGATCCGTGCGGGACGGGGCGCCAGCCGAGTGCAAGCGGCGGCCAGGGAGCGACTCACAGATATGTACTTTCCCAGGGGGCTGACTGCATTCCTCAAGACATCCAATACTTTTTTGGAAAAGGCTTTTTTTTTTTTTTTTTCTCCTCCCTCCTCCGATCGTCCCTACCCCTTTACCTCTCTCACTGCCCCCCGGGTTTTTTTGGGAGGCACAGCCTTCCCATTCGCTGCCGCCTGCCATTTGACCGTAGATATGACTATATATGGGATGCGATGGGCGAGGTAAGGCGGGGGAGCAATTTGTTCCCATTTCCAAATAGGCAGGACGGGACATTTCGCTGCTACTCCTGGGAGGGAAAAAAACTCAACAACGCAGCAAGCCGGAGCGCGGGGAGCGGAGGATACGGGCGCCAAGGCTGCTCGCAGCGGGCAGGGCGTGTGGGTGRCACCAACCCCGTGCTGGAGCCGTCCCCAGCCGTGGAAATCAATCTGTCCCACGGCAGGAGCCGATCCCATCAGGCGGCTGCGGGGCTGCAAGACGGGCAGTAAGGGGTTAACCGCATGCACGTACGGAATGAATGCGTTCTGAGACCTTCCCCCGGCAGGAACAGGAGGAGAGGAGGAGGGGGCACCTCTGCTCAACAGCCCGGCTGCAGCGATCGCGGCCGGCGGGGCGCTGGGCCGGCCCGCGTAGCGCCGAGCACCAAGCGCAGACTGTGCAGCGAGATTCGGGCAGGGCTGCGGGCAGGGCAGGGAGAGCCACACCGAGGGGAAGGGGCTGAGGGGTGACCCTGACCCCCAGGGCAGTGTCGGGACAGAGCAGAGGGGCCAGCGGCTGCCAGTGCTTCCCAAGCGCCCCGCTCTCCTCTGCAGTACCTGGCCGGGGCTCCCGGCCCTGCAGGGAGACGTGCCCGGTACTGCCTGCGAACTGAGAAGGCRGGCGAGACCTACTGCACCCCTCAGCTGGAACATTGCAGGGGCCATGCCCTGCTGGAGGTACCCAGAGCTGCGAGGGATGGAGCCCAGGAAGAGCTGGGGCAGGGAAACTAGCTGCAGAGGTGACTTGCACCCTTCTGTAATGCCAGCGAGGGACAGCAGCAGAGAGACAATCAACAAAATAACATATAATTAAGTGGAGACCTATTTAATTCACTTCTGGCGGGTCTCTCAGTCTCTTCAGCAGAGTGAGCAAGACACARCACGCTGTCCTCAGGACACACACTCCCTTGCACAGTGTAGAAAGCATAGGGATGTGCCCGAGTCCCACAGCATTTGGGTTGCACAAAGAGAAAATTRGGCAGCCTCTTGTCTATACTCAGTACTTGCAGCAGAAAATTCCTTCCTGGTGCTGTCACTGGACCAGCTGAACTGATGTTACTCTGCAGAAGGAGGGAATGTCCTATATCTTCTGGCCCATAGTACTTGCCAGGGCAGTAAGGGCTGCATTTGCAAAGCAGGCCTTGGAGGCCACCTCTTGCAGAKTTTCAACAAGCAGCACCGCAAAACCAACAGTTACCTTCCCCAGGTCCTGAGAAAGGCCATACTCTGAATTCACCYATGAACTATACAAAATTCAGAGAGGCTCACAGCTAGGCATTGGGATTCCTGTGCACTGCTCTTAGCAGAATTCCACAGTCAAAGCAGAAGCTCTTCTACTTAAAGAAAAGATGATTTCYCACTGCAGTCCTTTCTCACTGCATTGGTTTAATAATCAAAGTACTACAGCAATAACAGTAAAAATTGTAAAAATCATTAAGTAGAACCTTGCATTGCCATAGAATGTTTTTAAACACAATACAAGAGAGTATTGCAAAAGCTTGCAGATTTAGTCACAGGAGTTCAGGGGAACTTACTCCTCTGTCACAAGAGATGCCTTAAAAAGCATAGAGTATTATGGCTGGGAATTCACTGAGGTAGCTCTTCTCACTTTGGGGAAAGCAAATGTCTTGCGAAATTAAACRAACAGTATCCTGTCTGGCTAATTTGGGAGTGGTGCTGATAGGCTCTTAAAATAATGGCTTAAAATAATGCTTAAAATAATGCAGCTCTATTTTTCTAAAAGAATGTTAGCCACAATATGGGAGCCTCTAGGATACAGGAGAAAGTATGAGATACAGGCACAAGGGCAAAAACTCAGAGTTTTTTTTTTTTTTTTAAATACCTGAAGTATGCTATCACCTCCTCAGAAAAACAAAATATTGAGGTTCTACTTACATGGAAATGTCCAATTAATAGATTTCTTTATAGCAAGATGACCTTGTATCCATGGGGCTGAACTGGCTGATGGTGATTTAATTTTTCTCTTCCTCCTGGAGAGAATATGAAAAATACAGACATGTGTTAACATGCTTACTATACCTTTCATTAACAATTTTAATTACCTGGAAATTTTTGTTCCAGCTGGCTAAGAAAGATAGGCTTAGAAATGAAATAGTCTCTCTGTCTTTAATTGGTATGTGAAGATGGATTGTATACAAATGATTTTTACATATTGAAAAAAGAAGGCAGCACAAACTTTGTTTTTCCGACATAATAGCAATTCTCTCATGTTACTTTAGCTTTTGTTGTTTTTCACCACAATGGCTCTCATCATCTCATCTCATCTCATCTCATCTCATCTCATCTCATCTCATCTCATCTCATCTCATCTCATCTCATCTCATCTCAATCTACAAATGGTCAGGAACTCTCTAGCAGCAGTTTCACTGTGTTCTGGGGAGTACCTACTGCACTCATTTTGAATTCTGTTAATTTAATCGGGCTCTTCAGAAAATCAAGACAAGTCAACTCGAAGCACCTCAAAAGGATACCTGGTTTTGAAATTCATAACTCCTCCTATGAGCCGATGATGCCACACTTCAGGCTGACAATGCAGTACAGTTTCCCGGATTAAGGCCTGTTTATATCATGATGTTTCTGTCATGTCACTTATCCCTTGACATTGGCAGAAGTTTGCCTTGAGGAGCATCTGCTCTTTGGGCATATATTGGGTTGGTCAACAGGGGTTGACTCTGGTAGCAGGCAAAAGAGTAGGTAGACACAATCACTTGGAAAAACTTGAAATATGCCCTTGGAGCTGCTTTTCCTACTTCTCCTAGGGTTTTTTTTTTTTGTTTTTTTTTTCTAATTAATTTTAATTTTTTTAAGGAATATATAGGAAGTGACACTTTAACTTTATACTATGACTGGTTCTGCCAGTTCTATAAAACACCCCTCCTAAAAGACTATTATAAAGGATTCAAATTAGGTCAGAATGAACTCATAGGCCTGATGTGTCATTTGAAGAGTGGAGTGCGCTCTCACAGGGTGGCAAATATAAATGAAATATAAATGAAATATAAACCAATTTCTCAAAGAGAAATTTCTCAAGAGGTCTCTGAGACCTCTGCTGCTCTTGTAAAACAGGAATGTTCATTTTGGACAAAGAGAGCCAGCAACATGTGTGTAGGACATTATCAAAAAATAGGCAATTGAAAACATCTGTATTCACCTAGAAAAACAAATGAAACAATACTRATGAAATTAGGCAGGTTTTACTAGTGCAGTCAGTGTACTTAATCCTGTAAGGATCTCCAAGCGCATTAAAGAAATTGAGGAACAGTATTTCTAGAAGAAGCATAAAAGTAGCAAATTTTTCCCTGGGGAAATTGGACATCTATCCTCCATCCATAAGGCAAGAGAAGACCCTAAAATAGAAGGTAGGAATCCTGATGGCCAGTTCTCTGCACAGCTCAGTAGGCAGCAAATGAGTACAGAAATACTCCAGAACATGCCAGTCATGCTCAACACATGCTGTAAACCATCTAAAAGGTTTTCTGCAACATTTCCTAGGTAATTGTGGAGAGCAGTTTAGCCTTTGTAATTAAGAACTATTGGATGATTTTTTTGACGATTAAGCTTTACATAATTTTAATAATTTTCCTCTTCAGAACTAATGTTTGTTTGGTTTGTCACTGAAGAAGTTAGTGAACTCCTTAAGGACAGAAGTATTTATAGCACATTCTGCACCTGCCCTGATCTATAATCCAAGGGTCTACTCAGATACCACACCAAATGCTAAGAAGCTCATGACCTAACTCATGACCTAAGATCTTAAAATAGCTCTGAAAAGGTCCTTTTTATTTTCACCCTAAGACTCCTTTCACTCTAATTATACTACTGTTATTCACTARATTTCAGCTGAGCAAACCTGTCTCCCCAGTTATTGTGTTGTATGTCCTTTCTAAATCAGATTTGCCTTAGTTGGTAGTAATGAATTATTAATGTCATTCTCTGAAAAAAATAAATAACAGAAAGACAAAATACAGAGCTCACTCTTGCTGTCTTCCTACATACTTCCCTTTATAGCTTCAGAAAGTTTCAGATTAAAAAAAAAGATAATTTAAAAGATTTAATAGATCATTTAAAACTGTTTGCCTGTATTTATATATTGTTGKATTTATGTCCCACTCAGTGAAGTCTCTACTCAGGTCACCTACTTAAATTTGACTATAGTGATCTACTATTTTAGACAAGTGTTTAAAAAAATAGTCTTGGAGAAGAATACATGGTCCACTTTGATTTAGAGTCTGGTATTGTGCAAGYGAAAAGAACAGTGAAGAGGATGAGTAACAGAAAAGGGCAATTAATATGCAGTGAAGGAGGAATAAAAGGTAAGTACTAAAATTAACTGTACCCAAACACCAAACAAAAGAACTGTGAATCAACAAATCMAAAAAGAAGTGACATTCYTCTTGAGAGTCCARTCATGATGCTACAGTGGTGCAAAARTTGCATTAATTTTTGTTATTTCCTCTGATTTACACTATGCCAAATGGTATCAGACCCAGTTCTGGTGAATGCAAATTGAGAAAAAGTTGTGGACAACAAGGCCAATACCTTCAGAGGCAGAGTTCCATCCTGTGAAGCAGTTCATTTGCCAGTGCTTTGAGCTATATATAGATAAATACACTGACATTGTAACATCTACTGCCACATCTACAAGACTACAAGGTGTCCTGAAGTTCAACTTAGAAGTTGGGGATTCTTTTCTTGGTAGAATGAAGAAAAATTATCATTACATACCTCTATCAGATTTGTGTTACTGATCTTATTGATACAGCAACATATGGCAGTAGAACAGAGCAGGAATGAAAACAGGAAACAAGAAACCTGATAATATTTCTGATATCCATCCCTTGACACAACAGTAGAGAGATGCTGTAGAGAACTGTCAGGGCAGACAGCTATTTCCCTTCTTTTGGCTGCAGCTGGGAGAAGTTCAAGTGTTTTAGGAATGTCCTGAAATGATATATCACAGTTCATTGCAGTGTGTTCAGCAGTAGCATCTCCTGCAGTACAGGAGGAATAAAGAAAAGCTGCTGCAGTAAGTGAATGAGCAGAAGCTGCTGGGCTGGACATGTGAATGCTCCYCTCCTGACAGGGTTGAGTTTTGCCTTGTGGAGGTTCTCAACTGTCACACATCAAGGCATTGACCTGAATTTGGACAGGATGTAGGAAAATATGTCCACATTCATGTGCATATGACTGATGGCCTAGGAATTTGGACAGGAGTCTTAAGAGATTTCTAACCAAGAAGAAATAGCAGAATGGGAAAATTCTGCTGTGTGATTTTGGCTCTGGGAAAATCAAATTTTCTGATGGCATATAGAGCTAATATTGCACCTAAACTTCAGGAATTATTCTATTTCAATCAAACTATGTGTATACCTCAAGAAAATAAACAAGTAATTAAGTTGTGAAAGTTCATTATATAAGCCTAGAAGGTGAAGATGTTATTTCTAGAAGACAGAAAACTTTTATTTTATCTGAATAGTCACCTTTCTGGTAGGAAGATCCTGAGAACCAAACTGACTGTGCCTTCAGTGTCAATTTTTGTCAACAGCCAACCCTGCCAGGTCTGACCAAAGTTTCCTTATTGCCATCAAAAGTAAACCCACTGGGGAACAAAAAAAAATCCAAACCAAACCAACCAACAAATACATACAAATAAAAGAAAAAAATATTACTGAAACCCAGAGACTTTTTTTTTTCCCCTGATCTGAGTCTGTTTTTCTGGAAGACAGGAAAGAAAGACGTGCAGCATCTGTTTCTAYAAACAACCATTCATCATTCTTGTAACAGATTCATATTCTTGTAGCAGAACAASTAATACTTTATCTCCTTCACTTCAGAGCTTATATTTGTACAGCCTGAGACCTGCTGCCCCAGCAAGAGAGCTGTTAAAATACTTAGTCCCAGTACAGGAAAGGAGTGCAGCCCAGGTGCAAACTCTCTCCTGACATCTATCTCCATGTCTACCACAACCTTATCTTGGTCTTTCCCATCCTCCCTGATAGAAAACATGCATTTTGTATCACTGAGATCTTTGCAACTTGATATGTCATTAGCATGACAGATGAGATTCAGCAGTAGTAAACACAAGAAATCCWATCCACAGGAATAACAAATACATACTAATCTGTCCTCTCAATTAGCTTCTTTTTCTTTTTTGGAAACATTTCACTAATTACTTGACAGTTAATGTTTTTATCGTTAAAGAAATTACTTGATGTTCCCATTAGTCTTCATGCTATTTTTGCCATGAAAAGCTGTTTGAGTGGAACTCATGGGTCTGTATAGTTTACATATTGCTCCCTGCCCAAATAAATAGAAAAAATAAATTCCCAGATAGCTTTCCTGGAATTAATCCTGATTTGAATGTAAATTCATCAAACCTCAGAAGTTGTATTTTTTATGTTCCAATGTAAGAACCAAATTACCAGGTGCAAAGGGAGTATCTGAAATTGCAAGTTAACAAATTCAATGAAGAATACTATTTTTCTTCAGAGAAAAGTATCTTTGAGTTGGTTAAAATTATCTCACCTACCATGATGCCAAAATTAATGGCTTTACRTTAGGAAAAGCTAACAAGGATGTTGGACACAAGACTGCCATGGGCTTGCCACACAACAGCCCTTGGGCAATTTGCAGGGAGAACAGTTTCTGACRTCCATCACAAAGTACTGTTGTAGTTAATGCAGTGTACCACAGCATGCATATTTCAGCATGCAGGTGCCACTTTCAAGCATTAAGGTCATTGCAGATAATTAGAGCTCACAGCTCCTTTTCATTCTGAAGCTAAAATGGCCTCTGTATTTCAAAATTTCAGATCAGTTTTACTGARTAACACGTTGGTTTGAAAGCTGTCTAGAAGCTGGTGTCACACCTTTCSCACCTCCTTACTGCCACTGGAACAGTGGGTGGCAAAGCAGCAGTTTGCAAGTGTCAACAATAAACCCATGGAAGTGGTAATCCTCTGCCTGACAGTGTGTTTAACATCCATCCCAACCATCCCATGGTCTGCAGCAATTGTTAATCAAGTAGAATTGCAAACTGGCACTCAAATGGCATAGCTGCTAGGAACGGATAACAGCCTAGGAGCCAGCCAGGAGCTAAAGTTTCATTAGGAGCTATTTTAACATTCATTTGTCTACAGGAACAACAAGCTTAGCAAACAATTGGACTGTTACTAGAGCCCTGTGCCAGCTGACTCTTGAGAGCTAGTGGCCGAAGTTAACGTTTTACAAAGAATCACCACACACCTTTCCAGTGCAGGCAGCAGTGAGATTAACCAGAGCTACAATTACCCAGTGGTCTTTGGGCAAAAGTTTTACTTTGTTGATTGCAATTTCAGTTCARCAGTTTATGGGAAAAGATGATGATTTCTAACACAAAGGCTGCACATTTTACATCTAACCACCAGGATATCGAACACAAATCCTGATGAAACTGAAGGCTGCTCACAATTTTTCTTCTTTAGCACACAGCTCTAGATCCAGGACTTCAAAACATACAATTGCTGAGAATTAGTGAGATTTAGATATTCTGGACTCATTCATCACAGCTATAGAGATGAGTGGGACTCGTGAGTGGGTCATTCTGACTCATTTAATCACTGATAGAATGAAGCTTTTGCATGTCAACAGCCACTCCTTCTGAAGACCTTGTTAAAACTGACAACTACTACAAGTCTAAAACACARGCAGTTTCTGGATCCCTGACAGGCTGCCAGTTCAACTTCTCTATACACAGCTTTTAGYTTTTGCTATTACCCTGACGGCCTGAAGGATTTTCAAGGCAAGATCTGGCCAGCGTTTGCTCATCTGTTCCTGTTTTTATTATCAAATGCAGTGACATTCAGCARGTATGGAACACGTGCACATTGATAACAAGTGAATACTAAGGRAAAAAAGGGTGACTTTTAAAACATTTTGTGATCTATTTGCATTTGAGTGTTTAACAGTTAAGTTGCATTTTGAGATCTGTTGGTTTGCTGAAAAAAATCCTGAGTCAGAAGGTGGGTTATCTGCTGAGTAGTTAAACCTTAACTTGGATTAGAAAAGGAAACACCATGTTTTATCAGGGCTGTTGCACAAACCAGGATTGTTTTGCATRGTATTTTCCTTGCAAAAGCAGAGCACCAGCTTCATTCTGTTGTCTACAACTGCTTGAATCACTAAAGAATATTGTACACATCACCTGAGCCCTTCTTGTTCACTCTAAATCCTTCCCACATTACATTGATGCAATGCAAGATACAGATGCCTGTTTCTATAACACTCCAGGGTATAACTGCATTTCCTGTACTTAAGACAATKATATATTCAAAACTTCCTGGTATGGTTATTATTTGTTTTTTCTTCTTCCCACAGCATCACTTTACAGATCCTTTGGGCATGTATGTATCCCATAATGAGCACCCTGTAAAAATCCCCAGGGAACTGTCAGACAAGGCAGTGTCAGAACTGAAAGAGGTTCAGCTGCTTCAGTACCCAAAGCCTAAATTAGCACTTAGAGCACTGCCAGGACCAAATTCTGCCCAGCACCTCTGCAAGGTACTGTGCTGCCAACACAGACCGAGCAGCCTGCTTGGAGTTAAAGCTGGGATTGCAAATATGGGGCTATTCTCTGCAAAGCAGATATGATTGCTGTCTTCTCTAATTAAACAGGGTAACTGCAGAACCTCCCCTGTTCTGCAAAATACAACCTCAGGATGGATGTACAGATAAAATACCTAGTTCTGGTTGTTGAGTGTTTGATATACAGGGAAAATAATATGCTCCTGCACTATATGTTGAAAAAAGACATAATAAAAAAAACTTGATCTGGAATATTATGTATGGGATATTTAATATTAATGAAAAAAAAAACAATTTTAAAACAAAAAACAATGGGATTCTTCCTCTTCTTACCTGAAGTGAATCCATTCTTTGTATTAATGCAAGAGCTTGGTGTTGAGAATAAGTTCTTCAAGTTTCTTTTTATTCTTTTTGAACTTCGTATGACATTAAATTTCACTACTTCCTGCATGAAGTTTATTTTGTTTAACAACTGCTTTTCAAAGCATGAAGAACTTAAGCTCTCAAGAATTCCAACAAAATGGTTGGGGGAGAATGTTTTTGGTTTCTTCCCCYCAAATAAATAAATAATTTATTTRATAAATTACAATGCCAGATYTCATAAGAGCTTTGAAACATGTCATTTAAATTTAAATGCAGTAAATAAATGACAAACTGAACTGTTTCAATGGATTGGATTCTAAAAATATTACATGATATTTTTAATCAAAAGAGAAGCTTATAAAAGCTCATGAAACATTGTAGTGATCAAAAGAAAGGAAGGAACCCTCTTCTAAATGAGGGCTTATCACTGATTCCCAGTTAGTGCCTTTGCCATGTGACTTACCTGCTTTGTGGCTCTGGTTCTGCTTCTATATACTGTGAAAAAAATTAAAACAGGTTGGAAAATTGCTATTTGTGAAGTACTGTGAGSACTGTGCACAACTAAGAATATTGCYATCTTACCCTTCATTGCTGTTAGCAAGGATATATCTTAATTATTTCTAGCAATCTATACGGCACATCTTAGCATTAGTATCAAAGGATGACAGAGAAACTTTACTAAAAAATTTAAAAGAATTACATGAAGCATCATTAAAATCAGGAAATAGAAGTTATCTAGAATCATACCAAATCTCCTTTTAAGAGAGCCTTGCTTTTGGGAGAATACAGCTGGTGTCAAGAAGCTTGGACTAACAAGGTGTGAGACTGCCTGAGCCTGTGGTCAGCTTTGCCGCGGCCAATCTGAGCAATTTCTGACAAAGCCAATGTGCACACTGAGGAAAACAGGGATTACAGCACTGCTCTTCCTCTTTTGTGTTTCAAATATGAGAACTCTTCCCTCAGTGCATTTTTTCTCAGATCTAAGGGCTGCAGAACCCATTTTACACCACAGACAGCGTAATAAGTAATGCACTTTAAGTTCACAGGCAATGCATGAAGCAAAACTCAGACTCAGAATAGAGGATTCTTTGTTACCTCATGGCACATTTTTTGTTTGAACTTACAAAAAATCCTCAGGGTTTATGTTACTCAGTACTGGAATTCAACATAGAACCAACAATGCTTATTTTTAAAGCAAAACTAGACACTCAAGATAAAAAGAAAAATGAACAAGTCACTGAGTGATTTTCCCTGCCAGCTGAGCATTTTGCAGCTCACAAAATTTTGAGTGAACTCTCSATTCAGGAGTTCTTAATTTATAAGTAAGGAAATTGCCTAATTCTCTTTTTCTTAATCTCTTTCTAATTTAAAGGTTTTTTTTTAAACATTCTAAACATTCTCCCTCTTCCTCTTCYGATTTCCCTTATTATTTTAAATTACGACAAACCATTTCCTATGTTAATGCCAAAATTTTCCTGCCCAGAAAAGCAGAAATTTGGCAGTAGAAACATGACTGCAAGAGCATTGGGACTAGATCAATTTTTGCTCTCCCGTCTTCACAATAATTCATTTACCACAGAAATAGCTGAAAACCTGTTGGAAGACAGTTATGATGAGTTTCAGGACATTATTGGGTGCTTAATTTATTTTACACGTGGGCATAGGAAGCAGTCACTGAGTACAGAATACACAACCAAGAAGAGATTTTCCAGAAGYTCCCAAAGAAGCCCTCAACTGCTATCAACAGTCAATAGGCAAAACCAGTCAYGGGCTTTTATTGAATGAAAGAGAAAAATGAGAAAGAATAAACTTAGAACTACACTTTTATCTGTCCCTATCACAGGCTGGGATAGAGCACAAAAACATAACAACACAGAACAGGTTTGATGAAGAGAGGCAGAATGGGGGCAAAAGAAGAGGCAGAGTCGTGTGGCCCTTGTTCATTCCCTAAATRTTCCCTCTGAAACCAAAACTATGTCAGGAATCTCAGCTTTCAAAAACAAAGTCTTTTTCTGACTTAAAAATGGCCTGATGGATTAAATTCAAATGTAAGGAAAAAAAAATCCTGGACTGCATCTTTTAATGCCAAGYGTCTGCCTGGAACAAATTTTTGTGGTTGCATATTAATCCCCTCAAAACGGCATAGAAATATTGACAGATGTAACATTTACTCATACTGGTCCTTAGTCCTTTATTTCCACAAAGGTGCTAAAATCTTGTACTTAATTATCCATGTCTAATTATCAGACACACACACACAAAAACCCCAAAAACTCAAAAAAACCCAAAAAACCTTCAAACCAACCCCAAAGAACAAAACCCAAAAAACCAACAACAAAGAATAAACCAACCAAAAACCAAAACAAACAAACAGAGATTTTCCTGATGACCAACTAAACAAAACCTCATTAATTTTCTAGAAGAAGATCCAATATTTGCAGTACCAGCACAGGCAATCTTTGGCCACAGAACCCCAAGCYCTTCATATGCAAAAACACAGGGTGAACACCTTTTGTGTTCAGGGACTCTGGTGGCTCAGAGACATTTTGTTCCATGGGGAACCAGCTGCTCCCAGTGAAAAGGGGGTCTCACTGCTGCATTTCTGCCTTTGAAAAGCTGCATGGGATGCACCCTGCCTTTACAGGGGTTGCCTACATCTCCCACAGAAGCTTGTGATGTATGAACCAGCCAAAAACACTGCTGAAAAAGGAATAAAAGCTGTGAGGACACTGCATACTTTCAATTCTAAATACCCAATGWAAATCACTTTTTCCCAGGTTTCAGATTGAGTTGATTTGAGAAAGCAGAAGGATGGAGCAGGGATACAGCAAAAGCAGATATTAACTGGAAACTGAAAATTGGGATGCTTATAGACAGTTCCACCAAACCAAATGAAACAGCTTTCAGCATAAACCCAATAATGATAAGTTGTTGGGGATTTTTTCTGAACACAATACTTCAGATGTTATAATYCCTAATTGTACAGTGCAATAGAACATACAATATTTTAACTTGTCTTTCTTATCGCAGAGCAATTGGGGTAAAACAAAACCACACCAAAATTAAGGAGCACTCTCTTGATGAAATTGTAACTAAACTTTTCACACAGGAATTTACCACAGAATAACACAATGGAAATCTGAAACATTTGCAGGAATATACATTACTAAAACAATTTTCTTGTTTTCCATTGTTATTTTAGTACCATAAATATTATATAATATCATGAAAGTTATTTAGTACTGTTTTTACTATGCTGGAGATTTTAAAATCTGTTTTTTTCTGTTTGGTTTTTTGTTTTGGTCTCATTTGATTAATGTTTTAGTATCAAACATTTCCACAGAACAAAAACTTTGGAAGAGGGTTTCTGTTGACAAGCAGGCTGACAATGATGACAAGATCTGTGAAGGGAGAAATCATACTAACAGAGAATTTTAGAAAAAAACAATTAAAAATTAGGAAGGTTGTCAAAGAATACTGATTCTAAAAAAAAACTATGTCTTTATTCTGATTCATCATCCTAAATTCAGAATGATTAAAAGYCCTTGGATTCTGTAATTCCAACAATGACAACTTATTCACAGAAATCATCATAAAGTGTTAGGGATGTTAAAGTTTCTCTCCTATGATTTTAATGGATAGAAATGAAAAAACTGGACAGACTAACATCAGGGAAATTTTTTATTTGTAATGTACTTTGGGGAAAATGGTCTGAATTTCATTTATTAATCACTGAGTATAATTGCTCGGGTGCTAATGGCTGAGGGGAAGACTGGAGAGGGAATCAGATGAAGTAAAGACTTCTCTTAGGAAAAAAACCCATGGATGAAAGGAGCTTAAGTGTTTATTTTATAAAGGAGAATAACAACTAGRCTATATAAAAGTAACAAATGGTGCAGGAAAAGATAATCAGGAACTTCTTTTTAGGTACTCTTAGTTTAGAAGAGAAGTGAGACACTCAGTAAGGAGCTGGAATACAAAAAATTTAACTTGGATAAAGCACGAATCCATGAAACTTCCTCTTGCAGATAAAGCTGAAGCTAATATTTTGTCAGATAAAAATAAAAAGCAGTTATGAGATAATCAGATATTTTGTCAGATATAAATTGTAAACAGTTTTTTAGCCCTTTATGTTGCCCCTTTTAGCCCTCCAAAGAAACAAAATCAAATCAGAGACTCAAAGAGAATATGGTGCCATGCTTCAGGGAGGAAAATCARTAATTAAAAAGAAGTCTAAAATATAGGCAGGTTGTGTCAGAATTGTACTTTACAGATTTGGKATATTCTGTTTGAAACATCTGGCTCTGGCTATAGAGTCAGACTTCTGGACTACATTCCTCTAAACTACCATGGCAAGTTTAGCTTTTGCCTCTATAKTGTGTGTATTTTACTTTTCTGTCTCCCTATCTGTTAGAGACACAGTCAAAGCTTCCTGTGTTTATGGAATGTCTGCACAAACCACTCATTTTTTGGGCAGGGAAAACTGACCACAAGCGCTGAATGTTCAGAGGTTTTCTCAAAATTCATCTGCTGATTAAAAACAGGCTTTGGGAATAGAACTCTCTCTCTTCCATCTCCAAAAGCAATGTGCTGATTAAAAGGAAGATGAGTGGGGTGGGGGTTGTTTTGGTTTTTTACTGCTTGTTTGGGATTTTTGATTGTTTGTTTTAATAAAGGAAAAGTAGAGGAGCTCTTTTTTTCCCTAGTAGCAAGAACTTGGGATTGTGTCAACTTTGAACTTTCTGAGTTCTGTTTCATTTTTGTTTGGATCTCAGTTGGGCATGTTCTCCCACTGTGCACACACAAAGAATCTGCAGCATTTTCTATGAAGAAACAACAACCAAAAGCTCAAACACCCTCTCACTTTGCCCAAAATACTAACTCTTGCACCAGTTCTTTGAAAAAGAACCACCACACTGGCTTGGGTCTTTCCCTTTCTTACAGTCTCTGCCTAGAGAGGTGAGAATTGAGTAAAGTCTGGAACAGCATTTGCTAGAACCACAGCCCAACATCCTCAGCAGAACAAAAGAGGAGCACCAGTGCTGCAATGATTCCCTGCCAGTGGCTGTCCCCTTGAAAACAGAGTGAGATGTATTCACTACAGCAAGCTCTAGCAATGCTCTCAGCATTCCTGTACAGCTGAGGAGCTGAGGTTCAGAAAAGCAAAGCCACTTACCAACTGCAGAAAATCTCCTGAGGGAAGGGACTTACACTCAGGAGACATTCAGTCTCCTAAATAAGAAAATAGTGAAGCAGTTGCTGGAACATCTCTTCTGGAAGTCCTATGCACTCCTTTACCTTGCTTTCATTAACTCCTTATTTAGTTGAAGATTTTACCCAGACAAGAAAAACGTAATATTGAAAAGCTAATCATTCCTTTGCGTTTTTTGGGGGTTTTTTAATGAAGTAGCAAGGAAAAACAAAACTGAAGGAAAAAGGAGCAAAGCCTTTTTTCTTTGTGAGGACTTGACAATACAAAGCTCAGCTGTAGGACCAATCCTAGTAAGACTGTGAGTCCACCAGCTTTGTTTCCTCATTGCAACTGATCACATAACAAATCTCAGCTGGATATTCCCCACTGTCTTCCTTTCACACTGCAATGAAGATGTGTATTGGACTCTATGAAGAGCCATAGGGAACAGCACTAACAACGAATTTTATAGGGACAAACATTTCCTCTCCTCTTTCACAGAGATTTTGCACATTTAAACAGAGCTTAGAGCTGGCACTTGTCATTTGGCAATTTGTGGGCCACACAATTTAACTTGRGAAGTCAAAAACATRTTCAAATGAAACTGCAGAGCAATTTTAGGTACAAAGAATATAGTTTACACTGGACTTCAGCTAGGAGACAGGATTTATGAACACTTGCAAAAATGAGCAGCATGAGAGATATTAGACAAGATATGAAACATCAGTCTTTTAGCACCTTCAGTAATGACATGCCAAAAAAAACATGGGACTTTCGGCTTCACATTTGCTATTGATTCCATTTCAAACCACTGTTACTTCTGTCTTTTTGTCCAAAAACCAGAAAACCATTAAAGATGCAAGTGGTGCAGCATAATCACCAAAGCACACAAAATCAGCAGCAACAGGAAAAACTCAGGAGTTGAAGCAGTCCAGTCTGCTTCAATTGCTTGAAAGCAGAAAAGGGCTTTTGCACAGAGCTCTTACCCTGAGGGTAAAGTAACTTGTGTTGGGTGCTCCTGCTAGGATGGTCCCATATACCCTTTAACAGTCTTGAAAAAAATGTTGCAGAAGCTGAAGTATAATTTGTTAGAAGCTAGGGTGAAAGCATATTTGACTATAAAGGGGGAGGAGATGAAAAGAAAAATTTAAATGGATCCTTCTGTTTTCCAAGTACTGCTTTTTAAAAAGTCAGCCTTACTAAGCTCCAGATATTGCTCCCTTAGCAGACTGCCTGTAGAGCCATTCACTAACCATGGGTATTTTGGAGCAGCTGGTTTCCTTTAATACTTGTGTAGAAGAAATTGGTGTTTCTCCCTCCCTTACCCACTGCAATTCTTTGAGCTTGTCTCAAGTGCCTTGGCCAACTTAATTAGTCTGGTCAGGACAGACTCATTTCTCTGGCACCAGCATTGAACAGCTCTGGTCAGCAGACARATATTTGGGAGCAGGTTTCATGTGGCTTAACTTTGAAATAATGARCGAGAGGGAAATTTAAAAATAAAATAAATAGAAAATAGGAAGGCAAGCCTGTGGAGGAGATGCCATCCATCCATCCATCTGAGAAGGTGGAGTGACTTGATCCCACACTTCACACTTTCCCTGCTGCAATGCTGGTGCTGATGTGGCAATGGACAGCAGTAAGGKCTGGGTTTTCTGCAACAACAACCTGCAGATTTCCATGGGGATGCAGAAAGAAACAACATTTATGAAACAGGATTCTTGGATCATATAATGCCAGTAAAYGCAGTGCTGTTTTTTAAAAGGCAAGAACCCAATACAGTAATKCTACATCTGCAAAAGCCAGCAATTTATTACATTAATTTTATTTCCCATTTATAATTATGGGAAAGGATGAGACAGAACACATCCTGAAGATCACACACACTCCACAATGACCTTGCTGTTTTACATGGAATATGTTCACRTTCTGCAGTGATGGGGAGCAGCATAGACCTTTAATTAAACACCTTGTACCTTTCATACTTACTAACATTTTCTTTTTAGAATTCAGGTATTCTTTCCAATACCTGTGCTTATGGAAAACATAAGAAAAGAGAACTATATCTTTAAAGTGATAGGTCTTCACAATGTGGGGGCATTGAAAGAGTGAAAGATTATTCTTCTGGAACAATCATCAAGGGTGAGAAAGAGAAACCCAGGAAAGAAGCACTAATGAAGAACTAGTAAGAGAACAACTACGGAATGCATTTGAGGTGTTAAATTTTTGAGAAACCTCAATTAGATTATCCCCAAAGGAAAACTGTCTGGTAAACAAAATTATTCATAATTAGATTCTGTTATTATAAGTTCCTGTTGAAAGAGACCAGTTCCGTAACACAGTTAGCAATGAAAAGACAAGAATGACTCTCTCATCTGTGAACCAGATGGGTTCCAATATCTGTATCTTGCAAATACAAACCTGTTTCCTTTTGGTTGTTCTGGGGGTGATATCAGGTATTCCAGCAATACAATTCATTCCTTGAAATATCAGGGGGATTTTGTGACAAATAGCTAATAGCAACTGAGGGTTTGAGTAATACAAGATACAAAATCAGGAAGTCACAATATGCTAGAAACCTAATCAGAACCTTTCTCTTCACCAAATATTCATGTGCAAAATTCTCTTTTGGGATACAGAGATTTTTATGCCATACTGTTGTTGTTTCTAATATCAGACTTTGATAGGGAGAATTAAGTCAGAAGATTTCTGATCATAMCTGAGGTATGTAAGTACAGTGCAGAGCAAAGACAATGAAGAATTCTTTGCTTCAATGTTGTCTGCAGTACTGTCATTCCCACTGGGAGACATTACAGGTAAGCCAAGCAGAAGGAAGATGACAGATAAAGGATATAATAATGGAGAATTTTGCTAATCATCTGAAAGCACTTGGAGATCATCAGGCATGGACACCTCTATAAAATAACACGGTGTTATATTCACAGCAGAAAATATGAAAATGTGTGTATTTCAAACCTGACAGGATTGTTAAAAGGTTTAACCTCTAGTGTTTTTTGGTTATGGACTGTGTGATGCAGTGTTTTATGAAAACAAAAGCCAGTTCATATCGTTGAWGTGGAAAAGCTTGCATTGTCCTGAACCACACCAGCTAATAAACCTTGTTTCTCACCACCACTAATGTACGTGGAGGAGTGCAACCTTCCTGTGGTCAGATTGCCTCACTCTGTGTGGGTGCATCCCTTCATGGCACAGGCTGAATTACGAAAGAAGAATCAGAGGTTTCACACCCAGATGACAGCACAAAGTGAACAGTGCCAGAGCTGGGACTCGCAGCTTGCCCCACGAGAATCCCCTGTTTTCACTGCATTGATTTCCTGCAAGCCAAGCCCACACTTTGACATCACTTTTTAACACCAGTAGGCTGAGTAAAATGACTTATGCATATGAATACATGAGCTAGTTAATTAACACAGGGTTTAGGAYAAATAGCAATTTATAAGGCAAGCAACTTTTCCTCTAAGTATCATGATCTAAATAGCTATAAATTAAATTTCTTGCCAGCAAAACCAAGAGAAAGGACAAAATGCTTAACTTTCTTCCCATCCTCCTCCCTCTGCCTGCATCTAGGGTTAAGACTGTAAAACAGTATGTCCTGTAGAAATGTCACAGCTAGATAAGAAAGATATATCTTGCCTCAGGCTCTTTCTTGCTTAAGACTCTCTAGAAATCCCAGCACTCGATGCAGTGATCCTACGAGTTTCCCACAGCAGGCAGTGGGAATGACAAACATTCTTTTCAAGGCTATACCCAGCAGTGGACCCCTCACAGACTGCTAAAAATCCCTTAAACCTCTCCACTTAATGCTGACCTAAAGAAACAGAAGATCAAAACATAACCTCTGGAGTGACCTTAGSTTGCTCTGCAACACCTCACCAAGGGTCAGGGATGTCACAGCTCTCTGCAGGCCCTTGCTGTTCTTAAGGAATGTGCTATTTATCAGATCAACCAGAAAGCTTCTTTAGAAATATGTAACATACGTGAGGCCTACTGGCCATCTTCCTCATTACATAGACACACAAAGCAGAAGGCAAAACCTACATTGTACAATCAAGACGCTGAAACAAAATCTGTACAAATCCACACCTGAAAAAACACCTCACAGTTGCAGCATTAGCAGACTGATTCAATGTACTACTCCCCAGTTTTAAGAGCTAGAGACATGAAGTAAGGCCTAGAACACAACTGCAGAGGACTCAAGACCATTGTTCTGATACATCCTGCTCTCATCCAAGTACGGATAAATTTGCATTGACTAAAGAACAAGAAGCCAGGGAAAGCTAACCCAGACTCTGGAAAACTTTTGAGGCTAATAGGGTAACTCCCTTTTTAAAAAATCAGTTTAGAGTCACAAGAAATTTAAAAACAGGTCACCATGTCCACTGGACTCAGGGTTTCCATTGGCAGAGTAGCAAATAGCACAGTCTGCCTCCAAAAATCAACTTCTGGATGAGCTGACAGAACCCCAAAGGGGGCTGCTGCTTTGATTGCTTTTGCTTCTGGAGTTGCTGCAAGGTTTGGCACACTGGTCAGGCCTGCAGACCTCAMGTGTTTGATAAGATCAAACTCCAGAAGAGGCAGGTGAAAAAAATTCTAAGTGCCATATCAACTAAACACAAAATGTAGAAATTTGAGATGAATTCTGGCTGCTGATCACGAGCACCTGGAATAACGATTCTTATGTTTCTTTTTCCTAGCTGGTTATATGTTAATCTGAATTTACTGGAAGTCCTAAATCAAGATTACATTTGTATCCCAGCATTTATCACAGGTAACRTTACTGGTTTCCTAAAGAGGTAATTACCACTAGATTCAACAGCTGCTCCTTTCTGCCCTCAGTCATCCTGACTCTCAAGAAAAAGAAGAAATTAAAATCTAGGTCTTCCATAGCAGCTCTCACATGCCAGACCTTTTTGATGGCCATCTAAATTTAAAGTCAGATGGCTTATTCCCCACTGATGATGCTTGAAAGAGCTGAGGGGCCTCAGGCGATTTTTATGAGGCCATTTCCTGGGATGCCTTGTTTGATGCACAGAAAGGGACACCACCTCTCTGGCAGAGGAAGACTCTGGGCTATGCTGCCATCATTCCCACAAACACACCCCAGATAGCTTGGTAGCACTGTTGCCATGGTGACRCAAAGTTAACTCAAGACCACAGCTTAGGTATTTAGCCATCTTCTTAAATGGATTTTACAGCCTCTTCTGCCTTAGCTATACYACTCCCAGTGTTAAAATCGCCTGTTAAAGGACTAATGTATAAAACCGTTAGTCGCTGCCTTCCATTCTAATTATATTTTCTGTCCTAGTATTGTCTTTGAAAGGAAATGTCTCCAAGAAAGCCATTTTCTAGGGATTTTCTTTCTAAAATWTATAAAGCAGAGATGGAGAAGCAGAATCATGTTTAAAGCAGCTTAAAAGGAAATGCTGGGATCCCCAGAGGGGCTGAGAAACATGTGGGTTTGGGATGAAAAGAACCAAGCCAAGAGCTAGCTGGCTACTTCCAGTTTTCACACCATAAATTGTTACATTCCTTAATGTCCAGTTCTCTTTCACATGTAGAMAGAAACTGAATGCAGTAGGATGTAGCAGACAAGACTGAGCTTAGCCAAGGGCATACAGTGTTAGGGACCTTTTGGACTCTCTGGCAATGCAAAGAAAAAGCTGGCACAGGGCCCAGCATCTCTGTAAATCAATACAGCTGTTTATTTAAACCAAATGGCTGGCAACCATAYCAAGCTTTGATTGTTGTAGACATTTCCAAAAGGAAATTAATAACATTTCAGGAGATGACAGCAGACCCATGTAAGAACAAAAGAATTCTTTCCAACTAAGTTTTATTCATTATAAGGCATACTTTCAGTTCAGTGCTTGAAGCCAAACAATAGGAGCACCCAGTATTAGCAGAATCATCATAAAATCCAACAGACAACCAGACAGATATTTCTCCTCAAGTATTCCTGATATTGGTAGTCATGAATAACATGGATTTAAGCTTCTTGGTAATGTGTGAGAATCCAATCCCTAGATTTCACTGCCAAGTGCATTAAAGATTGGCATGGACATGTGCAGTGACATCCAATCCACTGGGTGAGAATCCAGACTTGGCATGACTCAGGCCCAAAGTTCTGTCTGTGTACAGGGACAACTGCAACACTAATTTTCTGCAACATGATATCTCACTCTAATCCATTTTTTCCCTTTGGGGTCATGACAGCAGATAAAGAAACCTCTCACTTAGAAAAAGGTAGGAAAACACATGGGAAAAGTAGAATTTGCATATTTTTGCTTCCCCTCCCCCATATTCTGGACCACATAAATGTTGGTAGGTTTTGTTTGTTTTCATTTTAACAGAGATTGCTTTTGTTCAGGTGCTCCCTGTCTAGCTATTCTAAAGGTTGTTATTAGATTTTTTAATAACCTYTTGAGAGATGAAAACAGATACTCTTAAAAAAAGCTATAACCTTTGACACTTTCAAGGTATCTTGTCACACTTCATTGGAAAGATGACAGGGCAGGATACATCTGACAACTTCAWGCGAGCACTGGGAACATGAGACTAAAGTCTCTTCTTTTTACACTGARTAAGAAAAGTGCTTGACTGTGGGTCAGACTCACAGTTGGTGCAAGAGGATAACAGAATCACTTTGGCCACTGTCAGTAAAACAACATGAATCTCTTCTTGAACATTTGTAATTAGGTACTGGGGGATTTCTCACATTTGAGCAGCACTGGAAGATCAAGACTGAGAAAGTGGTACATTGCAAAGCAAGTGTAAATTATATTTCAGCCTRCATTTTGTCATAGCTGTTGCAGAAGTCACAGATTCCAACATATTAATGTATTATTTAAAAAAAAATCTGCAGTTCCTGACACACAGGATGCTTTACCTGTGAAGGTGGTTTCAGAATTGAGATACTTTCACAAGAGGCTCCTGAGTTGAAAGCAGGCAACTTCAGGAAGTTAACAACTATTACGATAGCAAAGGCTCTACAGAGACAGGATTCCTTTCATGCACTGCCCACTTGATTAAAAACCAGGAGGACCATCTTGCTATTTCTGAGTCTGGTTTGCAGAGAAATAAAAGCTGTGTGGCTGAGGATGGCTGCCTGCTAAAAGATGTAGGAGTAAAGCTCTTTGTTCCTGCATAGTAGGAGACCAGTAGGGCTTAACAGCCAACAGGCAACATTAGTAAGTTAAGTGTTTAGTAGTTCAGTCATTCACTCCTGCACTTTCACATATTGCTGGAGCCTCTTGGACACAGTGATGATCCTAAAATTGGTCYTTCAATTCTCAGTAAAAGATACCTATATCTTAGACACAACTCAGAGACTCATGGTGAGAGGTGCCAGAGAAACAACAATTTGTTCTGCATTTTTTTTCTGTTTCTGGACCATCAGTCCAAAATTTAAGCATTTTAAGCCTGACTACAGCCATGATAATGTGCAAGAGAAGGAGCAGCRAAGAGTTTCCCACAGGTAAGGGTGCTCCAGCTGGCAGCCTGCAGGACTCTCTCCAGCTCATCCCTTTCCTATGCTGAGCTCCTCCATCTGCACTGAAGGATGTGCACCTGACTGCACCTCTTCGAGCCAAGAACCTCRAAAATCAACCACTGGCTCATACAGGCTCTAAATGAGGCCTGAATTGCATCATTACATGATTGTTCTGCCCTACATAACAGAGCTGGCAAACATATGCAGTCCATAGCATAAACAATCCTGTGTTACGTTTTGTCTGCTCAAACTAATGCTTCAGCCATGGATTAATCTTTATTTCAAGAAAAGATGACAGAACAGGCTATCAATACTATATTGCTTCAAGCACTACCTGAGCTTCAACTAAAAATCAGAACACTTACYTAATGAAAGTCAAAGCTGTATCAACAAACAAAATGAAATCAGAACACAAAGTGGTTAAAAACAGAGATTCATAATCTGATTTCAGATACCACTGCATCAGTCTGGAAACAAATACTTCCTTACCTRGTTCAAAATAGTAGTAATGCTAGTCAACATAAACCCTGCCAAGCTCCATAACAGGGAATGTAATACCTTCCCTACCCAATACAGTAATGCATCATTAAATACAATAGTGCATAATTAGGTCTGGTATTAAAGGCTGGAAAGGAGTTGATATCTCTTCTGAGTTAGAAATTATGTCCTGAAGAATCTAACTGCTACTTTCAGAAGTCTACTCCCTCAGGAAAAATGTGCTTGTTCTGGTCTTTGGTGGGGCTGTTGCAAYATTCCTAACCCTGTAAACAATGGTGAAGTACAGATGTAACCTTACTGCTGATCTGAGTAAAGGGACATCATGATAGTGTACATATGATCAACCACATGCAAAAAACTGCTTCTCAACAATGTGAAAAGTACTTATGATCAACAAGCAGAAATGACATATAGTATCAGGAATACCAAGTGATCTTAAACACTGAGTTGGTCCTCACATTTAACTTCTTTAATTCTTCTCCTGACACTGATTTTCAGAATACACAGAACACCTACCACAGAAGGGCATTTCTGCTACACTTAGTGACAGGTGTACTGTACAACTCAGGGAGAGATCACACCACTCCAACCACTTCAGCCTCTSAAGTCCAAATCCCAGGATCTGATTAGCATGGTCAAAATCATACTGTGATCACAAATAACAGCATAAGGAGAATTCACAGATGAAGGACATGTTTCAATGTTTAGACATCGCAGGAAATATATTACCTGCTCATAGTCACATCAAAGCAAGCACACTGCTTCCATTCAAACAAACAGGAAAGACCTGACACATTTTAAATACTGATTCTTTAAGGGATCRTAGGAAATTTTAAACTGACTCTTCCAAAATCCAGCAGTACAAGTATATCCATCTTGCTGTCMACGTGTGTCTTACACTCAAATTTCTCTTGATGCTCATGCTGAGGATATGCTGTGATCCCTGCAATACACATTGTAAGGACTGYTACAACAGTAAGAGAGAGAAGACTCTTGGTTCAATACAAATATGTTTTCAATGAAAACAAGCTTATTCTTATATCTATTGGGCAGCTGAAGCTAAGTACAAGAGCCAAGARCAAAAGGACACTATTGGCTTTTTAACTGTGCAAAATGCTTCAGGTTTGGCAAGCGCTCTGTTCCCATTTCTATCACACCTCTGTGTGCTTCCTCAGTCTTTCATCACTTCAAAGCCCAGYGCCAACAGTTACAATGTGAAACTCAGGAGTCCACGAACATGGGAATTCAGAGGCGTGAGCTGTGCAAATTGCTTTTTCCCAAAGAAGCACCAAATAGGGCCCCTGCCTCTCTTCCCAGGCAAAAACAAAACAGCATTTTYAAAGGCAACAGGTGGAAATCTGGTTTTGACAGCACAACCTTTTCATGTACTATGGAACACATGGAAGACTTGCAATGGGCTGCGATGCTGCTCTGCCTCCAGGAAATTGCACCAGTGCTGAATGGCACACTGTTTGGAGTACAGGAGGGGAGGAGGAAAAAAAGAGAGAGAAAAAAAAAGAACAGGACTTGGCTTAGCAAAATATTGTTTCTRGATTCTACACCAATAGATGCATTAAAACTGCACAATTTGCAGAGCAGAAGGACTTGATACATGAACATCTGTATACATTCTGYAGCTTGAGAGAAGCTGTGGGAATTGTACAGCAGTTGTGAAGATTGATTTTGAAAAAACAGAAAAACAGCTCATGGTACACTTACATAGTATAAAAAATAACAGTACCTGATACTACCATTTTTGTAGAAAGTTGCTAAGTTTTCTAAACTTTAATAAGAAATA
Organism: Malurus melanocephalus; assembly: GCF_030028575.1. Taxonomy (NCBI): domain Eukaryota; kingdom Metazoa; phylum Chordata; class Aves; order Passeriformes; family Maluridae; genus Malurus; species Malurus melanocephalus. The sequence goes on along the minus strand of NW_026623328.1, from coordinate 320,448 downwards.
ATTAGGTGGAAGATTGATTGTAATTATGAAGAGAACACTTCCATGCTTATGAAATGAGTATTTCTCAACAGGAAAACTTTCAAATCTGGAGTTAGTTCTTGCACTGGCAATTATGCTTTCTTTGTTTATTTCCTGCAGCTGAAACAAGAAAGCAGATTTCTGTGGCCCAGAGCATTTTCTACTCTCAATTGCCACACACTCTTGTATTAGGGCAATGTCCCTTGCAAAATATTGATTTTCTTTTGTTTCAATTATTAATTTTCTTTGTGTGGTGGTGTTTTTTAAAGACCTTGTTGATTAAAAAAAAAAAAAAAAACAACAACAAAAGAAGTCCCAAACCACCACTGTTTATAATCCACTATCCCTTTATCCCTTTATCCCTTTATCCCTTTGCCCAAACCCTTTTATACAGGGCTACTTCCTAGGCCCTTTACTTATAGTTCCCTTCATAAACCCAAGAAAGAAAGAATCACATTAARCTAACGATGAGTTAAGACTGATGCCTGTCACCCAAACGCTAACATTTGATCAACAATAATACAAATGTTTGTATGGTTGTCCAGTTAGTAAGAATGAAAAAAAAAACAACCCTGCTGAAGATTCTGCCCCATGCAGCTCATTCCTGAATCCATTCTGCAAGAACAAAGAAGTTCTCTGCAGTGCAACATAGTTCAAAAGGTATTTTGGATCTCCAAGAAACAATTGTGGAAATACACTCTGACTTCTAATGCCTTTTGACAGCTGTGRTACTGAGCTCTGCAAACTTACCTTGGTGCTTCAGGATTGGGGCCATGTTTGGTTGTGGTTTGTCTTTATTCTTCCAGGATTATCACTTTAATCTTTCTAGATGAAATCTGCTGCTTTTTCACAACATATCTAACTCAATCTTCCCACAAACACACTAGCAYATGGTACTTAGAAGTGTCAAAGAGAGAGAATAGAACTGTTTATATTTGTTGGCATTATCTACCCTGTTTTAGTCTCTCTGGTATAGGCCACAAGAATAAAACCTCAGTGTCTGGAAATGGAGCTGTGTATTCCACACAGATTCATTGGAAAGCAAAGGACAGCTTAGTCACATGTGTACACATGTGTATTGTTAACTTCTCWTTCACAGGTGAAATAATTGGGTAGGTTTTTGGCTGTACCTCATTCTGGTCACTCTTACAGAGCAATAAAGACAAATATCAGCAAATGCCAAGAGGAATAACGGGATTTGATAGCATGTGTCAGTAAATTTTAGAATTTGTAGACACAGCAGCAATACAGGTGATGCTGATGAAAGCTTTTCCTACCACTTCATAATCATCTCAAGCACTTCTGGTAATTGCAGATCTGAAGTTCAGTGCCTACATAGAGAAAAAGTCCCTTACATGTAATGACACTGTGCTGCTCCACTTCTCTGACTGGATATAGCCAGTCCAAAGGAGGGCCAAAAATGATCAGAGGACTGAAACTTCTTCCACTGAGGAAAGTTGAGGCTGTTCAGTCTAGAGAAGAAGAGGGTCCAGGATGACCTTATTGCTGCCTTTCAGTACAGCAGGAAGGGGGGGCATTTTGAGCAGGGCCTTTTGTGACAGGACAAGGGGTAGTGGTTTTAATTTCAAAGAAGGTAGATTTAGGCAAAAGGTAGAAGTGTTTACAATGAGGGTGATGAAACACTGGAATACGTTGCCAGAGAGACTGTAGGTGCTCCATCCCTGGAAGCATTCAAGGTCAGGCTGGACAGGACTCTGAGACTAGACCTAATTGAGTATGTCCCTGCTCACTGCAGGAGATTTGGACTAGATGACCTTTAAAGGTCCCTTGTAAACCAAACTATTCAATGACTCCATGCTGAAAACATGGAGCTTAAAATGTGGCAGCAGACATATAATGAAGTACTTGACAGGTTCTCTRCTGAGGTGGTATCCAAGTTATCTTGATAAAAGCTGGAGGGAAGACAGAAAGGGTAAAACGTATAAAAGGCATAAATCTATTGTGTTCTTCTATCCCTGGACACACTGACCTTTGCTTCAGAGGCAGGGAGTGACCCTGGATAGGCCTTTTGTTTTGGACASAATAGTCATGTTGGCTGGTACTCCACATACTGAACTTGGAGTCTCCCAAGCTGAACATGAGTTACCACAGCCYGAACCCAGGAACTCACACTTTCTGGCTGGGGAAAGAGCTGACTAATAACACTTTGTGGGTTGGGCACAGAGAGAGACTTACACCRCAATCTCACTGAAAAGTTTCATCTGGGCAGGTTTTGAGTTTACTGCTGGTAAATATACATAAAAAGAACATGCTGTGGAAAATTTCTGCCAAGTTGCTGTCCACTTGGGTAAAACCAGAGCACTTGCAATAAAACCCAAAGTCAGAGCAGGCAATGTATGCTCCACTTTGAAAACAGTGAATTTTCTCTTTCATCCTTCCAGCCCAGTCATACCACAGGYATTTACTTTAACAAGCAGGCTGAGATATTCATTTAAAACACTGATTCGCCTCAATAAAAAATTCTGGGATCAAGGCTTCCCATTTAATATTGAGAATGACTCATTGTACCTTAAATGTTTGACCTGCCGAGGCATTATCTGCTATAGATTTGTAACTAGTAAAACTACATAAATACACTCATCAATTATAAAGGTGTTTGCTGTGTAAATGCAGGGAGGCGTCTCAGATTTCCAGTAATTCCCCTTCACCCACTTTTACATGCTCATCATGTCTTTATTACTACAGCTCCAGRGATTCCTCACATCCAGGCCCTGATAACAAGAGGATGGGTTAGTGACAAGACCAAAGGGAAGTGGAGTCCAGTGTTCCAACACGCTTCTCTGCTTGGAGCTGCTATTCATTCTAAAGAGTTGGTATCAGTTCCATCACGTTTTTAAACAATACAGCTTTCAGCTAACACATAGGTACCAGCATGCTCATGATTCCCCTCCAGAAAGCTCCTCTAAATCTGCATGCTGGTCACAAATGCAGTAAATCACAGGCAGCATGTTGATCTCCTCTGAGGCWCTTTTTCCATGTTACTGGAGAACTCTGCTTCTGGGAAGGGGACACCATATGTGCATCACTTGGAAGCTGCTCTCTTCTAATGGTTTGCTAGATCTTCAGCTTAGTGCTAAACACAGTTGCTTCCCAGGGTTTAATCAACTGACCAGTATTTGCCATAGGCTCTGTCAAGGCAGTATGGCAGGGATCCTGCTCTGCAAACTGTTATTCATTTGACTCCTTTGGAAGATCTCCAGGTGTCAGAGCTACAGATAACAGTAGCAAGCTTTCAGACAAACACCTTCCCCTCGGTTAGCCATCTGTGTTTATAGGAGGCCAGGCTCAATCTGAAGTAATTGGCCTTGGTAGTCTGGATATGTTTGCACAATGCCTATTTACATTACACCTGGCTCATACCAACACCATGAGATACTTACTCTCATTATCACTAAATACATTACCAAGCTTGAAAGAATGCAGCTGTTAGAGATCAAGGAGGATCCCACAGCACTCCYTTGTTGAGAGCAGTAAATTTTCCTCTGCAAAGCACCTGTACTTTTTTAAACCTCAAAACCCAGAGCCAGCCTGAACCGGGATAGGAAAAGGGGCTGTAACATGAAACCACTACAATTAGACAATAGCAAACACCATTCACACYGGCCTGTGAAGGCTGACATAAATTTTACCTAAGAAGCTAACTCAGCTTCTTAGCTTGCTTCCACAAAACCTAAAACTCACCTGCCAAAACCTACTGTAAGGATTATATCACTTTCATCCAAACATCACCTATTTCTCATAACAAKCTTACGAAACACCAAGAATATCTGTAAAGTACTTAATTTCAATGCAAGCAATTAATGAAAATACAGGTGCTAAACATAATTTGTGAATTATGAATGCAATCTGCTTTGTAATAAGTGTGTCCCCATTAAGAAGTGCCTTGTAGTTTAACTGGCCCTCAATATTTAAAGTTTGTCACTCAAAAATCTTGAGTGAAAGCTACCATAATACTCTGTGACATGTTTTGAACAAATGGTTATTTGTGGTATCAGACAGCACAGTTAACTCATGAACCCTTCTGTGCATGGGGGAAAGCAGTACATCATACAGCATCTCTTGTATCTGTCACTGAACTGGGCTGATGAAGATCAGGACTCCTTTTCTTCCTTGCCTGCATGCTCACACCAGTTCCTTCAACTATTAAATAACTTGTGTACTGTGCTTGCACAAGTTTCTTGAGGCAGACCCTCTCCACTCCGTGCTTCTACAGCCCTGAAGGGTTCTCTCCTTTGCAGCTGAGTTCTCTCCAGATAACTGCATCAAATTTAGCATGGAGATCTTGCAAAAACAAACCAAGCCAAGACTTGGAGGGTGTGGTTCTTCTCATCTGTTTTTTAATAACTTCACATACCTCAAGGCCAGATCCAGTGATGGACATACATTCTAAGGCTTTCCAAAGAACGGAAGAAAGTGAACTCAGTTCTGATTTTCTAGATTTTGGACTAGCTAAGTAAATGCACCCCTCCTTTCTCTATTAGTCTCATGATAGGTTTGTTTAGCTTAAAAAAACAGCTAATGCAAAACATAAAAACCATTTGTGTGAACATATACTATATGGCCACTAAGTAAGAGTTGGCTGGATATACAGAGATGTAATTGCATGGGATTGCAGGGATATTGCTGATCCTCCTAATTGACTGTTCAGAAGTAAAGTCTAATATCCTAATTTCTCCTATTTCACAGAATAATAAATTGAAGTTGAGTTTCTTTCCAGATTTTGAATTTACATGACCCTTCCAGGTTTTTTTTTCTATACATAGTAATTTAAACAACCTTATCCTACTTTTTCCGAATTGGAGATTCTCAGGCACTTAATTTACCATAGGAGCCAGGTAAGTTGGGTCTTCTGGCAAATCACCCTGTAATGCACAGCCCACACTCACACTGAGCACGCTGGCAGAGCTGATACAATAGGGGGAAGCAGTCTTTGTTTCAGCTCTGCTTTTTATTGCTTAGCAGGCACAACACACTGTGAATCTCTCAACACAGGTTTATTGCAYATTGAAGAAACAGGATTGTTGCACTGCTATTTCCACTGACTGTGAATGAAACYTGGACACAAAATTGGCAGCCTAGAAACAAGCAGATTATACATTTCCATGCCAGAGAAGGGAACTCTGATAAATYCACAGTATGCAAGTTCCTTATTCAACATCTCAATTTATTTCCTGCACGGTAATTGTATGGGAGTTTTCGGTCGTGGGAATTCTGCTGCTTGTCATTACAGGCATAAAAGATATTTAACAAACTAATCAACTGAATGAGCTCAGACATACAGGATGCTTTATGTCAGAATCACATACTACAGTTCTTACCCTTCCCAGTAACAACAAAAGGTTATCTGTGAACATTGCAGGTGAAACACTAGTGGAGCATCTTTTAAAATTTCTTGGACAGAGATCTGATAGGGATGTTTCAGTTTGTTACATTTCTTCTTTTAATTTCTCATTCAATTATTTTGTTTGGTGTGTTGTGTTTTTTTTCTTTTTTTTTGCTAGAAGGTGCTATGAGAAGTAAAAACTCACACTAAGCTCCTTAAATTCTCCCTGGATCTGGCTTCCAGCCTGAAAAGAACACTCAATATGGTTTTATTTTGCTTGTCTTTAAAGCTCTTTAAGCAGTGTTTCTACCATAATAGACCAAAGTGACAGAAATTTCATAGCCCAGCTCATCCTCTGTTAGAAAAGGGAGTCTCAAAACCACCTCTGATATTGTGGGCTCATCAAATTTACCGTAACTGGCTACCACCTTTGACCTCATCTGCTACTCAGAAATTCCTGTCTGGCCACTTTCCGTCTGGTTTTCATGCATGCATACAACTTGGTTTCCTGTTCAGAACAACACAGAATGCAATTCTCTTCTTTCTGATTAGAGAGCTGCCTGCATTTTCACAAAATTTAAAAAAAAAAAACCAAGGGGCGCTGCAGTTATTTGGTCTTTAACATGCTGTTCATCACTCTTAAATCTGCAGCTGTCCTGTTTTTACCTCCCCCCACTGTGAGATTTAGAAATATTTATCTCCTTTGTCATTGTTTGTTTAAGGATTGTCACTCTCTGCAATTCATAAATGCCAGCTCAAGTTCCTCTTGCTTCTAGCTTGCCCTTAGGCACTGAAATTTGCTCCTGAAACTTTTGGAGAGGGACATTCCCATAAAGTCACTTAAGCCCAGGAAGAGTCTAATTTATCCCTTCTCATATTACCCATCCCAGAGAGCTTGTTCATATGGCACTGCTCTGATGGCCCTGCTCCACATGGCCTCTAACATTTGGCTGCAGGAGGATCCTGTGGAGGATTCTGCTCCCACTGACTTTTATGCTTTTCTGGGGCAGGCAGTTAGAAAAATTTATTCTCTCACTCTTTACCTTGTTCCATCAGTYGCGGAAATTTTTGCAAATATTTAATAAAACTCATGTGCTGCTTTTGCATGATACTCCAGTGTACAGTCATGTGCCTCATGTTTCATGACAGTGGAAAAATTCTGCCAAAGTTCAATGCACACAGCAAAATAAAGAGCACTGCACTGAAGAATTTTTGATGAAATGTTATTAATATTGAATTACTGAAAWTAATTACTTTGATATTTCTTGTTTCAGGGCTGGCATTCTGCACTAGAGRTTAATGAAACACACAATCGAAAAAAAGATTGAACAAAGTGTATCAATATATTTACAAATATTCTTCATCCTCTTTTCTCTCTGTCCCAGATACATAGCTATAAGTGCATCTTCATACTTCAAATGATAAACAGAGGATCACAAACATGGAGAAAACGTATTGCCGCTTCCATTAACTGTCAGCAGATGCAGGTATACAATGTCAATTTTCCATTCAGCAGTGTTTCAGACATCCTCCCTGGAACATCACACTTGTTTTCTAACTGGCCCATAAGTATGTTTCTTTGCTTCATTAGATGTTCTGACATCTAAATCTTGAACTAATCTGGAGTACAATTTGCCCCTGAGTTACTCGATCCTGATCAGGTTTTCTTAGCATGATTACAACAGCAGTTTAGGAACCAAARTGTCAAAGTGTATGAAAGACTTGCTTCTAGGGAAGGAAGTTACTAGACCAGAATGGTAAACATTTCTGGTTGCATTCCTGGACATGAAGCTAATCTGCTGTGGAACACTGAGGAGACATTAAACACAACATGACTTGAAAAATCCTGTTCTAAACCTGAAAAATGAAAGAGCAAATCCTGGTAGATTCTATGAAACTTTAAAATCTATCATGACATGCAACTTTCTGCATCTTTTTCAGGAGAAAGGCAAGAATGGAGAACACTTCAAACTTTGTTCAAATTATCTCTGTTTTAGGCCTTTTWAACTGCATTGATGCAGAAGCTGTAAAAAGGCAAAATTTCTTCTGGGAACATGTGCCTGCGTCATGTTGACAGCAGCAGATATAAATAGCTGTGAGCTGTATCAATAGCTATTTTCAGAGTGGATAGAGTCAGGCACAGCARTATTAATGCATGAGAGCAGGAAAGGGAGGCAGCATAATCAGCTTAAATGAAACATGAGAAATCCTCCACGTAGGAAAGACTGGACAATGTCTTGTAAGGAAAAGCTAATCCATTCCATTTCTCCAGGTGAGGTAAGGTCAACAGCTCTGGAGTCCCAGCTCTCTGACATCACCAGCCCTTGAAGTTACAGTGAGTTGAGAGAAATTAAAATTCTGACAATGCCTAGATGACATCAATGAGTAGGACCTCCCCTTGTGACTTGTCTTTCCTTTGAGGATACAGAGGGTTCATGTCCTTTCAAAAGGAAGAATGTACTCTCCTATTCATGTTCTAGATGTTTTCTCACTTAAGAGCTGGCACATATAGCTGCTCCTGCTTGGTGTGATACTGAAACACACTCCCAAGCAGCAGTGCAGTRGTAGTTAATATAAGGCTGAAACTTCAAAGGGAAGCCTTGAGCTCCCTCTGCACATTTCCCCTACTTCGTGTTTTCTTTCAGACTAGCAATGCCTGATGATGGTTCTGCCCTCCTAGTCAGAACTTGAGAGCACACAGAAGCAAAAGATTCTGAAAGTTGAAAGTTGGCTGAATGYGGAACTTGCAATGAGTTCCTGAAGATTTATACTCTTCCTGGGACAAAGCAGGCTACTTGTTCCAACGACTCAACTCAAATGTCCAGAAAACAAAACAAATTGTGCACTCCAAGAATGGCCCAAAATAGGTTTGAAATGAAAGTATCTGTGATGGTCCAGAGAAAAGTGCTCAGTATGTACCCACAATGGACAATCAGAAAAAATCATGTAAGATACGAAAAAATACTACTCTGATACTATTTACAGACATTGTTACAGGACATTGTCTTTATTTAGGAAACATGTCCTGCTTTTCCATGTTTCCTATTATTGTTTACTGTCTACATATTACAGAGGTAAGTGTCTTGATGCTGTTTGTGTTGATAAATAAATTACAGGAGGCTCCTCTTTGATGACCCATGGCATACACAGTAACAATGTTATGTCACACTTCAGAAATACACAGTCACTGAAAAAACCTGTAAGAGTCACTGGCTGTGAAGCTGGATGTTGATCCACATTACCCTGTGGGTTACATGCTATCCTAACCTATTTTGCCATACCAAGGAGAGCAGAATGACACCATCATCTGGCTGAATTTACAGTTCAGTCAATCAGAAGCATTATTCTAGATTATTCTAATATGCAGCACAGAATAATCTATTCTGTACCATATTCTATGGCAAAGGTGTAGCAAAGCTCAGCTCTGCTCTCTCACAGCTGAGCTCAGGGAGCCCTCTCTTACTTGCACATTCAGCCATAACTTTGAAAGATATACCAAGGAGGCCAATCAAAATGTTCCCCACCCAGGGCAGGAAAAAGAAAAATCCTAATTACCAACCATTTCCCAACCCTTTCCTCAGGGTCTACTTCCAAACCCCATAATTAAATAGAAGATAAGCCAATTTAGAGMGCAGAGCACCAAATCCCCTCGTCTGCCCTTCCTGCCTAAGGAGCAGGAAGGAAAGGGGAACACCCTTCKGATAACCTCAGCCCCAGTGGCTGCTTGCTTGCCCAACACCTTTAACTCACTGTGATGTGACCCAGAGCACACAGACTATTCAGTGTACAGTCCCTGGCTCACGTCCCAAGCACGAAAACGAACACATGAACACTACCTAGGAGTTTTTGCTTAATCATTCAGCTATGCAGACATAGGATCCTTACAGGCAAACCATTCTGGACAGAGAAGAAAGAGAATACTTAATATTCTTTTCTAAAAACACAACTAGAGATGTTTCCTCAAGAAAAATCAACATTCTTGTTTTAAACTGGAATTTAATATAGTAATTTTTAATTTTTGAATGGATTTGTGTGGTCAAGCTATAGTTTTGAAAGGAAACCTAATCCATATAAAGCTAGGAAAAATGTGAAATATAATCTAAGAATGTCTTCAAAGCGAAAGCTAGATCAAAAGAGAGATCTTCCAGGACAGAAGGAGCAGATCAATTGCAGTAGCTCAATTTGATTCCTTATGTACAAATGAAACAAGAAATCCCAGGAAGAGRACTTGGGAGACCTGCTCTGTTGGCTCCAGTTTCAGATGGGTAGCATGCCTTCTGCTTTGTTGACAGTTCATATACAATAATGCATTTGAGAAGAAAATGAAACCGAACCTGATGAAAAAAAAGGAAGAAGTGAGAGAACTGCTTAGTGAAAAGAAAGGATGAAAGATATAATTTACTCTTTTACATGGTTGTGAAGAAATTCCAGTATCATTACTAGCTTAATTTACAGATAATCTCAATATAAGATCCAAATCAAAGCATGAATAAGCAAGCAAAATGCAGTACAAGCCAAAGACATGAAAACAACTGAACTTCTTACAGCCGAAGCACAGAGCTGTCTCTGGAATTTGAGGTTTAATTTACGAGTCTATTGCCATGCTGAGGATTGTTGCGTATGCCTCCTGAAAAGAGGCTAGACCTGTTACACCCCTAGTGAGAGGATTTAGGACAGCAGATTAGTAATCATTCAAATAGAGACTTGTCACGAACTAGGCACAAACAGAAGCAGCACATCCAACACGGGCACACCTTCAGAAAAGTCTGTTYGGTGATTCACAGATGAACCATGATGCAACCTCCACTGCTCTGCTCCCAATTGATAATGAGTGTCTCAGGTACCCTACACAAAAAGAAAGTCTCGCATCTTGTTCCACTGTTATTTTTCTGATTCACCATGATTTATAATGGTAGTCTTGGAACAGCCTGAGGGCCCAAAAACAGGCTCTTAAAAATTATGCTCTATGACAGGCTTTCTAGGATTTACAAGAATTTTGCCTGGTTTATCTGRGAAAATCAATTGAAATAGTTATATGAAAAGAGTGGCACCCTGCATAGACATTAAAATAACTCAAATATCTTATCCTAGGATCTGAAGCACAGGAAAAATATCAGCTCAAGAAAGAAGGGCTAACCAAGCACGAAGAATTGGCAGCAAGGGGGCTAATAACTTTTCACGTGCAGTTTCACCCAACAGTTTTCACTTTAGATTCTTTTCCCCAGGAAATCTGAATACACATACCATACCTCCTGTATAAGTGCCAGCAATTCAAGTTGGTTCCATCATTTCCAAAAGCTCACCCATTTACCCTTCTCAAATTCCACAATACAGAATTGATGTGGTATGAAGTAGACTTTCCTGATAGCATTTAAAATTCTATTTGATGCAGAGAGTATCTTGATGACTATATCTGAAAGACAGCTCATAATTTCTCTAATATAAATAATTGCATTTTTTTTCATCCATTTGTTTATTGGATTTTGATCTATGCAAGGAGTAATTGGACAAATGAAGAGAGTAAACAAAAGCATATGCCTGTCCTGATTTAAAGACACCACTGTGCTCAGCAAATCTGCCTTGTCTTTCTTCACCTGTTTAGCATTTTAATAAATTGTTAACAATGGTCTTCTTCCTCTAGGCCTAAATCAAGACTCTGAAAAGAAATACTTGAGAAATATGTATCCGTTTCAGATGCATCTCTGTCCATATCTTACTTCTGAGATGTGTCACAGATGTTAGGTATGACCTTCCAGGTTTCTCTCTTTCCGTGGTGAGAGACCTCTGGGGCTGGTGCTGTGCATGTACAGCAACCAGGTCACCACRTGGAGAAGGGATACCAGCACCACTCACACCTCACTGCAGAGCTGTGCCCTTTGAACCAACTCCTTCACTTCTGCAGAGTGGCTCAGTTCCTGGTCAGGCAACAATACTTGTTTATCTTGGTGATTTTTCTGCCTCCAGCTAGTAACCTTATGCCAGTACTACCCTCTTTCTTTATTTATCATCTGCCATTTCTTGGGAGAAATAAACCACACTCCCCTAGGCTGAGGAAAACAGATCCTAAATCAATACTCCCTGCTGGKAATTGTTGAAGATGTTGCCTGCCATAGAACAATATGTACCAGTGTGCTGTGCATGGCACCAAATCTCAACCTCTGACAATGGAGAAGAAARGATATCCTGTTATAATTTTCTTTGAATTTGATGTCAGAACTCAAACAAGGGCTTCTTTTCTAGGAGAAAAAAATCAAGAGGCTTGCCTGACAGCAGATCCTGATTCCAAGCTGCCCCTCCTCAACAAATACACTCCCAAGTTTACAACACACTGGATAGTGTTGCACCCAGCCCACTCTGGTAACTCATTCCTGTCTTGTCAGGGCCATTATATTGGGGAGGATGTTATGGGGCTGCACCAACACACAGCCWGTGGTCTGCTGTTATCAGAAACACACACTTCAGCCTATTATCCAGATCCTCACCTCCCAGGACAAGGGAAAAGTGCCTGGTCAAAGTGCCACTTACCAAAGAGAGCAGTATAAAATGTACAACAGCAATGACAATTCAGCTCCCACATGTCACAGCTCTGATGGGTTTTGTTCTGTTTAGGTTTGGTTTTTAATAATGGGTAGGCAYAGTCTTTCTGAATATAGAACAAATACCTGCGAGACTGGTAGAGTGGAAGGTGATGAGTGGAATGGGACAGCTTTCTGTTMAGGTGATCAGATATTTTKTTTTTAATGARCTATTTGTTAAGAAGKCTATTTTCTACTATGACTCCAAACACCTTCAATCARTAATAAAATCTCTCACTTGCCTTTAACAAACTGACTTCAGCATTATAAGGAATTTAAACAGCTCACAAAGAATGCAGTAAATCTCTTGCCCCTTCTCTGTTTGAGGCAACAATTCTTTAATTGCTTAGCAGAACGATKCTAGAGATCCCTTAAAAAATGCAGGAATTTCAGGCTCAAGCTACAGCCTCATGTGTAACTAAGAATGGAAAATTCAGTTCTACTGTCTAGGAATTTTTCCAAACACGTAATTTTTACAATGGTAAATAAAACTTTCTTTGAAATAAAAAAAAAGAACATGACAATTTTAATCAAGAGACCAGTAAAACAATATTTCCTAGCCTAGGTTTTAGCAGTACAAAGATGATCCTGAACATCACTARCTTAAACTGCTTCTGGGAAACAGATTATAGGCTCACAGAAGCAAAATCATGGAGCTGCTCACTCCAGAGACTTCTCCAGGAAATCCTTGACCATGGGATAAATTTCTGCTTACAAGYAGTGTCATCAGCAGACTAGATTTTTAGAGTTTACCTTTGGCAGTGGTGGGGGCTGTCCAGAAAACAAGCGAAGTGCAAGCTGGCTGCAGGCTGGTTGAACCCAGAAGGACTTGGCAGAAGCATGCACTGTCTGTTGCCAGGAAAAAGGATCCAATTTCACAGGTATTTGCAATAAGACCCGAGACAGTACAGCTGTATGAGCACACCCTGAAAAATACTTAGGGCAGCCAACTTCTWCCCAGACATTAAAAGAAGAGTTTTGACTACAAAAAGTTTAAGCAAAAAAATTATTTTCTTTTCCTTGTCTTTTTTTCCCCTCACATATATCAGAGAGCTTTTGCAACAAGGTGACCTTTAGTTCATCAATGCCTAAGTAATCCTATACTCACCCACAACTTCTGCTCCTCCTTCACTGGTAAGAAGGAAGGTGTGGGGTAAACAAGACTGATTTAAACTGAATACCAAGTCTTTTCAGAAGGGCATCTCATAGGAGAGCTTGTTTGGGCTGCACATTCAAAAGCAAACATACAAAACTCAGTTACCAGATTAAAACTTACATATCAAAGTAAGATGAAGCTGGAGGTAAAAAACCCTATGCATTTACATTCCAGAGTAAGAGATGCACTGCCTTGCATGACTTCGTTAAAGCATATGAGTGTTTGATCTGCATATACAAAATTTCTAAAAATAAAACCAGGCATAGGAGGAGTCTTCATAAACTTGTGAGAAAAACATGTAGCTAAAAGCCTCCCCTTTCCAGCCTTTCCTTCATGGTTACTCTTTCAAATTGAAACTCACCTTTGCACTTTGACAGCCTGCCCTGCCAATCACTTGCAGYGATTGGTATGTGACATAATGCATCCTGCTTGGCAGGTCTGTGGGAGAAGGGAGATCATTTTACTCAGGAGACTGRACACTCTTATTTCATATACAGCATTCTCTGAAGCTCTAAGTAGTTTTGGAGACGGGAGAAAAAACTTCACCTCTTTGTGCAACTGTTTGCTCTCCAGGTGGGTATCTGATAGGGAAAAACTGCTCAATCAGCGGAAAGAAGGAGTGAAGTCCGGGGTTGATGGCACTGCAGAGCAATTCTTTGGTTCTGCCTGTTTTTCATTCAATAGGCATAGGCTTGTAGGGCTCTGGCTTGTACTTAGGGGACCCCTCACACAGGAAAGCAAAGCAGAAGCCTGACAGAGTTTCAAGAGTCCCAAAGAAAACTCTTTATAAACAACAAGACCCAGTGTATAAAAGTACTTTGTATTGACTCAGGAATGGTTTTCTCTCCCCTCATCACATTCCAAAGTAACCCATAGCAATAGGGGACTATGCAAACTAGAGGATCCCAATCAGTCCAAAGCATCTGGAGAGAGCTCAGTAACAGAGGTTGTGCAGGAATGCTCTCCTGTGAGCTCTGTGTGATGCTGTATTCGTAACCTGTCAAAGCCCACCAGCCACAGAAGGCCCAAGGCAGTGAAGCAGCTTAAACAAGCACATCAGCAGCAGGCAGAGCTCCAGACAAAGAGGGAAGCAAACCCAGCAAAAAAAAAGTATACTATATCTAAGGTAAAGTTGGGAAAAAATTGTCTTCTGATTATTTAAAAAAAAACTGCAATGACTCAGATTTTTAGACTTCTAAACCTTCAGGCAAARAGATTAACGTGGTTTGGGAGGGGACATTTCTGTTCAGAGGTCAGCTCACATGCATGCTTCTCCTACGCAAAGCCCATGTTGTTCAGTCAATCTGATCTCACAATGGAAGCCTGAAATCTTATTTTTCAGAGCTATGCTGCAAAGGAAAGGATGTAGAACAACTCCCATTTCCCTGGCTCTCYGCAGGATGGCATCTCCAGGCCCAAGAACATCCCTAAAGGGCCTAAGCACAAAAAACCGCAGTTGGCTGTGGAGAGGGGAACACAGCAAAATCTCAGTCTCTCAGCCACCACAGCTCTAAGGGGAGCCTGGCTGGACTCCACTCTAATGTCACTGGCAGAACACCACCATGATAACATCAATGTTTTCTTTTCATGATTCTAAAACTGTCATTTTGAATTTGCTATACACACATTCAGAATCACATTATTAGAGTGSGTTTTTTTGCACCACCATTAAGCCAAGTAAAATCATGAGATATCCAGCCTGAAATCTGCTCARTGAATGAAATTATCCCTCACCTGCCCCTTAAAAAAAAAGCCTGTTCCAATGCCTGCTGAAATCTGCTGAAGTTTTTGCCGTGGCTTTGAGGATTTYTTCAACATTTCAAACCTTCCCAGGAAACCTATATTAGAAATCACTTAACAGAAATAACAGAAGCTAAGTGTAAGCTCTAAAACTAAAATCCAATTTTTAGAAAAAAACTCAGTGCTGGTAAATTAAGAATGGAGGAATTGCTTGGGGTCTATTTGYATTAGAACATGTGGCAAAGGAGAAAAGAAGTAAAGAAAAGGTAGCTATGCTTGGCTGAGATTTGGAGTTGGTTTAGGTTCATGCCTGGTTTCAACACTTTTCTATAGCCCCCTCAAAAAAGTAAATTAATGTATCATTCCTAGGTCAGCACTTCTGACAGAAATCAGAGTTGAAATATGGTCCGGCTTCCACTGAACAATACCCAGCAAAAATGCCATTTCTACCCACAAAGGCTGCCAGTGCAAGCTGCTGCTCTGAATTCAAACCAGAGACACTGTTTATCTGTGAACAGATAAAGCTGCTGAGGTTGTTTTAATTATTTCGCAAAAGCCTTATTTGGAGTATCACATTTAGTGAATGGTATGAGTTTAATGGTATAAATTCCTTAATGGGAGAAAACATAAGACCAGTAGTGAAACTGAACTCCAAAACCAGCTTTGATACAATAACTATGGAAGGTAATAACAAAACAAGACACCTTTAGAGTTTTTCTCTTCTAGGTTGCTTATTTTCTGTGTTCTGAATGCTACTCATTTCTAACTTAGATAACTAATGTGTACTAATTAAGGAAGCACCTTCCTTAGTAGGAGCCTACCCAATGAACTGAACTACTGCTCCCCTGATTTAGATCACCACCTTTTAAGAGAGTGGAGAATTTCTGGGAGTCACGGCTGGACAGTTACAGCTTGTTGGATATTGGACCATAATCGAACAGCCATGAGTTTTCTTCTCTGAGAATTTCAGCTATGGTACGAATCCTGCACTGCTCACTCCTGAAGAATGCTTCTACTCTGCAAGTCTGGAGACAATGCAGGGCAGCACCCCTCCAGCATTTGCAGAGAGTGTGACAAGAAACTACTCTGGCTTAGAAGTCACAAAGCAAGTGACAGCGCAGGGCAAAATTTCTTCCACACAGCAGTTCCAAGCAGAGACYAGAATTCTTCTGATGGTGCATGAGGTAGTGATTTATGAAATGAAACAACAATAAATACCTAATTCTCTCATGATAAACTAGGCAGCAGCATACAGCTCTGCATCTGAGAGATGATCCCACTCTCTCACTCTTTTCCTTTTATTCTTACCTTCTGTATTTTGCCAGTTCGGTGTCTGCTGTGCTCCTTCTTTAGGGGCCTGCATTTGCTCTACTGTAGGATTCAGTCAGGCAGGAGAGCAGCTTTTCCCTCTTGCAGCAGTCTCCTAAAGTAACTTTTCTGAGCAGTGTGCTGCTCTTTCTGCATGCTCACTACTCTGCTAAACTACATTAAAAAATATAGTAAGTTATTTATGAGATACTATCACAATAGTTCACCGTGTGCCTACAGGAAGTCTGGGCTTAGGAAAAACTCTTAGCATGCACTCTATTAAGTCAGGTCTGTAGCTCAGGACAGTTAACTGTACCTGCCACTATATACGAAAGTCCCTGTATAGCATTTTATAAACCAGAAGCYGCCTCTGACCCTGTCAGGCTGATGTATGTGAACTGTTGGGCCAACCCCAGCCCGGTTCAATGGCAGCCACGGTAGGTGCATAGCCTTGAAGCAGGCTGCTAGGGCTTTGTCCCGTTTCTTCACAGGGATACCACAAATACCAGGGATGGAGAGGAAGGAGACAGCACTGCTAGCTCGAAGGACGCCCTGAAGAACAGGAAAGCACCCACTCGTCCCACCTCTGGCGCCCACGTTGGGAACCTGCCCTGAGCTGCCCTCCGCTCCCCTCACAGTGCACCCGCCATTTTCTGCCGTGGCCTTTGCTCCGCCCCCCCAAAAGCGAGGGAAACGCCCGAGCCCCCTTGGGCAGGACTGCAAAAGCGGGAGGAAATCACCGCCCAGAAAAGACTGCTTTGCACCTTAAAGAAGGGTGAAAAGGTCTGTGAGGAGAAAAGGTGTCAGACTTGTTTTGACTAAGGCTTGAAAAAACGTCAGGGGAGGGTAACACTGCTGCCAAATCCCTCCCTCACTCCGGCAGAAATAGCTGCCCTTTGCTTGAGGAGCTCGAGGGGCTGAGGGGGCCATGCTGAGGGCAGCCAGGCCCCACTGTCCGGAGTGTGCCAGAGACTTCCCTGGGCACACCCGGGCTACAGGAGTAACTACCAAGGCATCCACACGCCTGTCTGACARTGGAGGATGACACAACATCTACACAGAAATACCAATGTGCCAAAACCAACAGAGGAAAGGGCAGTGAAAAGTGCCATTTTGCTCTGCGACATGTGGGTTGAACTATATAGTGTCAACCACGGAACCTTTATAACGTGTATAGATGGAGCRGACTATTGTGCTGATGTAAAGATTAGAGCTCAGTGGCAAAGGGCGGTTATGAAATGGTTCCCAAACTTTGCACTCCAGGGATCCTCACCATGACAGTTTGAAACATCAGCCTCACTGAMGGACCCTGCCTCCATGCCGACACTGCCCACAGTGCAGAGGGGAAAGATGTCAAAGATGTCCCCGCACTTCAGCAGCTCCAGTATGTAATCCAGCATMATTTACCATGAAAAGTTGATGGCAGAAAGGTACCAACCTGTGCAAATAAAGGGCTCAAAGCCTCTTCCTTTCTGGTATCTGCCATGAGGGCAGCAAGCCTTGGCAGATGGTCAGARTGGACAGCAGGACAGTCATGGTTTACGAGGCTTTAGTGAGGTGTGTCACTACCTTACTTTAGTGAGATGAATCAGTGCTTGCCTGTCCAGTCAAGTAAAATGCCAGGCCTTGCAAAGAGGCCAGAATCTCCCTCACCTGAAGTCACCTCTGTGACACTCACCTGCAGGAAAGTAACAGCTGAGGTAAGATGTTGAATACCAGACACAGAAATCACTTTATTTGTTCTGTATTTTGATACAATGGCTATCAGACTATGTTTCTTCCCTTTCAGTGCTTTGGAGTAATTTTTTTGATCTTGTCTCTTTCCTCTTCTGTCYCTTAAACTGCCCATTAAGGGTCCTGAACTTTCAGAGACTTTTAATCAGGCATGGCAGCTCAAAACATTGTTCTTAAATCACCCGCTCATATTAGAGTAACATGATGCCCCATAAGTTTATAATCACATAATTAACTATCTTAGGAAGAACAGCAACAACTCCTCAGAACTAGTAGAATAGTCATTGGAACAGTATCAGCAATTTATCTGCTGTCCATTCTACAAATCTGAGGAAAGACTTTTCTAATGTTAACACCAACAAAAATAAAGCTTTCCTGTAGTATATCAGGATTACTAAACCCCAGTATTTGTGAAGAAGAGAATCAGTGTATGGTACCAGCAGAATTATGGAATGCAAAACCTCCTGCATATGCAGGGTAGGCTAGAGTTTTGACACCAAATTACTGGGATGTTTTTCATTATTAAGTACAATTTCAGAATTGTGCACAAACATGCCCACATAGAATTTACTGACTGAAGTAAGAGAAGTAATTATGACTTACAGTGTCTTAAAAAAAAAGTTAGAGTATGATGTGAAAATAGCAACATACCCATATTGTGAGACAAGCAGATACCTCTAGCTAAATAAGGGCCTATTATCCTTCCATGGTCTCTTTGATAACCTCAAAAGCAGCAGCACAGAATATGTTCAACCTTGCTCTATAAAACATAGTTGAGTGSTAAGGGTATGACTTCCCAACACCACAGCATTGCTTCTCAGAGCCTCTGGTCCAAAGTTTGCCAGGGGAGACAGGTGGGTTCCATTTTTGAAAAGCCTTGGATACCTTCCGTCTCAGAGAAGCACAGGGGCGGATTCAGCGAGTCGCCGACCAGCCTCGGGAGGCAGCGGAACGTGAGCAGCGTCCCGGGCTCAGCGGGGCTGCGGCACGGCCGGGGGTGGGAGGCACCGCCGGGSACCCGCCCGCCGGCTCCAACAACCACTGTGTTTCCTGAATGAAATCAAAGTGAAAAAGAAATGCTTTCAGTATTTTACATCTTCCTGTCTCCAGGTTCAGAAATCTTTCTATGAGTGCTGCATGTGACCAAAGCACTACCTAAAATAGTCTCTTTCTGGATTTAGATTAGGGCTGAGGTTTTTTGTTGCATTACTGATAAGCAGAATTGTGTCTTGTCTTCCTTTTTGATTTCGTTTGGGACTGAGGTTTCTTTGCTGCATTACTGATAAACACAACTGTGTCGTCTCCCTTTTTTTCCCCTTGCCTCTTCCTTGGGTCCTGGCAGTTGGGTTAAGGAAATGGAACTGGAATGTTTATGGGCCAAGACCTCTTTTTAAAGGAAAGCTTTGGTCTGTAGCTCACTATTTTAAGATCTCTGCAATAGGTTAATCCTGCTGGTTTTAGGAAATAAGTCAGTTGTTTTCTATATCTTGATTTTAATTAAGAATGCTAGATAGGCTCTATCCACTCGAGTATTAGTATTGAAAATGCCTGGATGCAAAAATCAGGMTCTGCCTATTTATGTGGCTGAGATGAACCCTCCTCAGCTACAAGCTAACTTTCACTGGTGCTGAGGATGTCATTATACCTTAGAGCAGACTATAAGGGAGTCTATAACTCCGTAATTCATGAAGTCAGCCTCTCAGTTTGCTGACAAGAACTTCTATGATTTATACCTGAACTCTAGAGAATTGAGGGTTTGTTTTTTCCCCTTCCTTTTCACAGCATAACTGGGTTGATTATATGCCACATTCTCATATTCTGGAGTCTTCAGAGCAACTGAGTCATACCTTTTGCCAGTGTTTCTCTGGTCTAATATGGGCAGGTAAGAAAAAAGTCTTTCAAGGTCAAAAGCATTTTGCAGAACTCTCCCTGTAAGGCTTCACACTGAATATTAAGGACTGGGCTAAAGTCCAGCACACTGCATCTACAGAGGTTTCCTAAGCTAAATTGAAGAATTAAACATTTCTGCAGTTTCAAGTGTATCCATAACTCCATAGAGCTGAAGGTCTTTAAAAGGGTCTTGTGCAATTTCCAGTGTAAATACACTTGTATGGTGTAATAACTTGGCATTTAAATTGTGTCTGCTGAAGGATTTGTATACAAGTTAATGTGAGAGTATTTTTCTTTTGGTYTCAAAAAATGGTTTCAATAGGTAAAACCATTTCAACATATTTTTGAGGTTTATTGGGGKGTGTGTGTGTTTGTTTAATAACCCATGAAAGTAGGGCTTAATTAGGAAGCTGGTATTTGCATACTAATCTGTTCCTCAATAAGAAATTCACAGAGGTGGGTTCTCCACACACATGGAAACACAGGTGTGTCCAGCCCATTGTGACATGAGCCTGCAAAAAGAAATTCACTGCCAGTTCCCAGGGTTTCACATGCCACTTGTGAATGCCTTAATCCACAGTTCTAGTTGGGATACACTTGTGGTTGGCTTTTCATCTGAACTGTACATCCAAACTGTCCTGACTGAGAGAACAGTTGATCAATAGAAGGGACTTAACAGAAAATAAAAATACACATTAGAAAATGACACAAATACGATTCTGCTTAGTTTAAGGTAAGGTAGTGGCCTGGAAACACATGTGCTGAGATTCAACTCTAAATACAGCTTTCTGCTTACCTTCTGACTTTTAGCAAGTCCTGTTGTTCTTTCTTTTGCCATATTCAGTTATGGCTGGTAATTCTGGTTAAATCAAACAGATTTACTTGGGGTATTAAAAAAGCTTTTAAGCTTTTGCATTGGTTTGTGCAGCATGTATGTTTGTATTGTGCATTATGGCCCATGATATGTGCCTCCAAGGCTCTTACAGTCACATTAAGAGTTAAAACATCCTCTGTCCTGAAGAGCTGACCTCTCTTGGAGACAGCTGATCCCTGTGGAGCTCTAGGACCACTGGAATGCTAACACCGTTCTGATTCAGTGTTGAACAGAGATATTCARAAGGAAGTCTGGGGCATCTGTAATGTTCAGTTAGTTTTGTCTCTGATATTTCTTGCAGTCCTGACCTAATTTTTCTCTTCCAATGAGGGGCTTGGTTGAAGCAAAGGCAGTGCTGATTTTGATCTCACAAGCCATTTCATGCCAGTAGGATGTATGCTTGGGACTTGAGAATTAGGCCCACAATGTCCATGATTTCACACTCCTCCAGGATCCTGAAGATGCATGTTTTTGTAACTGACACAGGCCTGTGCAGAAGCTACAGYATTTCTGGAGATCACTCATGCTTCAAAACAATTGCTGTGATAGAAAAAAAGTTTACAAACAGCYGTGGCTCATTGCACCTGTGTGTTCTCCCCTCTGTGAATGCTGAAAGGCTGCCTGCCTATATTAAAGCTGCTGCTGGCTGTGTACATAATTCAGTGTTTATTTTAACACAAGTGAAAGAGCTACCACAAATGGCAACACACACGATCATCAAAGTGAGGGAATGGCAAACACGCGCATACAGGAGAGAATCCTCTGATGGAATTCAGTTTTCAGGATACAGCCAAGAGTCACACAGCCCTCTCCAGCTCCTTCAGTATACCAGTGTTAGCGATAGGTCTTGGCAGGCAGCTTCTGAAGAGAGGCAAAAGCATCAGAGTGAGCTCACAGCTGCAGTCAGCCCTGGCAGATACGATTTCATAGCCATACTTGGGATTTCTCGCTAGGTTGAACTTCTGGCTGCTTTCTACACTGAATAAGGAAGTGAGAGTGAATGCTGTCTCACGTTGGCCTTCTCTTATTTGGAATATTTGAAATCTCATCTTAAACAATGACAGAACAAGTCAAAACTAGCAAAATATTGTGATAACAATTTTCATTTAAGTACTTCTTTCTCTTCCTGTCCGAAATCACTTTTTGGAAGCTATTTCTCYGTAGCAGTTGGAATGGAAAAACTGTAAATGACAGAGAAATTTAGATTAATCTAAAATTAAATAACTATCCTCAAAGCCTGCTGTTATGGAAGACTTCAGGGAAAGCAAGACTACGGTCTTTTACCATTAACCCTATTWATAAATTGACTCTCATGCCTTCCAGCATTTCCTTACGTTAACTTCCCTTTTAAAGGACAGTGAAAGTTCTTTTGTTCATTGTCACTGATGAAAAGTATTAACTCATCTATTTTTAACATCCCATTTGGTGAGCTTGATTTTTAACATGTCCCTTAATATGGAAATATTTTCATTCCTTCTGAATGTTTATCTRGTATTCCTGTGACAAGATTTATTCCTGGCATTCATTTTTGTATGTGATTAATCCATTTAATGGGTATTTTTATGAGAGACTGAAGAAACATTATATTGAACTACCCACTTCAGTCTACACAATCTGCTGGTCATGTCCATTGGAGTTCAAAGAAGCAATCAAAACACATATTTCTCTGCCAAGTATATTAGTTGAATTTAGGTTTCCTCAGCTTTGGGCCTGTGAATCCTACTACTTCGAACAGCTCCAGCTATCTATCCTTGGGCTTGCTGCAACTCATCTTGTAAAGAACATGGGGGAGGAGCTGGCAAACTTAGCTGACTATAAAGATACTGTAATATATAGAAAATACTATTTGCTGATACTGTCAGATTTCAGTGAAATGGCACTGACTTGTGCTAGCTAAATATTCAACCCAATAAATCTAAAAGCATGATCAAGGGAAGCTATTTATATACTTACATATATATATGTGTGTGTGTGTGTGTAGTAATAGTCCAGTACAATTGTATCTGCACTAGCGAGTACAGCAGTGTAAAAGTAACCGTTTTGCAGTAAATCATTTGGTATTAAGRACCCAAGTTGGCCTTTTCTACACTTTAAGGAGTTTTATTTCAGACTCACTCTAGTCTTGTCTGGACTAAATGCTGCCTTGRGTTCTGACCATATCATCTGGTTTCACCTGAAAGGTACCCAGTTTGTGTGCCTCA
The DNA here is from genome assembly GCF_030028575.1 of Malurus melanocephalus. NCBI lineage: Eukaryota > Metazoa > Chordata > Aves > Passeriformes > Maluridae > Malurus > Malurus melanocephalus. The sequence goes on along the minus strand of NW_026623328.1, from coordinate 297,608 downwards.
AGGCTACCCAGCAATGCAAACAAAAGCACAGGAAGTGAGGTTAACAGAAAGATTCACATCAAAACTACAGTTCTGATCTAAATTAAAGTGCTAATGAAGATAGATGTTATACCCCATTGGCAGTGTGCAGTGCAAATGGGTGATGTGGTCAGTACTGTACTGTACTATTCTACCTGATAACCATTTACAGAGAAACCCTCAGTACCTTTAGATGTCAATGATAATGTTACTATACCCATAATTTCTGTTACAAGCAGCCTGACTTTTCCCTGTGCTGAAATGCCATTTCAAATTYATTGCTGGCTAGCAAAGTTTTAAATTATGTTTAGCTTTCTTGTGGCAGCTGAAGCTTGTAATGCCACACCGTAAATGCACTGTGCTGCCCATTGTCTGTAGAGTTGAGAAACTGTTTGCTTTCCAGTGTTTTTTATGAACAGTCACTAAGTCATTAGTCAGCTTGGTCAATCTATTTTCCACTGGCATATAAACTAGAAGAGAAAGTAAAATATGCTAAGTTGATGCTAAAATACCATGACATACCTCACTGATTTAGTAGGGAATAAACAAAGGGCAGATCTTGCCTTTTATAGATGTAAGMTTCTCTTTGCCAAAGTCGTATAATCTGCCTTTGCCAAAGTTTAATTACACACAGTGTTTGTGGGCCTTTGGAATCACAACTGCAGTTAACTTGCATCAAAAAAACCCCTCGTGTTTAAGTACCTCCCCATAAGATTTTTTTTCATCACAGGCAGGCTGTCATAAAGGAATCAACTGAAAAATGACATATTACCTGTGAAATACAGATGCTCTGCATCCTTCCAAAAGACCGTACATRTACATAGATATTTCTGATCCATCATAGCAAATATTTTGCTCCCTCAATGCCAAGGACAGGAGGATAAATTCTGATACCCAGGTCTTGCCTGACTATTTAGAAAAGATCAGTGGAATCCTGTATCTCAAAACTGCCTGAAYGCGGCAACAGTCAGACTCCACAGTGATCAGGAGTGGGATGAGAGGGATCCCTCGAAGTTACTGACCCTGTAAGCTCAGAGCACTACAAGTGCAATGGTTTAATCGCATCAGCATTATTACTGAGCATCCTAAAGGCAGGCACTTAGGGGAACTTCATACACCAGGATGTTTGGGGTATGCCAGAATGCCATAAACCCCTG
>NW_026623328.1:282568-296286 GCF_030028575.1 Malurus melanocephalus | reverse complement strand
CCTGCTGTACATAGCCACTCAGAATTAAGGGGGTTTTGTTCCATTTACCAAAAAATTTTTCTTCCTCCTATCAACACTCTGCTTCAGATGCAGATAAACAGAGGCTGGGTTTTAAACTTAACTTTCCAAGCCTCTCAAGCAGAGCACAGGCATTRACAAAACCTCCACTGACAGTTTCTAAGGTCAGACAGGGAATTTCTGTGCAATCCAAGTAGCTGTTTTTTCAAATGCTTTCTTCCCAGCTCCCCACTTAGTCATTTGGTGGCTACCATCAGCTGCTTAAGAGTGAGGTTTGGCTGTTCAAGAGGSAAGTGGCAACAGTAAGCAGGATCTGGCAGACAGCAAGATGATGTAAATTTTGGAGTGCTTTTTTCTGACCACTGGAATGAGGTAGAGAATGGAGTTTTAATAAAAATCCACTAGACTGAAGCTATTTTAAAGCTGCCTTTGCAGCTCACCTGGCAACAGAAGGGTTTAAGGATATTAGATTGCCATGCAGGATAGAATCCAATTGTTATAGGAACTTGTGCAGCAAGTGGTGGTGGTGTATACTGAATGGTTAAGTAGCCCCATGCTGTGGCCTACAGACAGGASCAAGGAAAAGGATGGTTTTGCAGTTTATTTGACATTTCTTGCAAGGTAACACTGTGTTGTTGAGCTCATGGTTTATATTTACATGCCTTTTCCTGAYATCAGACATCCCTGCTTACCCAGGACTACCCACTGATCTCTGACATTGGAAACTCAGGCTTAAGTCCTTGCACTATTGGAATCAGTCAGGAATTTGAAACACTTCCACATCTGAACTGACTGCTCTAAATGTGGTGCTGTTGACTGCATCATTTCATTGTAACCTTGCAATATCAATAGTGTTGCTAACAAAGAAAGAATCCCAACCTGGTAAATGAGAAGGAGCAGGGAAACTGGAAGATGRTGATAAGCATAACTGTTATTAATGTGTCAGAGCAAAACAGCTGCTTGGGAGGAAACTCTGCAGCTTTTAATGCATTTCTGAAGGCATTAGCTRTGCTAAGTGAGGGTTGCATTTGGTCAGTACAGGAGGGCCCAAACCTTGAAAGTTGTGCTGTACCACAGGTATGCAGTGATCTATTTTCTCTGATTTTGATTCTGCTTCTCCTGCCTGTCAAAGAAGCAGGAGTTATCAAATATGGCCAGTGGCCCTACACTTCTCCTCTGAACCACAGTAATGAACGAAATGGGAGCTTGAGCATATTTCCTCTTTATGTTTTCCAAAATCTGGTTTACATTTTCCTTTTGTCTTTCAAGAATCCTTTCCTTACTAAAGGRTTGATTCAGTGGGTCAGATCTCCAGGGTTGCATAAACTATCATGACCTGTGTTGAAGTGATTCTAATGAAGCCATTTCAGTTTATATTGTTTGAAAGTCTCATGAAAAATCTTATCCAAGATGGCGATTATTTAATTTTGGCACATTTGCACTCCTGTGCTTCACCAAAAGACTGGAATTGGTGTGAGAAAATAGGGGGAAAAAAAATATCTGGCTATTTGCATTCAAAACTAGACATTACTAACTTATTTGTATTCCCAAACCCAAGAGAACTTRTAAAGGCAGGAAATTTTCCTTACTTTGAATTCTTATCTTTGGGATCCAGAATGTATCAACCAAAAATGAAAAAGCAGGAAACCAGGGATGTCATAGTTTCTTGCACATTGGTCCAGGGCTCCATGCATTCTCTAGTGCTGGCAGACTGTACCTCACCAGAGGAGCCCTGGCTGTAACATTTCCAGYAGCAGATTGAAGCTCTTGACACCAGCAAGTGCCAGACAAAGTGTGTTACTGCACTGTGTATGATAAGCTATCTCCAACAGCAACAACTGCTGTAACTTACCCAACCCCTTCCCATACCAATTAACATTTTAACTGCACACACACTGCCTAAAGGATCTAGGGAATTTGACAAGGGATTAGTTCAGATAACTCGGCATTATTTTTATCACCATCCTACCAGTGTTGTATCTTCCCTCTACAAACACATACTTAATGGCATTGTCTGGTAAGCAGCAAGCTTCAGCTTGTTACTGTCCTTCAAGTTAAGTTTTTAAATCTTGGCAAGCAGAAGTAGGGAGACTCCTGAATAATATTACACAGCAGCCTGTTCCCTCACACTGACCTCACAGACATCTGGTGTGCTGTAGAAATGCTTCCAGGAGAGTTGCCTAGGTAGGGTGGCATTGTGTTGGGATGTCTTTATTAAAGAATACTGTTTACTTGCACTTATCTATGGTGATAAAAACATGACTACAAATTAGAGGTTGCTTTGAACTCCTTTCGAAAATACAGAAAAATACTAAACAAAGAGGCATGGTCCATGGGAATTCCTCTTCTGCAGGAAAACTGGCTGATGTTATTGCAAGTTAGATACATATTCACATCCCTGCAAAGCTGTCTAGGAACTAGAGCAGTGTAAGATCAAAGCACCTCTCTAGTGCATTTAATCTTGCCAAATACCTCTGTGAGATTTATGTGCCATTATCCGAGTTTACAGAAGAGGTAGAGGCTAAAAGACATGAGTGAGGTCATACAGGAAGTCTGTGGGAGGATGAGGTATCAAACTGGCTATTGTCATGTCCTGGGTGAGACACCGTCTCCAGTGGGGCTCTGGAGGTTTGCCCTTAGCACTGCAGTGCACTCTGAAAGGAAACAAGGAGAGTCCCTGCTGACAATGAATGCATCCATGTGAACACAGTAAGAGAAGGAATGAAGGGAATTGTGTGTGAAGGTTTACAGCTTTGATCCATTTGTTTATGGTACGGTGATGTCAGCAGAGAAAGGCAAGTCTCCTTGGGAAACCTAGAAAGAATGTAGCTCCTCTCCCTGCCATGGTGGGCTCTGAAACCCCTTGGAATGAGAATCCAGGTTCAAGCTGTAGGTTACTTATTAATTTAAAATAATAACTGATGCTTTTTCAATGCCTTTGATTGTAACACACTTCACACACTAGAATTGCTGGGCTGGATGTGGTACTGCTGAAATGCTGACATTTGAAGAGCTCCATTAGAACAGCATGCACACCACTGATGCYGAGGGAAGGAAATGCGGCAAGAATTAAGAATGCAATTATTAAGCTTGGAATTTAGCCAGAAACACCCAGCYTCTTTAAAAAAAATCTAATTAGATATTCAGTTACAAAACATGGAAAGATTAAAAACTTTAACACCATAAGCTTTTCCCATGCTTCGAGGCAAAGACTGGGAACTTTCTCGGAATGTTATCAAGACTCATTCAAGTTTATCCTTGTATTTTCAGAAGTGCTACCCTGTCATACCTTTAGGCCAAGATGCAGCATCTCCCTCAGTCAGAGGCACCACCCTGTTTGTCAGAGGCACCACTTTGTTTCTTGCAAAGGCAGATGAAGAGCCAAGTCCTACATGTAAGACACTCTGCTTCTATTCTCTTTCAAGGCCTGTAGGCATGTCAGAGTCTCTTGGCAGAGCTACATGGAGTAGTAGACCACATCCTGGAGCATCTGTATCAGACTGGGTAGAGCAGGGTCAGAGCAGACAGCTCTCAGCTCTGTCTGCAGCCTGGGAACCAATGGTGCAAATTGAAGACTTCTGCACTCCTGCACCATGTTACTGGAAATTTCCCAACTCTGTGGGCATTTCTATGTAAGGAAGCATAACCTGTTTGCAGATCTTCCCCTATAGCTACCTAAATAATAAGACAAGCTTACAAATGTCTGTTTCATTGGAGTGGCAGGTTAAAACTCACAGATGGCCACAAAACTGAACATTGCTTTGAGCTGACAGGATACCATGCATCAYCTTTCCTATGGTGAAGTAACAGTTCCTGTTTTTACAGCCAGCCTTTCCCTTTACCTGAGGAAACCTACACTCTGTGTAGGATTTGTTTAGTTTAAAAGAAACAAAATCAATCAAATTATAAACTCCTGACTTTCAAATGGTGCTTTTATAGGCCCAATGTGTATTTTGATCTGGTCTTTAAGTGCAGAATCTAGCACTCTGACATCAGACTACACCATATACTCCCGGAAGCAGGAGGCTTTCAGAACTGCTCTGGGGTAGAAAGGCAAAGACAGTCATTAGCCTTTTCAACTTCATGGTTCTAATGAGGAACAAATCTCTTCTGRTTTGAAGCTACCAGTGCCCCACCCACCCCATAGTTTTAACTAAACCAAGGGAACCCATTTTGCAGATGAGAACACTCCTTCTTGTGAATCACAGATGACAGCACACAACCCACCCCAAAAGAAGAAAGAGAGTCAAGGGTGCTTCACCACATTTCAAGTGTGCTGAACATGTTTCATCATGCTTTTAGCTCATGATGAAATCACCAATGGATTTCGTTGTCCTTCTTATGAAACACATGGAGTTGGGAATTGGCTGCTGGCTGAGGTACAACACCAGCAGCGCTGAGGAGATACCAGGCTGGACTGAGGTGTGCAGTTCCAGAGGACTGAGAAGGGTTTGCATCCTAATGGGAGAATAGCCACAGACAGAACTTCTTTCTCATTGCAACATCCTGAAGCAAGAGAATTGAGACAACTTCACAGGCAAAGTTTCTCCCACTCTTTCAGGAAAACACTTAGAAAAAGCCAGCTGGGACCCTGGAGAACTACAGCAACAAGAAATAGCAAACAGCTACTAGAAATGTGGCTCTTATGAATACTGCCAAATTTACATTTATTTCTAAAGCTGAACATGACTTTTAAAAAGATACATCTCAAGAAATTACTGAGGGAAATTTCTTGGTCTATCACACACAAAAAGTCTATGAGAATTTCATGGTCTCCACCTTTGTATTCACTTTAATTTCAGGGGCAGATGAAAATATTTATATACACTTGCTGCTTACTCTTCTCTGTCCTGTATCCATCACTCAACTTTTTCAGCATGAAAAGCCTTAAGACTGCTGTGGTTAAATTCTAAATTTTCTCCTTTCTCTATCGAGCACCATAATATGATTCTCTGTTTCCTAACATACACCCTAATTCCCTTAAGGATGTGGTGATCCCAGTCAGTAGCTAAAAATATTTCCTCAAAACCATTCAACATGACATACTGATGCTTCAAGCCTTCCTGTATGACAAGATGGTCTTGCTGAATGACTCCCTCTTTACACACTAAATTTGCTTGCAAAGGAAGTCAAAACATTAAAATCAATGCTGGAAAAATTTACAACAGTTAAGGAGAGTTTTAGCTGCACAAACTGCAAAGTATCTCAAGGCTCAGGTAGTTCAGAGATTACAAGGCACTACTTGGCATTTGGAGCAGGCCCTAAAAATGATACATACACAAGCAAATATGATGCAATCAAGTACAATGCTGAAAACTGAGGGAACATACTTAGTATCTTGGGTGGGAGAGAAGTGTATGGAGACTGACTTCAGTTGTTTTGTAAGTTTGATTTTCTGTTTCTTTTTCAAAATGGTCAGCATCTCTTTAAAGCTATTTGACAACTCTGAAAATGGAAAGCAGAGCTTTCTAATGCATGTTCAGCAGCAGTCTGGGAATGTTAACAGGATGCAAAAGCCTTCTCTGCACCAGGCAGGGACTACAAAGAGAAGTGGCCAAATATGGTCCTGCTTCAGCATTCCAAAATGCCTTTGCAGTGCTTGAGTCTGAGCAGCAGCAAGTTTTCATCACCAAACAMAAGCAGTGGATTACAACAGAGTGCATTTGCAATGTTGCATTTTTACTGCAAGAAAGCCCACAAAGAGTCACACACAACCCCCTTTTCTTTTYCATTTTTTATTTTTTTTTTACTTACGGCAGTGCTTTGGAGAGTGCCAGAGTGAGGGCTAGAGGAGGCTCCTTCCTTATCCTGTTCAGAGAAGTTGATTCTGAGCCAAACATAGCAAGAATGAGAAGAACTCTAAATGTAGATTGAATTTTGAGAAAAAAAGTTAAGCTTTCTATCACCACACTTCCTAGGTCTCATGCTTGTGTGCAATACTGCTCTGACTGAATTTTATTTTTAAAACAGTTCAAATAGAGCTGTCTGTAACAATTTGAGAACTAAATGAAAATATCTTGTTGAACACTCTTGCGATGCAGTTCAGTGTTTTATACCAAAAGTGGTTATCCTAAGTGGTTTCCCCCTCAAATCCTATTTATGTTAGATCCTGAAGAAGGAATCCCCTACCCATACAAGCCTTTTCCCAGGTTATAGRAAGAGTTCTCCACAGGCATGTGAAATAATTTCTTTTCCTATGTCCCCCAGGCATGATGAGCACTGGTTCTACTTCTGCTTCTGTGGATTTTAGAGGTGTGGGTAGAACTCTTTGCACRAGAAGGGGACAGGAATGGTGCCTGGCTGTGCTGCTGATAACTTGGGGTAAGTGTTGAGCTGGATCTGAATTGTGGGCTATAGTTTAAAGGAGGCAATGTTCACTACTTGATCTACCTCCCCCAAAATCTTTGGGGATATAATAATAAAGAGGAAGCAAAATAGGTTAAAAGATAATAAGCAAGAGTCAAAATTAGCATTGAAGGTTATCCCATGTTTCAAGTTGTGTTATCCTTTTTATTTAAAATAGTTTCAAAGTGATGCCAAATTAATTCTGCCCAAGTTAACCCTAAATAGCTCTCTCTGCAGAGAAAAAARTAATTCCATTATCTGTGTTCACCAAGAGAACAGAGAGGAAAATTGCCAAGAGTCATACAGCTCAATGGTAGAAGAAATTCAGCTCTCAGGCTTGAGCGTTGTAGATCCTCAATGTTAATGACGTTTTACACAGTGAAATAGTGAAAGTACAATTTCTTCATAGCAGTAGTGACAACAACATGGGGGAAAGCCTGGCATATTAAAGCAGACATATAAATTCCATTCAGCTCCTTGTTCTTTTGTTTCCCAACATTTGTTGAATTCTTTCCACTTTCCATGGTTTATTTAGGAGTTCTTGCAGATGTTTTAAATTTCATCTAATCACAGTTAGGCACTGCTTATGTTGGGTTTTTTTTTTTTAACAATATGAAATATATAATTTAGTATTAAGCTCCAAAGCCTCTGTTCCCCTGTGCCTTTTGTTCTCATATGTTACCCATTATAAGAATGGACTTACTAACTAGAAATTATTCTACTAATATTTTCGAGTTTTGACCATGCTGTCTGTTGATAGACATTTCATCTACCTCTGTAGCACAAGAATGCGGTGTGGAATTGTGCTCACTGGTATATTTGCAATTTCACKCTTTACCTATGTAAAACTGTGATGCAGTTCAGCACTGCCTGCTGAAGAGAAGGTTGAACTGTAGTCATGGTGAGGAATCAGGTGGTGGAGCACAAGTAGCAGCTTTTCTAGGCCTAGAACCAGCGGACACAAATGGSAGAAATCAGAAACACTTCCTGGGAACAACACTGGTCCTGCTTTCCAGGGCACACCGCTGCAGCTGGGCAGCACAAACAGCAGCAGTGGCTGTGAGTGAGCACTGCTGGAGCATCGCACATTCTCTGCCTCCCCTGCTGAGATGATGCCTGACCTTGTGCTCTGCTGGAGCTCAAACTCTGCCTTGAAGATCCTGCAGGTTCCAGAACACCTTCATGCCAGAGAAGAGCTAACAAAGCAAAGCAGTTTTGAAAGGAGACAAGCCTGGAGCAACATTCACAAAGCTAATTTTGGTTGGGGGGATGAGTTCAACTGTGAACAGCAGCTGAGAGAAAAATCCTTCAGATAATCCACTGTAGGATGATGACTCTTTTCTACTTTCTTCCTTCCTCCTTCCCTTCAGTCTCTCAGCTCCTCTCAAGCAAAGCCAAGTTAAGAGGTCCCAARCAGCTGTACGCCAGAAACACCAGTTAAGATTGACAGAGCATCAGTCAATAGGCAAGGAACAWATAAAAAATGAAAAAGTGAAGTTTCAACCAAAATCACTTCCTGAAACAATCACTTCCTCATCAACTCACCTCTCTTTGGTGGGCAAAAAGAGAGTGAACAGACAAATGTCAGCACGAAATTCTTTCCAGTCAAGCCCTCCCAGTGATCAAGTGCAAAGACAGCAGAAGTGGGTCATTCACACAGGSATACAGGAACTGTCAGCACCAGCAGGCTGGGTGAAGAAGAGCTCGGGGAAAGCCTCCAAGCTCACAACAAATCATCACCAGAGTAAGCAGAAAGTGAGTCTGAGACTGCAAGAAACAATATATTTGAGTTTCTACAGTGACGGCAGTTTTCTGTTATTAATAATTTTAATCCTGTATGATGTGGCACTTGTCCAGTAGATGGGAGGTTTCTTTAAATCCCAGGATCTATTCCCTGGTGAAAAGGTGCAATCCAATAAAAGAACAAAGCCATGGAATTGTCCTTTTTAGGACAAATCCAGATCCTGTTCTGTCCCTCAAACGAAATTAATTCAAAATTCACATACAGAGAATATACAGTACTTGCAAGAGATGACACAAAACTGTTTTTGAATGAAGTTTCAGCCATGCCYACACTCCAGGGTGGAGTTTGCCTGACACATTCTGGGGAGGCAGGTAGAATCCAAAAAATCCTGATAGTGACTTCTCCATTTAGCACAGGCCTGTATGATAATAAAGGCACTAAGCTTCTAGCAAAGTCGTGTGGACTCTCTCCTTCAGCTATTTCTCTCCTTGGCTCCTAGAAGCAGCTTAAAGTTTAAAGTGATGTTTATAGAGCAGGGTGTGCTGCTAACTCATCCAAACGGTAGGCCTCCTGCAAACTTTTAAGAGGTCCCTGCTTGTAGCAGGCATAATTTTCCAGATCTTATTAAATGTTATTCTAGGCACTGGTCTATACCCTTGAGAAATTCCTTACTGAGCAGATTATAAGGGCAGGCAGTGACCCAATAACCTTCATTTTCCTGGGATGATGCAATAGCCAATTCATGCTCAGGAAGTACAGCGGGCTGAGCAGAACGTGAAATGAGCTGCTGAAATTCCCAAGTCAGCGTTTTGTTTCCATGCCATTGAGGGTAGAATTTCAAAGTGCAGAATGGTACTTTAAGTTCTCTCTTTTATGAGGTCAGGCTAAATGCTTCCCTTTTATATATGAAGAGATGGTGATCTTTGCCAGAGTCCACACTGGGCTTGCTCTCGTTCTGATTTCTGCTTTGGTTGAGAGCTCTGTGTAGCAGGAAATGCAGTTTTCAACAGCAGTTCAGGCTCTGCTAGAAAGTGGCCCCTGCAAGAAGCAATGGGCTGCAGAAGCATCAAAACAATTTAGCAGCAGCAGAGAGACTCTGTCACTCAAATGCCCTTCCTTTCTACTCAGTCTCAACTTCAAAACTATATTGGATTTAGGGCAGTGAATAACATGAATGAAAGAATAAAAGAATAAAGCTCTGAAGAGCTGGCCAGTCTCTGAGAGAAATGCAAGGATTTCAACATAAACTGGTGAAGGGTAGGTTATAAATATCCAGGATTCTGGGAGWGGAATCCTGCTGGATTTTCATTGTCTAGTTTGTTTTAATCAACTACAGTTGTCTTGACAAGGAAAAAAAAAAACCAACTCTCAGTGCAGTCTACAGGGATCTCCAGGAAAAAGTAGAGTAATATTGAATAGCAGGAAATTAATTGGATGCACTAATACACTTGTGGATGCTCTAATACACTTGTAAATGGGTTGGCTTGACTGCAGAAACTAGTAATCTAGGCAACTGTTTACATTCAATCATTCAGGCTGATTACCTGGAACCCTAACATTGGGTTCCCATCACAAAGTAACACTCTGTAAAGGACAAGACCCTCAAGGGCCATGAGTGCAAACCCTTACTGTGACTGTTTATGCCTGTTTCTCATTCCTGATGTCAAAAGCACATTGACTTATTCTCTTAAAGACTAGTCCCGAACTTTCTTCCTGCCTAATCTAATTCAGGAGCAGTACATATCAATCCCTCTTATGCCAACAGTATTGAGAATTTAAATAGCACCCTATCTCCCAAAACTGCACTTACCTTCTTGCAGTTTGTATGCAGAGGAGCCATATCTGGCTCGGTCTCATGCTTAAACAAAAAACTCTCTTTGGCTCTCAGGACAGACTTTCTTTTTTTTTTTTTTTTAATTTCAGAATATCTGCCCTTTGAAATGCTATGCTTTGACAGCTCGAGATTTCTGACCATGGAAGTTTCTGTAGGGGAAAAACAATCATCAGAGCATTCAAAACTGGTACCCAGAATGAGTCCTGCAGGAAGCAACTCTTTACAGAGCTCCCTGGGGCTCTGGGGAAGCAGTTAGGCTGAAGAGCTGCCAAGTGGTTTTTGAGCAAAGAGACAATTTTTCTTTGAAAATCTAAACGAAGCAACAGGAATGCACTGCTGATGGAAGGGGCTGGACATGAGACTGGACAATTACTTCTAAAACAGTAGCATTTTCCAGGAACCATATAATATGTGGAAACAAAGCTGCAGTGGGATGCAAAATTTCTCCTTACGGCTGCAACATAAAGAATAGTCTGTTCTTAGTCCAGAGGGAAACAAAATCAGATTAATTTGATCCCAAGCAGTGAACAAAAAAAATGCCAGGCATTTTCTGGATGTTTGTGTTATTACAGGGAACAACTAGGGATGAGTTATTTGTCTTTGAGCTATACAGCTGTTAAAGTTCTAAGAAATGAAGTCATGGCTTTCAACATGCCCCTGTTATTGCATGTATTTCTGTTTGAACTCTAAGGTGGCTTGGACTCTCAGAAATGCATGGATGTCTCAAAAGCCACTATTTACTTTTCTGCAAGATCAAAAGGGACCAAACCAACATTTGAGTTCACCTGATTTTAAACATAGTTGTGTAATTTATCATCAGTAGTGTCTCTGCAGGTTTGACTTACCCTTTCAACACTGCCATTTTTACTGTCAGGGAGCAACTACACATGGTATAATCCTTATCTGGAAGCAAATATCTGAAACAAGCCTCGAATGGTCTGCTTGCTGTCTCAATTTACGTATTTTTTGAGTTTTAGTAAACCATGCTATGAAGTAACACAGCATTTACCTGCTAGAAAAATCCTAGTTCCCCCAATCCTTGTTTCCCTTTTGCAATACAACAAAGATGCAGAAATGTCTTCCATTAGGTGTGTTCAAGTATGGAAAGTATGTTCCCTCATGTTTTGACCACCTGCCCTTGGTCACAGGGATTGTTTTTTGTCTCCAGCACAAGATGTAGACTTGCCTGTGCTGCAGTGTTTGGCCTGCCCCATTTCCAGGACACATTCACACCTATCCAAAGCTGTGCTGGTTTCTCAGTTCCAGTGCAATAATGTGACCCACCAGAGAGAGACCTCTGCAAACCTCTCCCTAACCTGTGCCTGTCTTACTGTCCCACAAGGAAAGTACAGGCAACTTTCTATTCTGTACCCAGCAGCTCTCCCTCCACTCAGGGGCAGTCGGGGTATCAGGAACCATACAGCATGTTTGGCAGGGAGGAGGAAGGAAAACAAAATGAAACAACAAAATAAAAGGGAGTAGCACCTACTGTCTTCATCAATTGACATMATGAATCTACTCATTATGAATCTACATATGGATCAAGCAGTATGAACTCTGCTGCAAGCAAATACTTTTGAAAAATGACTAATTAGAAGGTTCTCTTTTAATGGGTGTTATACTTGAGACAGGGAAGATGATCTGAATAGGCTCTGAGATGTACCCTCTTCTGAGATGGGGTACAATGGCAGCCTGTTTTATTTTACAAAATCTTTAGTCTACAAAATACTCAGTACATTCAGTTTTTCCAGTTCTAGGAGAAAAGCAGGACATCCTTTGAAGAGAAATTTTTGCATCCAGCCTATTTTCAAAGAAAAAGACCTTAAAAAACCAAAATAGGAGTGATCTAGTCATATAATAAAAGCCACTCCYGTGATTTGGAAGAGATCTGAGATGACTCCTGAGCAGTCAAGAAAATAACCAGAAAATTTTGTCTGTGGCTTGAATTGCTGAGCTACAGGATCTGGAASCATCCCAGGCATGTCACAGCAGTGGTTTAGTTTGAGTATTACCCTAAATAGCCTTATTATCACCACTAAATGATAGAGTATGGCAATTGGAATGCAAGCCAAACACAATGGAATGACCGATGAAGCTGTTTTTCTGAGGTCATCTTTTTGAACCCTTATTTTCTTCCCCACAGTTTTCACATGTGAAATCTCAGTAACACAAAGTCCCAGGTCAGAACAGATCAGCAAGATAGATGACATCAGAAAGAAYAGCAACATGTCATTAAAGTTCTCATTCACTTTCATTTTTCTAAGGCAAAAAGAAACATACTTGATGTTAYACTCACACACAAACATTTAGCTAAAATCACTACTGACTTCATAAAGCAAAAGTTGTCTTATAAAAAAAAAAAGTATGTCTTAAAACATAATCATCAGACTGGATCTTGAGAAACTGTCAGAGCCTTTTAGAAATATATCATTTCAACCCATTTACCATTAAAAAATGCAAACAAAAGATGAATATTTAGAAGAGAGAAAATACTCATGCTTATATAGCTGAAGGCAAAAACTAAGTAATTGCAGACAGGCCCAAACCATTAGTGTGGCGTAACTGCAGCTGACTAAAGGCATCTCTGAGTAAACTTCAAAACAGGTTCTGTGGCTAAAAGTGTCACACMAAAGGCTTCAGTGCCACAGCGTTTTCCTCGTATTTTCCAGGAAGCCTTGGGAAAGCAGGGGGCTGATTTAAATAAGCTGCAGAGCTTTTGTYCAAAGTATTAAAGCTGTCACTTCTCTTGTAGAAAAAGTCAGAGAAAAAGAGTGCAATAAGTCCTAAATGGAGGCTGGTACCTTAACAGAAGTGGTTACAAATAAGGCAAAGGCAAGGCACTGAGCAGAGATTCTTGCAGATTAAATTCAGCTCTGGAAGACAGGATGTTTGTCTAAAACCTTGGCAGTAAAAGATGGTTGTTCTTGGCACTAATCACAATCACTGTTTAAGTCCCTCTGCTATACAGTTACCAATAAAGAATTTGATTTCCCTGGAACAGAAAGTGCAGAAATATTAATGCAAAAAATAATGTAGAGCAGTTATGTTTAAATGGGAATGTAAGTATTAACCCTTTGCTGGATGTGGCTACTACACTATATGACCTCTATAGCCCCCTGATTCATTATTCAGGTAACCACTACTAAAAGAGGAGCTTCTTCAATCTTGTTTCTGTCACAAAAAATGAGTGGAAAAAGCTATCACATCATCAGAAACGTAATATACAAATCTGCTGAGCCACCTGCTGACACAATGCACAGAAGATCCCCTTGGACACGACTGTCATTATGCCAGAAACAGCCCCTTCCAGTGGCAACATGAATGTACTTATAATGCAACTGGGCAAGATTTCTGGCACAGTTTTCATACAGAGAACTGGAGTACCTACACACCCTTATATTTGGAAAAAAATGTTGAATGAAATGTAAATCATAACAAATATAAAAGCAAAACTTGCCTTTCCTCCAACACCACCAAGAATCCAATACCTTTCAATAAGTGGTGTTTAATTTTTCTCTGTATTTGTATGGACTTGAATTTAAGGACATGGAGTGGTCACAAAGTATACCTGATACAAAGACACTGACATCACAAAAAGAACTCATAGTTTTGTCTGTGCAACAGAACTTGAAACAGAACATTCTCCTCTGTCACCTGGGAATTTTAACCTCTTAGAGGCAACTTCAGCCTGATTTTGCTAAAGGACCAAAATAAAATAATCCTATGACCACCAGTGCAACACAAGTCACAAATACCTGCATGCAAAAAAAAAAAAAA
>NW_026623328.1:0-282549 GCF_030028575.1 Malurus melanocephalus | reverse complement strand
AAAAAGAAAAGGAAAGAATTTGTTCAAGGAGCTTATTGGTGAAGACCAAATTAAAATATCTTACTTTTGTGGCCATAATGCTGTGGCAGCATGACTACAGACTCCATTGTGCCTCTCTTGAGGTTAAAACTTTAAAAGGAAGGGAAGACTTTAAAGTGAGAGTTTAAACCCCTAGAAACTCCAGCAGAAAATTTCGAAACTATCTTGAACAGAAGGTTCTTCCACTTCAACAAAGTGCACTAATTTGAGAAAAAACAGAGGTTTATACTGCTTTTTTATTTTTAGGGTTTTTTTTAAGTGACAAAATGGCACTTATTTATAGGTTGGTAAATGACAGCAATTTGTTAACAGAGTTGTAACTCACGTGACTAAACAGATTTGCATTTGGCATCATAAACTTTGTGCCACAGAAACATGCTGTTCCATTAACATGATCAACCACAATGTGTTTGATGTAAATAATGTGAACATGGAAAAGCAGGTTTCAGAAATCATGACAATTATGGGCAGATAACTCTGTTTGCTAACCATGATGTAATTACATAAAGAGAAAACTTTTATGGTTATAAGTTACCTGCCCCTGAACCAAGCCCACTCCCAAAGGAAAAAACACCCAAAACCCAAGATGTTTAAAAATACGTAGGGATGATAAATGCCATAGTCCTGGGCTGAATATCTTATCAGTTTGGACTGATGAAAAACAAAAATGCACTCATGATCTAAACATATTTAGGTTGAGGAGGTTTCTAGATTTACATACTGCTCCCTTCATTAGGAATTAAGTCATGAAAATGCAGAAAATCAAAGGGAAAGGGACAGATGAAGAAAGTCTGGAACTCAATTTTTGTTTCAAAACTTTTCTAACTTTTGAGGCTTCTGAGGTRTAAAARTTTAGACAAATGATAAAATGTTCARATTATTTTCTRAATAGTTGGAGAAATGACATTAGACTATTTGAACACAAAGAATTTTGAGGCATTTTGTTTTTAATTTGCATACAGTTCTTAGAGTGAATTCCACATGAAGAAGGGTGAGATACAACAGAGCTCATTTATCATTTCACAGGTTAACAGAACGAAGTAAACATCTGTCCTTCTTATTAATTAGCATCTACCCCTTACTCCAACTTGTCACTTCCTGCTGCAAGTCCCCACATCAAAGAAATGCATGGACTAGTTCCAAATTCCACAGACATTCACACATGGACTTCAGCGATACTGCAAATTATAACAGCAAGAAAAAACTGAAATAGAAACACTTTAGATGACCTTATATTCTCTTAATGGTTCACAAATGAAGAGCAAAATTCTCAGTAAAAAAATACTTCAGTTGTTCAGCTCAGCTATTCATCTGACTGTGGCTCCTCTATGGAGCACACAGCTAAGGAGAAAATATTTTCTCTCAYGTAAGAGGGGGCACTAAATCAGAAACAGAAGTCTCAAAACAGCCGTGCTAAAATGGAACCTCCCAAAAATTTTTCTCTGGAGCACAAWTTGAACATGCTCTTACCTTCTACATACTGATAAAGTTTTCAAGCTATATAATTTCCATACACAGTGGCATCTGACCAGGTTTTTTTGGCTTATATCAAACTAGCAAATACCATCCTGACCAAAGTATATTACATCAATATTATACCCACAATAAAACAGTGGCATGGTGCTAAAGACAGCATCATCTTTCTTCATGCTTTAACGAGATCAAATAATAGTTAAACGTAGATTGAAAGGGGAGCAGTAACAAATCTATCTTGCAGATCTTTCCAACAAAGAGATTGGAAAGTGAAGCTCTCCAGGTAAGACAAAAGAAAGGCATAAGCTGCAAAGGAGTTGAACCTACCAACAGCAGCAGCAAACCCCCATTACTAGAGCAGTCTTTATTCAGGTCTTATAGCAATAAATACCAGTTTAGCCTTCTGCCTAAAAACTGACAGGGAGCCTTTTTCCTGGTGTAGCATTCCAGACTGTGACACTGTTCACAGTGAGTTGAATTAAATAAACAAAATGGATTGTGTTGAAGTGGCAAATCAAAGAACTTGGAATTGCACACCTCTGATAGCACAAGGTTTGTATTGGCACACAAGCCTACACATCACAGCACATCTGTCAATGCCAGAGATTCCATTTGGGATATATCAGTTTTTTCCTCTCATGATTGTGGATTCTCCAGCAACTTAACTGAGTCTGAAATACATCAGTATCAGAGAAGAGACAATAAAAATATTTGTACACTTCAATATTTATTAAATCTCTAGCAATTTTTTTGCTATATATTTAGTACTAGTGTGACAAAATTCCTGATAATTCTATCTCATGCAGGTAACTTAAATGAGGAGTTAGCACTATCTAAACTGATGAACCTACCACTAGGGGGTTACTGGGGAGTCTACAAGACAAGTATTTTCTGCAGCAATGACACCTAGGTGGGTACACACGGAACACAATGGGCTCAGCTGAATGTACCTGGCAGGGTCTAAGGACAGCACGGCCTCCAGAAGGACTGGAGGGGCAACATCCTTTGGCCTAAACAGACTTGCCATTATTGTCTCCAACTCAAGCCTTCTTAAACATGTTGGA
Organism: Malurus melanocephalus; assembly: GCF_030028575.1. Lineage (NCBI taxonomy): Eukaryota > Metazoa > Chordata > Aves > Passeriformes > Maluridae > Malurus > Malurus melanocephalus. Next base: position 279,973 of record NW_026623328.1, on the reverse strand, counting down.
AACTACTGTTAGGAGAGAAGGTGTTTCTGTAGTTAGTCAAATAATTTAACTTTCTCTAGTTAAAGTTGCTGTGATTTGTGTTCTCTCTTTGATGAAGTAAAATGTGTTACTCTACCCAAATTGCTATTGTTTAGGTCACAACAGAGATACTGAGATACTGTACCTTTCTGCAGCTGAAGCCAAAGATTGCCGATAGATTGCTGCTATTCCTTCTCTGCAATTCCTTGRTGAATATGTTTTCATCAATAGCAACTATGAAAACAAACTCTCTAGAGTCCAAATTTTTTAAAAATATATTACAGGAAAAATTGTAAATCTACTTGTAAATCACTTATTCTATTCTCCTACAATTCCCACAGGTTTCAAAAACATAATAATTATAAATGCAATTATTAAAACAATAACAAGAGTTGTGATAGTCTTTTGTTGTACTGGGCATTTCCCTTTTTAAGCTGAGATACATTCTAACAGAAATACCACAGTACGAACCAGATAATTTCAATTATAAAACAAAACACAAACTATTCAGTCCAATGTTAGAGCATGTGTATGTGTGTATAATACTGTAAAAGTAGTCACACATTAGAGGTATATAATTGAAACAGCATTTTCTTTCATGAACCTGCTATTATTGAGGCAGTGACAAGGTTTCCATGTCTTTGTTTTTTGAGCTCTTTAAAGAATGGCTATTGCCACATTTTGTAAACCTAAATACTGTACAAGCAGAAGCTTGTTGGTATCAGGTAAGGAGTAATACTAGTAGTGCAAACAGCTGCAGAGACAAATCCTCCAGTTTTGGGGTTGAACCAGCTATATAACACTGAAAGAGGACAGGCTTCTTCTTCAAACCCACACTCATCCATGTTTCTCCACTCAGCCATACATCCTTCTCCATCTTGGTCTTCTTTTTACAAGGGTACTTGGGGGAGAACCACCAGCTCATGTGATATTTATCATATGAAAGATTTCTTGACTCTTTTCCTACTTATATTATCAATGTTTTAGAACAAGTCAAGGAATGATAAATACCTCAAGCATCAAGAAAGTGACAATAATACTGACTTAGTATCTTTAGTAAAAAGTGAAACATTCTCTCCTGAGATATAAGTCAAGGGAGGAACAGGAATGATGAACCTAACACTGTACCATTATTTGATCATCATGCACCTCAGCTGAGCAGATGGGAAAGAACAAGTGTTTATCRCCCTCTGCTCATCCAAAGCTATGACAGGCAATTTATTTAGCTAAGTGCTTGGCATACCAGTATGCTGTCAGAGCAGTTCTCAATGTGCTGTCCCCCTTTAGCTTATTTCTTTCAAAGAAAAAAATAAAAGAGAAAAAAASAAAACAAAACAAAAACAAGGAAGAAAAATCTCAGCAGGTTAACCCTCATCTTCTCTCAGCTCTGTGGGTAGAAATTTGTATTGCTGTTGGCGGATCTGAGCCAGTTTTTTCCTTGCCTCTTCCAGCTCTCTCTCCTTCTTCAGCATTTCTTCTTGGGCTGCAATGATCTAGAAAACAGAAGTATGAATCATGATTRCAAGGAATACTGTCTGTAAAATAAGATTTCTTTCTCTATGACACCACAGTCACAGCTGGCCCTTGAGTATTCTCCAGAGTAGCCCAAAATTTCARTGACTTAATCAGGAAGAAAAATCTCAAATTTTTCCTGATCCCAGGACTAGGCCATCAAGAAAAGTATTGTGTCCCCACTTGTTTCTTAAAGACAACTTAAAAAAAAAAAAGAGAAAAAGAATCTACCACCATAGTTTTACCATGCATCCATGATGAATTTTACAGTGCTGCATTCMCCCAACATTCAGCAGGGTGGGGGTTTAGAACATGTAGAATAAGCACCATGTCTTAAGATAATGTTTGAGTGACAGTAAAACTGAGCATTCCTTACTGCAGGTATCCACACTATTTTCCTGTACCTCAGATGTAAAAAAAGACAGTAGTACAGACATGCAGAAATAATCAAAGCCAGTATCTTTTAAGTAGTGAGTGCAATATATGATGTACCTCATTCATTATAAGGACTATAAGAAGTTGGTACCTCAAAGCCTTGAAAGCTACTTTTAAATATTGTTATTATTTCCCAAAAATTATTATGGCCACAGTAACAAAACATCATTGTTTTGATCTCTCTCTCTCTATTTCTTTGCTAAAATGTATGCAAAACTATTGTTTCATTAAGATTTGGGAACATTTAAAGTACATAAGAGAATTCTGAAAAGATAATTATAATATCTGAAATATCAACTAATAATTATTTGTTAATAGTTAACAACTAACAATTAATAAATATAATATCTGAAAAGGTAATTAATTAACCTMAAAGATTCATTTAATCAGAACAAAAATAAAAGCTACTGGACAATGGTAACTGCTATTACAGCAAATGCTCAGTGGAGAAGTGCAGACAMCATGCAGCACATCACTGTGCTCTGATGTCAGTGGTTACCTGGCACTGAAGCATCAAATAATTGATCATGGCTTTCTGAACAGGTTTATCCAGCCTGCAATGCAGCAGGTGGACATTGTAACAYTGCTTATTTCTGTGATGGTATTTCCCTGCTTTATTTCTGGAGTGATTGTACCCACCTGAGCAATGCCACCCACAAACTTTGTTTTGACCACAACATCGTCGTCCTCTGCTTTTCCAAACGCTGCTTTTTGGGCTGCCCTGACAAGATTGTCTGATGCACGCTTGACAGCATTTCCTGCAGCCTTTGAGAAAGACAAGAAACTTATTAATAAGGGCAATGCATAACTAACATGGATTTGTCTGAACATCAAAACTAAAACATCATTGCTTGACTACACAAGAAAGGTATGGGGTTTCTTTTCCCCCCATGAAAAGCCAATTAATCCTTGAAAATCTGTGGTAAAGAGATGAACAAAATTCCTTTATTTAAGAAGTTGAAAGCTGGAGAAGTCACAAATGAGATTTTTTTCCCCCCTGGTTTGAAGTAAAGCAGTGAATGAAATTGCAAGTTATATTATGCTGATCAAACCTTTTTTGAGAAAGAAGAACAGAAACTAAAAGCTAGTGTAAAAAGATATAAAACAATTAAGTTTTTTAACCAATGGACTTTTTTTCAGGGCAACATAGCAACTTACATAGCCATGATTATTTCACATTTAAACTTTCATTTCCTAAAATTTCTCAGATTTTTAAAGAGAAACAGTCAAACATTCGTAATACATCTTTTGTTGTCTGAACTGGATATTGCCAGCAGGCCAAGACAGCCTGCTCCCACATATGGAGACACTGACACTAGGAAGGGAAGCCACATGGRTCAGCTCTGAACCTGCCCTCCACCTTCCTCCACTCTTATCCCATATTTCCAGCTGCATCTCCCTTTCAACTCTTCCTCACTGAAATGGCCCAAGAACAAACTATTTGAAATTTGCTCTGCTCAGTCTGGAACTCATCCAGACAAAATGGAAACATTTCCAAATGTTTCATTAAGTTTTGGAAGATTCTGTAACAGTGCATTCYAAATTTACATTCATGGGAAATGCAGTTCAGTTGGGGTATGAAGGAGAAAACCAAGACACTCAAAGTCCTGAACACAACCTACTGTTTAAAGCTATGTGAATGTCTGCTGGGGGCAAAGCCAGCTGCAAAGTCTCAGTAGTTTTGGCAAGTCCACCAGTAAAAATATTTAGCAGACATCAACTCAATGTTTTTGCTATGATAAAGGACATGATTTCCAAGTGCAAGCTGCTCTTCCTTTCACCTTTCATTAAAATGAAGCTTGGTAAAATGGCAAAGTTCAATTTTAATCCATGCCTAGCCTTGTTTCCTTTTCACATTCCCTTCCAATTTCTCACATTTGATRTCTATTTAATAAAATTTGCCCACARTGACTGAGAACCCTGAATTTCCTGCCAGAGCTGAGAAAAGTCTATAGTACTTGATTTTCTTTCTGTTTCTATTGTTTCTTCTKCATTTAAAATTCCTTCAGACCCATCCTGGCACTTGGATAGTRCAGTGCAAGTTTCATGATGAACAGAACCATCTTCCAGTTCCTGACACCTCCCTACACCCCTTTGGTAATGTCAATCTACATGAATCCTCAATAAAGCACTCAACCCATCTCAGCTCTATGACTTCTATGACATACCATCGTTTTCTATAGACACAAACACATTTTTCTCACGTACATTTTTTTTTTCCTCCTAAATACTTAAATAACTTTTCTGCTTTAAAAGAAATGACATCAGTTGCTTTTCTGCTTTAAAAAAAGGTGACATCAGTTGCTCATGCTCAGACAGATATTTAGTAATATGTATGTCTGTTGGACTTGATTCTGTCTGTCCATATCTGAACTGCTGCACTGAGTGTCCATTAGAAACATCTGTTCAAGTACAAGAAAAAGGAGAAACTTCACTATTTACCAAAGATGTCATAAAAAAAGCAGATGAATTAGTTCTTATATTCCAGGCTAAGCCTTCAGGGCATGATGTCAGAGAAGCCTGTAGTCATTAAATTACTATCCTCAAATAAAACTCCTGGAGACGTTAGATTTTACTTCTCAAAACACAGTACTAACTCAGCAACAGTTCAGAGAAGCTCAGCATGAAATAGATGTGTAAAGTAGAAGGGAACCAGTTTCATGCAAAGAAGCTCAATCAGACTTGAGATGTTGCATTAGGTGCTCTTCTTATTTTTGTCTAATAATGATTCTCCATTTTAGAAATGCTCCATCTACATCTGCTATCTCTTAACTCCTACAAAGGAAGACTAACCACAATCCAGGCTAGCACTTAGAGAAATACTTTGTTTTACACATGCATAATCCTGGAGTGCCAAAAYAGTATTGACATAGCACTACCATGGGTTTTCAGTAATAACAAACACAAGTACCTGTAGCCTCCTCATRGCTTCAGAGTCATGATCAGCCTTGACTTTGCAAGCCACAAGTAAYTGTGCTGTAGAAGCTGCAACTTGTTTGGCAGATGAGATGAGTTTCTCCTCACTAGCGTGGCCTTGAACTGAGGCRTTTGCTGCTTCACAGAGATTGCTGGTTGCAGCTGCCACCATTCGGGCCTAGAAGGCAATAAAAAAGTCACTGTGTATTCCCACAGGATGTTATTTCTTCAAAGAAGGTGCCAGTTTTCTCAAGAGAAGTAGTTACTCACAGCGGAAATAAGTCCCTGAGACCACTGTCCATCATCAGCTGCATTTGCAGGGATTGCTCCAACCTGAAAAAACAATTCAGARATGGCTTACAAGAAAACAGAAAATAAAATTGCTTTTTCTCAGAATTAGACCACCAGTAATCCATTAAAAAAAAAGGAAATACCTGTACCTGTGACTATGCCCAGCACATTCAGGAGCAGAAAATCCAGCTGGAAGTTAGTTTTCAGAGTAACTGTGCTTCCAGCACACATCTGCCTGTCAGGAAGTGTACTGCTTCAACTGACCCATTCTTGGAACACACAGAAGGAATTACCAGAATAACCAGTAATTACCAGAGTACTGGTGGTTGGAACAGCAGTTCCTAATCTCCCAGGCTTTAAAATAACTTACTTCTGTCTCCATAATACATTTGAATTTACATTATTCTTTCATCTCTTCTGATTCGGGCACTGTGGGAAGGTACAGATCAGGAAGCTTCACAGGAAAGCCCYCTAAGTGCCTTCATGCCTAATAATGGCACTTGAGGAGAGCAGCCCACTTTTCTGCATGAATTTTCCACTGAAGTGTTCATGGCACCAGCAGAACCAGMAACAATTGGAAGCCAGTTTTCTTCCCATGTTAGATGAAAGCAATGAAACTAAACTCTACAGGTGGTWGCCAGACACACGCCCAGCTGCCTGGGTCTGGGCTGGAAGATGTGAAATGTAAACATGGGGCAGAAACCTGTGTTTTCAAAGAAATGGAAACAGGGATTGCTGCATAATGAGAATTCCAAGGAACTAAATAAAATCATGATGTGTAGGATCAACACAAACAGAAGATATGTTCTCTCACAGCTATGCTGACACTTATGTAACTGAAAAAAAAATCAAACTTTTATGTAACAAAAAAAACCCACTAGGTCCCTGAACTATTTAGGTTTCAAGGTTTTATTGCCTCATTATCCCCTGAAAACATATTTTAAGTAGACCACAGATGAAGTGCTCTGTGCTCCTGCTAGAACCAAAATCACAAGCTTCCCAAAATCTTGGCTGAAGTAGACAGCATAGCCTGATTGTGGGATCCACGATACAGCCTGCTGCCAGTTAAGAATCAGATGAAAATGGAAATCATAATTACACAACAACGATGGTGCTATAATAAATTGTTCTCACAGTCAACATATCTGGTTGATGTTTAGATTTTAAGTTTCAAGGTATACTAACTGTGAAAAATAGTGGTTTTCATCCAAAATAGTGAAATACTAAATTATTTACAAACCCTCAATTCTGACCATACCAAAAGGATGTCATAGGTTCTAAACACTCTTTCCATTGGTCCCAACAATAACTACAAGCACACCCATTTTAGTGTACTGAATTTACATGCAGGCCTATGCYCCCATTGAATCACAAGACATTGAGTGCAGTTACTGAGGCCTTTTGCTATTCTGGTCCAGAGTAGAATTGTACATTTTTACAGYTGGGTTTGGATCCCCAAACTGTTGTGTGGGACTGTGCATTACTAGCTGGGAGCACAGATCTTCATCTGCAAAAAACCCACACAGTAAAACTCCCCACAACTGAATMATTTGAAAAGCCAAACACTTGATTACACTTGTGAGGTTTAAATAAACATAACTGTGGGATTTTTAAAATCAGGGCCATGGGTGAAATCTGGGCTATGTATTGTGATGAGCAATGATGAATTTTCATTTTCATTAGTTCTTCCCAAGCTTCTTTCCTACTGTTTTTAACAGAGTACAGTCAGGGGACAAAATTCAATTATGTTATTGTTGCTATGTGTCCTGTTTACCCACCTTTCCCTGAGCCACCAGTTCCCTCTGGGCTGCTGAAGCTGACTTCACAAGGGCACTGGTAGCAGCTGCAATGGATTTAGCTGCTTCCAGGATCTGTTCTTCAAAATCCAGAGTCTCATCTGCTTGCTATAACCAAGAAAAGACAATRTTACACATTCACCTGAAAGCAGTTATACAAAGACAAGAAGATTTTGGAACACAYCACTAAATTCAGTAAGACATACAGCATCATTTTCTGCAAAGGAGTTTTCTGTGGACTAAAGCTGGGAGTCAACATAAATTAAATATTAGCTTGCCCTTATGGCTGCTTATCCAAACAGAGTAGCACAAAAGATACTTAGAGAATCCCATCAACTTTCTAATGCATTATCTCCACTCTAAACTTCAGAAAAACGCAGGTCTCAAAAGAAATTCTTGTTTTTCCTATCAAGATTATCTTTGTAGTGCCATAATAGTGGCTTCCAGTATTGCTAAACTCGGGAAAGCATTTTCTAAATACTTAAAGACTTAAGGCATTGAAAAAGAGTAAKGATAAATGTGTGTTGTCTCTTTCACCTGTACTAAGGAATGTAAAGTAAATACCAAGCAAGAGCATAGATTTAACAGCTTTTGGTAAGAGCTGTCATTGCACAGAAAACAGCTTTGTGCAGCAGTCCAGTTTAGTGATCTTGGAGATAAGAAGTTCCAAAGGTCTGTYTAGAACACTTCAGTCATCCAAGCATGTCTTGCAACAAGTAGATCAAAATCAGCTGTTCCTAATGTGGTTTCTTACTATTTAAAATGCAAATTTATTGTTCTATAAAAACAACTTTCCTGGCTTTCTAGTAAGTCCATATAAGCAAGTTTACCAGCTTCTGAACAGTTAACGAAACAGAGAGATGAACAGTTATTGTTATTTTATACAGAATCGGGCCTGGACTGTGTATTCTGATAGTTTTTTATGTAAAATAATCCAACAGAATGTACTTTGTTTGTGATCTGATCACAAGCTGACCAGAATCCAAGGCAGTATGATGAGTAGGGCTAGTGGCTACAATATCAGGACATTCTACCTTGTGACAKATGAGGCTTATCAAACAAGAATTTATTCTACCTTTGGCAGCCACAGCATTCTCGTATCACACTGAYGCCTTAGGATTTTTAGCTTCTCTATTTTCATGTATCTGTATTCTTGTACTTCTCTAGTGTACAGCACTAACGCTCCTGTTCTCCCATTTTAGACAAAACAATTCCTCTCCAGGCTCRACACTCAAGGACACCTTACTGCTCAGGACCCCAAAATAYGTAAACAATGGAGAAATGGGGGGAGCAGCTTGGGGAGATTGACATCATCACCTGAAGRTGTCATTGGACAATATGGGGGGGGCCCAATATATTAATAAGACAGAACTTATAAAAGGTGWRGGTCTYGTGACTCGAGGTGCATTTTGGGTGCAGCCTCATGAGGAGGCTTTGTCTGCCCTCAATGTATCRGTAGGCCTGTATTAAATTTGTCTGCTTTTATTCTCTTAACTTGGTCCGACCTCTGTTTCAGGAAAGCCTTGTTTTAGGCATYAACACAACTTCAGAAACAACAGGCAGTGAGTTGGAAAATTGGGCCCTTCATTTGCAAGTCTAAGCGCACCCATCTAAATTTAAGTCAGGTTTAGCTCTCTGTTACTATAGTTTGATGAAACAGTAGTCAGTTATGAAATAATAAGATAATGAGTAATTACAAAATGGCCCATCAAGCAGTGCTCAGTCTTACAGCACTTCACATAGCTGTCACATAACTAAAGTCCAAGAGATGAAATAATAGCATCCACAGACACCAGAMAAACTGAATAATCTGAAATAAAAACTAAGGTGTAGGTAAAGATGTTTGGCACTTGAAAGTTTTTGGGTTTTTTTAGGAAAAGCCACCTAATCCATGGAAAAATATTTGTCTTGCCTTGCTATTGGGCTATCCCATCAACTAAAGTATATGTCTTTGTAATAGAAGAAATTGCTTTGGAAAGTGAGCAAGTCATGTTCCACATGAAGTTTTGGCAGTGCTTGCAGTGGAACATCATGACCATTATTATACCTGAGTGCAATCACATCAGCYGTCTACAGGCCTCAAGTCTTATTTATGAAACTCTTATTTCATTGCCAGAGGGATTAAACAGAATCCAGCAGAGTCTCAATCAGAATTATTGTCCTTACTAAAACAGATGCATTGACTTTGATTTGACTAGACTGAAACTGAAATATCAATGAAAGTACCACTGAATGACAATAAATTTAACAGACTATTACTGTGCTTTTAAAAGACTCTTACTGCCCTTCTAGTTTTGTCCTAGACCTCTTGCTATCAAGTTTTAAAATTTTCATTTCCAACATAAAATATRTTACGTGCATTACTCTTTATATGTCAGCATTGTCAGGAATTCAAACTTAAGCGAGTGAGAACTTCARTATCTACTTATTTATTACAAAGGAGGTGTCAATCTCTGTTGAAGTTTAATAAAATGCTCATGGCCATAGTCTGATCTATTGGACAGCTGTATGCACCCTGATGGAATCCAATTTGTGAAAAAAACGGACACCAAAAAGATGCTGAACAAAAGCAGTTCTTGAACTCAGTTCAGGGTAGTGAGTTGACTAAATATTGCACACAAGTCCTAAGCAAAAATTACTACTTTTCAAAGAGAATGCCAAGAAATCCAAGCGTGCACTATCAAGAATGCCACAATGACTGGATTAACTTCTACCATGGAGCAGCAGGTGAAGCTCAGCAGGAAAACAGACAGCTAAACCTTAGTATCCCATCTGGTAACAGATTTTTTCTCCCCTGGGTACCAAATCAGTTTCTTTCCAATTATATTGAAATATGGGGGCTTGGGGAAACAAGCCATACCTCAAGTTTCTCAAACTTTTAAGTCATAGATTCCCTGATGTCTCAACTTAAACTTTTGGAAAAAAAAAATCTTCTGACAGCTGATCCCTTCTGTGAAGARTTTATTTTTGTAGCAGCCTTACACAGCATTCAAACTGTTGAATGCCTGCTTTTCATCTTTTCTAACAAATCCTTCTTTTCTAGTCCTTCCCTGTGGTTTTCCCTTCAGCATTCTCAGGTGTGACACAGATCTAAGAGCTGGTTCCTCCACGGGGAGGCAGCTCAATGCTCAGCCAGCACTGTGGGTGTGTTTCCTGCCTGTGCTCTCCCAAAAGCATTCCTGAGCTGTAAGACCAGGGAGCAGCACAAGAAAAGTGATTATTCCACCATTTGCATTATTAAAAGAGTGTCTCCTGAACTRTTTAAGCTCACACTTACAAACAGCACCCTGTTTACATGTGTCAGTTCACAGCCTTCATGAATAAAGCTGAGAGCAATGATGTTGTACATGGCAGAAAATATCTCCTTGTGAGATTTTAGAGCAGGTTTATTTAAAAAAACAGATCTCTGACAGAAGTGAATAGCCTCTCCTTCCTGAAGCAGCCCCCATGAAGATCAGCATCTCATTTTCCTCAAGTTTAAAGTAAATGCTGTTATTTACTATGTACAGGTATAAATGGACTGGAAAATGAAGTCACCAGAACAAACATTAGGCTCACTACAAAGTCTGTAGAATGGAATATCCTAAAAATATTGATTRTGCCATAGAAAACAAAACAAAAAAGATGCTTTTGTAATGTATTTTAACCATTTTTCTACAGTATCTCCATTATTAGGGGTAGCATAAATGAAGCCAGGGTTAATAGGAAAACAAATTAGCCCCCAATCTTATTGCAAAACAGTAGCAAAAATTACAAAAGACAAACCATTTTATTTTCAAGCATCTCTCATCTTCTCTTTCATAACTAACAAACCAATATGAGTAAGTTACTACACTGAGCCATGGAAAACACGATAACCATTACAATGAAAGTCAGTTCTTGGCCCTGAGCTGCTGCTCACTGTCACAAAGAGCCCTGCACCACTTAAAAGTCTCCCCAAGAGCAACTCTACTGAYAAAGGAGCCCTCCATGTATGCATTTTAGATTAGGAATCTGCAGGAAGTCTTCTAACCTGCTTGTGAGTGACTGTACTCCTTCATATTGCCTTCTACTATGTTAAAACCCCCGGAGACAGGGCAGGACACTGTAGAAATATGTTTGATATATAGTTGGATTAAAWAACAACCTAATATATCAAACATATCACACAGAGTCCTGCAGAAAAAGGCATCCAGGTTTGATTCATCTTGGGTTCAAAAAAAAAAGGCCCCACTGCTGAAAGCTACCAGCAGGGAACTCTGACTACTAAAGACACCCGTGTTTGGAGGGAAGGGCCTGCACAGAAGCTTGAAGGACAGACAGAACAGGGTAGGGACAGCAATGCTCTCTCCTGTTGGACCTCATCTACCATACCTTTTTCCTCAAAAGTGKTTTTTTTTGTTCAGAATTAGCATGTAGTTTGTATTAGACAAAATATTTTTCTTCTTCTAAAATTACTAGTTTGGGGGGTTGTTATTTACAGGCAGTATCATATTTGCATAAGAGAAGGAATACGTGTCTACATTGCGAAACACCTGACTCTCCAAATGGAGAACTGAAAACAATAAGAGTCCACACACAGGAAAAGTAACTATTACTACTTAAAGGAAACGTGACGGCCAAACCCTGCTTAATAAACCATAAAGATCTCATTGCTTCTCAGATCATTTCCCACCTTGAACACTGCAAGGAGAGAATACTGAACGGGTTTTGTGCTAYGGACAGTAGCAACAACCTCTGCTCAGGAGAGTCCTCAAAGTTCTTCCAAGATACGAGCTCAGAACACAGACAGATATTAACAGGGAGTCAGTAGGGCTGTGGACTAGGTGCACAAAGTATTTTGAGAGCACATTCACCTGCAGCCACACAACCAGGATTTAAAGCAAACAAAATAAGCATCGTACAATGAAACATGGGCAGCAGTTGGCAGGACTGTGTCCCACTAGAAATTGTTTGCTGGGATGATTCCCAGTAGTATAAAATGAAGATGTCTCATGCTGTTGCTGTCAGTCTATGACATCAAGGAGGGTATGATAAGTACAAAAATAGGAAGAGGAAACAAGGAAGAAAAAAGAAATTAAAAAAAAATTAAAGTTAAAAAAAATTGATAGTGGAACAAATGAGAAGAAACCCTACCTTCAGATACTGGGGGTTTCTTTAGAGGTAAAAGACAAACTGGAACACAAAGATGAAAATTTCAAGCTTAGATCAAATGACTCCCACTTGCTGCACCAATAAAAAAAAAAAACTTGACCAAAAACCAGATCATCAGCCACCAACTAGTAATGATGAAGATGATGGATTTCCTGCAGGTAGATATTCTAAAATTAACAATGAAGGTGTTCTCTGCAAGTTCATTTGAGGACGAATGCTGTTAACCAAAGCAGGATTTTGTCTAGATAGTCTGTTCCATTGCAGAAAATAACTCCTATTCCTGCATTTCATAGACCGAACACAAGGCAAAGCACCTGAATGAATCTCCTCASGTAGTCTGAGTATTCCTACTACAACATTCTGTATGTAGTCAAAGAAGGGCACCAGAAAGACAGAGCCTCTTCACAGGAAATCCTACTCTGGGAGAATACAAGCTACAAGTCTTCAGCAGAAAAAGGGCTATTTGAGCCATTCTGTGATCTTCCTAGTAACTTTTGACGTGGATTATAATCCATATTGTGAAAGAGTCTAAACATCTGAAAAGGATACAAAGACCGCTGAAATCCCAAATCAAACAAGCAGTTGGATATGAATTTTAGTTTCAGAAAACGACAGACCAAGCAGAGTGGATACTCAAATTAGCATGTTAAATGATGGGCAGGTGTGTGAGCTGTATTCACTGGGAAATTAAAATGACCCTGGAGTGGCTTAGATGTTGGAAGGAAACTGCTCCATGGTTACCAGGCAACACACATGTGCTATTGTGCAGTGATTGTATAGAAAAGGTGATGGAGGACTTTTCCACTCCTCAGACTCCGCCTGTGTCCTCTGCTCGGCAGAATCTCATTATAAAGAACCATTTTTCTTTATAAAGAAAATGGATGTACTTGTTAAAAATGCAAAGAGCATTTCTTTTTCATGAACTAATTTATTCCTATCACTAAGAAGGGAATGGGGGGTGGGAAGTCCTCAAAGGCTGAAGCTTCCAAGAGCTATTTCATCTGATGCTCCTTAATAATAAAATGCTACCCTGCACCAATACAATCATCCAACACTGAATGTGCTTGGGGCCCTGCTTTCTAGACAGATTTACTTTGRAAACAGTTTTGTACCTCCACAGCAGCATAAACAGAAAATAGATACACAGTCCTTTCCTGAAGTCTTACACAGCCAAAACAATTTTCATTTTAAAGAGATGCCACATAGTAATTTCTATTAAAACCTGGCTGTTACTAAACCCCTGGCAAAAGGTAGCAATTCTCTGGGATGCATCAGTTTCACATATTCCYTCTGTACTGCACATGAAAATAACTGGCTTAATTTTATAATATATTCAGAGACACACTTGAAATGATCTGGCACCATGCAACACTACTTGATGTAATGAATAATACTTAATTTCCTTCAGGAAAATTACATAGAAATGATCATATGCATCTGATTTTATACTCAAGCAGCTACTCTTTAAAACCAGCATTTTTTGCCAKGCTTAGTCTAAGAACATCCTTCAGGTCTTTAACATTTTCTTGAATCCCTTCTGTGTTGCTGCTGCTTTCTCCTGCTACACTACACAAATTCAGATGAGAACAAAGGGTCTTTAAAGGAAAGCAAGTGAGCATGACTACACACCAGTAAAATAGGTTTGGAAACAGAAATGTAAACAATCAACAGTAATGATGCCATAACTCTTACAAACATTTCTAACATTTGGTTTCTCTTCCTTTGCTTGCTCATGGCTGGTGCTTGACTCACTCCCTGAAAAGCRTCTTTTCACCCTCTGCCCTTGGGGTAAGTGCCATCCAGAGCAGTGCCTCATGGCACTGAGACTCATGCAAGGTTTGATTGTTTATCCCACCATCATGGACAGTAGCAAATACACACCAAACTATGGGCAATGTGCACCCTCTGCTTTGTTAACCTCAAACAAACAGTGGGGATGGACACTCACCTTGGGCTTGGCTCTTGGTTTCAGCTGCTCTAACTTCTTTGCTGCAGCCTCAATTGATGCTGCAGCCCCTAAGAGCTCTGTCTCTGCAATGACTGTTGGGTCTTCCGGATCCACCCACTCTGTCCCTGAAATTAATGGAGACAGAGACAATAACTTCAGTGTCACTGTGAGCTGCCACTCAAACAGGGGGAACTGCAGCCACACCTCAAGTGACCAATACAGAATGTACACACAGAAAGCTCATTTTTAGTGCCATAATAGTATGAAAACATAAAGCAGGCAAAAAAGTATTAAGCAGGATTATTCTTTAATGAAAGTAACTCATTTAATAATTGTGTAAGCAAAGAAGCTTCAAAAAGAAATACCTTCCATATTGAGAACAAAACAGCTATCACTCAACTTGTGTTTATCAGGTCTACTAAGATGGTTCCTAACTTGACCAAGCCATAGGGTGCATTGAGGAGTCCAACAGAATGGCACAGAGAAAGGGCTAAAGAGAACACAGTCACCCCCAGCACACCTGGGGTCACCCCCAGCACATCTGGAGTCACCCCAGCACACCTGGAGTCACCCCCAGCACACCTGGAGTCACCCCCAGCACACCTGGAGTCACCCCCAGCACATCTGGAGTCACCCCCAGCACACGTGGAGTCACCCCAGCACACCTGGAGTCACCCCCAGCACACCTGGGGTCACCCCCAGCACACCTGGAGTCACCCCCAGCACATCTGGAGTCACCCCCAGCACACCTGGAGTCACCCCAGCACACCTGGAGTCACCCAGCACACCTGGAGTCAGCCCCAGCACATCTGGCAGTCCATTTTGGGGCAGTGCTCGGGGATGAAGTTAGCACTGACAGAGGAAGCACACTTTAGGCAGTGTGTGTCTAACAACGATGTACAAAAAGCCAAAGCAGTTTCTGCATCTCATCCAAAAGTCTACTTTTTTTTGTTGTTGACTTTTTGGCATTTCTCTTTCCTCAAAGAAATTTTGTAGATCCACAAAATGAATACTTGGCTGGGAGTGGTTTTAGATTTTTGGAAGCTGTCAGTGCATTATAATTTTTGATTTCCTAACGGCATTTTCTAAATTACAAGACTCAAAAGGCATCCATATTCTGAATTGAGGGAAACAATGAAACAGCCAAAAGAAGTTCATAACCTCTAAGGGCATGGTCTAAAACCATTTCTCAGCTCAAATGCTGTACAGAACAAATACATTCTATATTAAACCCTAATRCTGGTAAAGATAAGATAAACAGGGGGAAAAAAAGAAGGCAGCAAGTCTTTTATTTAGTCAATACCCACACAGTCAAACCCAAATTTGTAAAATGTAGCAGTTACTCTTCAAAAAAGGCATTTCACAAAAGCTAAAACATTTACATGTTAAATTTGTTAGGAGACAATTTTATCGTTTACYGAGAAATAAAAATCAGGAAAGAAAATTTTAAATGGTTAAAAACCATTTTACCTTCCCACAAAAAAGCTTCTAAAGTGAATAAAAACATCCTCTAAAGGAAGCAAGTAAAAAAAAGAAATAAAATCAGTTTATTTTAAAGAATATGATTAAAATGCAAAAATTGCCAGAAATTAATAATGTCTGTAAAGATGAGAATAAAAAGCTTTTTTTAAAGCACTTAGGGAGCAGAAAAAAAATCTGATACTGACTTGTCTTGTTAGCAAGCAGAAAACAAAATTTTGAAATATAAAAAGAATGTAGAAAAAGCTGATGAATTCAATAAAGCTACTTAAACAGGGAAATAGCATAATAATGTAGATGATCACTGTTCTATGGAAAAGAGTAATTATATTGACAGATATGGAGGGAAGGAGGGAAAGAAATAATGGTTCCCATATATGAAAATTCTTTATAGTTCAGATTCATTTCCAAAGATGATGTACTGATAATAGCAGGAAATAACTGAGGAGACCCTGCAGTGTTTATTTCACAGACTGTCAGATCATCATCTCTGCAATAACAAGCACACCACACTGGGTAGCTGGGAGCCACCCCATGAGGAACACCACCCCATGAGGAACACCACACCCGTATCCCAAATTCCCAACTCACCCTTCATTGCTTCTGCTGATTGGATGAGCTCTGTGACAGCACTTGCAACCCGCTTGGAGAAAGAGGCCAGCTGATGCTTTAGCTCTGGAGTTGCTTTCTGAAGAATCTAGAGAAAGAGAATGTGCATTAGTAAGCATTCCAGAATGCTGGAAGATTCCCACAGCACTCTAGGGAAAGATTTATTTTGTATAGCAATTGTCTGAGAGCTCAGTGAGAGAACTGGAACTGTCAGTGAAGCACTAGGGACAGAGACTTTCACTGCCACGTTGGATGCATGAGCAAGTGGCACTGCCTTGCACTGCTACAGGAACTGAAACACTGCTGGAAGTTCTCAATCCTAAACCTAGGGCAGAAGCAACCAAAATAGAGGCACACATGTGAGTGTCTGGGAGGAATATGCAGCTTTAGCACTCCATTCTCAGGTACTACACTCATTATGCATCAGGCTCAGAATTTCCACGTGCTTGGAGAGATGGTGATTTTCAAAAATTGATAGATTGGTTCATTCCTGTTTCTAAGAGATGGAATTACAGACCTCTGGAAGTGCCAGTTGTGTGTTYTGGAAATAATCAGCAATGGTGAACACAATGGAAATGCCAAAGGAAAACATAAACATCTCTGAACTGAATTTGTATGAATTATTAAACTGTGCTTCTTCAARTGAAAAACAGTAAGACACTCAAAAAGTGAAGTTTAATTCCTCCCCTGAACAGGAACATCTGCATTTTAATGACTGTATTGTAAACAAAAACGGTAAGTTCTGGAAATTTGTGTAAATTTCTGAGAGAAGAGTGACAGATAGAGTCACACAGATAGAGATAAAGCTTTAAGAGCAGAACAAAAGGTTGGGTCTTTAAAGTCACATCCAGTTGTGCGTTTTCTTAATGTTTTCAAAAACGCCCCCACAAGCCTCTCTAGGTGCACATTGAAAACAGACTGTATTTTTTTKCTAGAGTGTTTTCATATTGCAGTCAAATGCGTAACAACCCATTTACTTTGACAGGATAAATAAAACCAAGTTATTTTCCTAACTTTTCTTGGTGAGAACTCTGTCACATAAGGAATTCTCTCTCTGGAACTGCCATGTCAATGTATATGTGGACTGGTGATCCTTAGTCAGAAAGTTTCCACAGTAATCACAAATACATGAATTGTCAATGGCCAAACAACCTGTAACACTAACAAAATCTAACAATACAGTTACAACCAAAACTTATACACTGCATAAATTCTTATTGCGGCACAAACTGAGCACTGAGCATCTCAAGGGTCATCTTCCAAATACAAGCAAAAATGTCAAAAAAATACACAGATGTAGTCAGGACTATAACAAAGAATGTGATTTTTTTACTCCAGTAACTGTGACACTCATACTATATGTGATATCGCTGACAATGCTGGAATTGAAAAAAAATGAACAAATTTTACAACTAGGCTGCTAAAAGAACTGCATTGTTTTAAAGCCAGTTTAGAACTCTCAGCAGAGTCTCATTCCTGCAGAGTCATGGACAACAACCAAAGCTCCAGACYTGCCCTCAACTCAGCATGGGTCAACGCTGACCAGCATGGAGCATAYGGATATGCAGGACAGGTCAGTCTTAAACCTCACTAGTACGACTTACAAGGAGTTTTACAAAGATGTGCATGCYCTACAGCTAGAATTAGCGTGTTCCTGGCCCTGCCCCCAGCTAGGTGATTAATAGAATGTTCCTTTGAGCCTGCAAGTCAGTTTTGTACCACTTGCCCAAGGCAACCTCTGCACAAGTTAATATACTGGCTTAAGAAATTTTAGATATTTCATCTGACAACTATTGCATCTAAAAAGTATAATTTTCAAAGAAATATGACTGTTGGATACCCSTGTGTAGAGGAACCCATGCAAGCATCCCTAGCCTGACCACTGAGGGTATAACTGAACTTACTGACAATTGTATCACAGGGTGCCAGATGGACTAATTAGAGATTTCTAATCCCACATGATCTGCATTGCTGGAGGTTATAAATAAAATGAGATTGCAGACCTAGAGGTTCGAAACCACCAGAGTTTTCTAAGGCAGCAAACACTGGGGAAGGGGCAGGGGCTGGTGCGAGGGGACAACTTGCTCATGGCTTTAGGGTCCTGAACACAAAGAGGCTTGAGGTAAGAAAGGCATGTTGCATTTTATTGAAGGAAGAGGCCTTCTTAGGTTAATTAAGCCTCTTCGCTTAAGCAGAGAGAGGGAAATAAAATGAGCAAAAATTGAATCAAGTCTTTGTCTGTTCTGGCAYTTAGTTTGAAACACGTACTGAGAGAGTTCTAGGGGTCAAATCTGAAAAATTCCCCAGAGTACTTCTAAACTAAAAATGGATCAGACATCTAATGGTAAATCACTTACTGCAATACAGCTCTAAGAATTTCATTAGCAAGTTCCAACTTTCTTGAACTATCTTCCCTGCTAGTGGCAAGCACAACTGTGACTGCACTTTTATGTTACATATACATTTCAGCGAGTTGATGCAAATAATTACACATGCTCTGTTCTCAGCAGCAAAACTGATTTGGGTTTGCTAATCTGCAGTTAGTGGCTGCAAATTTCACTTTCAGAGACTTCAGTATGTCAGCTGAGAGTCACCTAAAAGAAATCGCTGGTCATCCATGAAGCTGATTACTGATTTAAATCTCCAGCAATTTCAATATTTCATAATTTTTAGTTCAAACACATTTTATTGCTTCCTACAAAAGCAACGGAAGAACAAACATTGTGGGATAATTAAAATATATTGTGATAATTAGGTATGGTCAAGAAAAATCAACTGACAGTAGGATTCATGAGTTKGGATTTCAGTGCACAAGTTTTATGCAGAGCTTTGGGGGGGGTCATGTCTGATGTTGGAGAATTCTTGGTGCTGGCTGGGGATTCTGGGATGGCTTTGAGTAGGWGTGGCTGCAAGAGGCATGTAACAGTGCCTTCATAAAGATGATGTAACCTCTTCAGTCTGGGGGACAGGCCTGTGCCTAATATGTCTAGAGTTTATTGTGGGCTTAAAAGAATACTGAAGCGTCTTAATTTCCATATCTWTGTCAGGGACTGATTTTAGGTTCAGATCTGTATTGCCTCCAGATCTGATCCAGAATGTAGCTCCATTTAAATATTCCTTTTGTCTCACAGTTTGAGCTGAAGTACTGAGTTTCCTTTAGCTTGCTCTTCCTAATACCAAAACTGTTCATATCCTTGTGACAAACTGATAAAAATGTGTCACTAGCAGTCACTTCAGAAAGAGGGCAGAGATTACCCTCCTTGGAAGCAGCCCAGTCTATACATGCAGATGACTCCTTACCAGGAGAACATGCTCCAGGAGTTCCAAGTATCCCAGGGTACATTCTGTTCCAAAGCGCAGGGCTCTCTCCCGAATTTCTTCACTCACATCTGGGTGATATGATGCTTGCTGAAAAGGCAAAACAACTTTAATACCCAAAACAGCTCCCACAAGAGAGCAACACATAGAGATGGGGGAAATAGAAGGGAAGAGATTTTTCAGGTGTGCAAATGACATTTGAGCTTGAGTGCCAGCCATTCCTGTTGTAAGCAAACAGTGCTGGGAGAGCAGGAGAGCTGCAGTTTTGTAAAGGCTCATTAATGGCATTAGCTTGACATTGGGATTTAACACAGCCACAGCAGTGCTGGAACCGTCTGTCTAAATACAGAGGGAAGCTGCAGCAGTGTCAGGTCTTTGTAAGGATTTCCATTAACTGTAATGTCATGCATCTGACATAAGCCTGACTAATTCAACCATTTTATTTTTAATAAAGAGTAAAAGCTGCAGACTCTTCAAGTCTGGTACTTTCTACAATAAAGTAGGGAACTTCTTMATGGAGCAGAAATACCACTTGTTGATACGTGAAAGTTCCCAAAACATATAGCATTTTCTCTCAGAGAACAGCTCCTTGCACTGCTGCAGCYTCTTATCCCCGGCTGGGATGGGGGATTATCTCCCGGCTCTCTCATTTCGGCCCYTCCTGCACTCCGCACAGCCCGAGCCGGGCTCCGCGCTCCCTCTGCAGGAGGCTCGGGCTGAGCAGAGCGCGGAACCGCCCGCTGGAGCCACTCCCTTCCCTGCTCATCCCGCCAGCACCCGGGGTGAGGGGAAGGGACATGGCATTCCAAAGCTTCAGCATACTGCAAACCAGCTGCCGAAACACCAAATAGCCACAACAGGTTTTTTTTTTAAATTTTCAAATAGAGCAAAGGGCCCCCCCCCCAGTGTTTCTTATGCATACATTGTCTCKTCTGCACTTAAATATTACTGTAATACAGAGAATTAGAGAAAGCATCTGTAGGAGAGAGTTCCTTTTATGTTTGGGATACATAGCCAAGACTGGTATCAGAGGATTTTGGGAACATTTTTAAGGTTCAGTATATATTCCATATATCTTCATACCTGTTTTCCTTCCACCACCAGCAATTGCTACAAATAGTGATACTATGCACAAGTTAATTAATTAATTACTGCATTATTTTGTACAAATACGTAACAAAAAAGAAACTGTTATCTTAGGGCCTGCTCTAGGCTTCAATACATGTAATTACAGCACTTCCACTGACTTTGAGAGTTGTCTTAGTATACCCCACAATAAGCAACCTCATTGACTTTTGAAACAGCATCTGCTTGTAAGAGCAAAATTAGTAACGAGCATGGTAAATTCATCCATAGCAGATCATGCACAGGCACCTACATCACTGCTAATTCAAATTGCTTATACTAATTGCCTTAAGGCAGCAGGCAATGAAATAGAACTTCAATTTAAATTCCTGACACTGCAKAAGTCTCAGAGCTATGTTCTGTACAATTCTACCACAGATCATATACATGTATTTTGTCTTGGTCCAAGGACATAAAAATCTGATAATTTATCAGTGCTAATTCTACAGAGTAGCTTAATATCACCAGAAACCCCTCCAGTGTTTGTCAAATATCACAAAACCCAAGTCCCATTGCATCACACAACTTTAACAGCATAGTGGGGCTATGACTGCTGGTTCCGAGCCCTAAAACCCTAAAGGAATGTGGCTTCTCATGGAAATACCATGTACAGTAATCAATTTGTAGAATTAATGGCATAAGATTTTGAAGTCTCTGAGCATAATTTGTAGAAACAGGATTTTCTAAATCAAAAGTCTGGTTCAAACAGTGTATTTAAAACCTTTGTTAAATAATACARCTATTTACTCATACATTTTGGATAATGTAAAAAAATTAGTATTCCTGGAGACTTTTATTCCTGTTTGTCTAATAAAGGCTCTTGGTCTTTAGGAAGTAGACAAGATAAAACTAGATCTTAGGCCTTGGCACTGTATTGTTAGAAGCAAGTAAAACAATTCCCAGCCCTTTTCCTTTTGTAGTGTCCTTTCTTTGTGAAAGCAATTCCTTAGCAGATAAAAAGGCTTTTCCAGTCTCCCAYACCTTCACTGTTCCATTTGCAGGAAGTTTCATCCTATCAGCCACTTATGAACCACTGAGAAACCATTAAATWAACATAAAAAAAGGAATATTCATAAATTGCTGTTCAAAAGCATGTATTGGGCTGTGTATGCATAGGAGTGTCTGTATAATGTTACTATAATCAGAACATTCTGTTCCTGAGAATTTGCTGCCGGTTTGGAAAGACAAATCAAAATCTGAAGCATGCAAAATGGTCAAGAACTGTTAGACAATAAAAAACTTGCTACAAAAGTAAATCAATATAAAAAGTTTCAAATGGTTTTGTATAAAGACAGTTCTAAATTATATTAGAACTCGCGCTTTTGCAAGAGGATAATTTTAAAAATAAACATAASCTTTCTGTTCGGTCAGCATTAGGCTAAAAATGAATCTGGGACTGACATAGGCAGTTAGGATTTGACCAAATACTGAGAATCAGACACCCCACAGAGAGCACCAGTATTTCACTGTCACCTTCCATACATGGAAAGACAAAAGTAAATAACTATGATTTATAGGCAAAGGCAGTATACTACTCCAGTTACTACTGAACATCAAAAGAAATGAGATCTTTATAATCCCATTTTGTAATAATTTATGCCTACATTTTTTTAATCATCAGAASAGAGCCAAATGGCTTAACAGTCATTTATATAGCATACAGTGTAAAAAATAGAGCACAACTATTTTTACCAAAAAAATGCAATAAAAACAGCACACATTTTTGAAAAGCACAAAAGAAATTGAGAAGACYAACAGGTTTAGTCAGGGGGGAAAGAACTACTGAAAATAGACTAGAGTGCTTTCTTTCACTGTTCTTTTCACTGTTCCTWGGAATATTGAGATTATATTTGTGACTACAGGAATATTTATATATTCTACTGCTTGCACAAATAGTTTGGCTTCTTACTGGAAACCAGGAAATTTCAGYTCAAATAAAATTAGTTTTCACAAAAAAGAAAACTGAATATTAGTGCAGGGGTTTTCTTGTGTGCATAGCACACAATATCCTTTCTGAGAGAGCAGTTCCCTCAAAATCATCTTATCCATTAACCTTCTCATATGAAAAGCAGAAAACTAAACAAAATATATAATGCTCTATGGMTTTAGAGGCACACAGACACAAAAAGAGCAGTGTTAGGCAAGGAAGGGAATTTTTACCTTACAAGCTGTTAGCATGTCAGCTACTGCTTTGCGGCTCAGATTTGCTGTAGCAATCACATCCTCCTGCCTGCATGAGTTCCCAGCTGCAACAGCTTTGGCAGTTGCCATGGTGATTCCTTTCGTCATCCGGATCGATTCTTCAGGTGATGATGTCTTTTCTGGAACCTCGCTCGACTGAAACACCTAAAAGTGAAAGCAGAAGGGAAGTCTGATACCAGTCAAGTCAAGGCAGAACAACCACGAGAAGAGACAGCAAACGGAAGCAGCCTTTGAACAGCAGGAAATTAGAAACATATTTGGAGTACTTTGATATCATTCCTGCTCATCATAACCTGGATCTGCTAAGCCTGCTCACCTACAGACACCAGAGAGAAACAATAAGCTGAGGGAAGAAGACAATAAAACAGKTTAACCCATTCATCCCATCTGCATTTAACTACCCACATGACAGCTGTTGCAGCTGTTCAGAACCTTACATAAAGGATAACAAGAATTACTGTTTCTTTCATTATATTGTTTTCTCATCCTGACTGCTGCTTAGGCTGGTCTGCTCATCTGCTCACATGAGGAGATCCTTCCCCTGCTAAGGCTGGACCTTACCAAGTGTGTGTTGATAGCACAGAACAGTAGAGACTGAGAACATCACCACTAAAATATTCAAATGTGTCTTAAAAAAGCTGAGGTGGAGCGTTGTCTCTTAGGCTATATTTAGTCTCCCTTAGAAAGCTAAAGATAYAATTTTGCAGAGTGAATCATGTGAAAATAGTTCAAATTACCTGACAGTACACACTACTCTCATGAATATTGAAATACAGGAACTGCGGGAAGATGTAGGTAACAAGAGCTGCGCAACCATATTTTGCTCACATTCTTTTCCCAGGCTTTAGTCTGTATTTGCTTGCCATGCTTTTATTGTACAGCCTGTTCTGCTTGTCATTCTTTTACTGTGCAGGGGCAATTGGGAGTGCACAGTTGATSAGGAGGTTTCTTAACTACTCACAGTGCAACCTAAGCAGGTCAGTGGTTTCAGAATGCAAATGCTGGACAAAAATGAGCTTGGTCTATCCTGTGCTCCCAATTCATCAGTTTTTCACTTCCTCCCTCCAGAAATGGAAGTKATGTTAAAAAATGAATTCTAGTCAAACATGTAAAGACATCCCTTGATGCTGCTCAGATTCAGCCCCTGGAATTCCAAATCAAGCCTGACACATTTTCTTCAGTACCTATGTGCCACACTCTGGTCTCCCATGAAAGAGATGACAACACCACAACCACACATCCATCCCTTAGCAATGCTGACAAAAGCAAGAGAAACATTTCAAACAGATACCAACCAAACTGAGGAAAAAATGATAATGCATAATCCTCCAATGAGAGACCTGAACAGGTTTGAACTCAAGAATCACAGGATGGGATGAAACAGCCAGGCCTTCATGAGGATACATGACAGTAATGTGCTAGATATCATACAGAACATGCCTGATCAGGTACCAAATCAGGRGGTTTTACCACTGCCATGCAAATTCCCAGTGACTATATACAGACATTTTAAAAGAAGATATTTTAAAATAAATTTCCTCTTTACAACAGTTTTGTTCACAAAGTGAAAACTGGATGTTTGATGGAGATAGACTGCAAGTAAAGGAAAGAAAAAAATCAGGCTTCTTCACAAACATGCAGGTATTAGTTTATGTCACTCACTACTATGCTAGTAAAAAAACAAATTATACTTTTATATCTTAAAGAGGAATGAAAAAATTGTGAGGGTCTAAGACCTAATTTAGGAGAGAATTCCACACTATCACTAATTCCTGCTCACACAGAATATCAATAGCAGGCCATGAATCACTGGTAGAATTATTTCATAATCAGGAAAAAATAGAAACAAGATTAAACTGCAGACACAGTATGGGAATGATGCAGAGGAGACACTCCCAAAGCCAGGATAAAAAAAGTGAACAACATGGGATCAGAAAAGAATTTCTGTAGTGAAAGCTTAARGTCTAAAGAAGAAGGAAGCAGTTGCTCCCAGCTTTGTATAAGGTCATACTTGCAAAAGCCACTATGGCTATTCAGTTCTGTACCGTGAGCTCCTGTTTGATGTACTCAATTGTGGCCTCAAGGGCTCTTGTCCCTCGAGTAGCTTCATCTTCCACTGCTTTAACAGTCTTCAAGAGTGATGTGACATTTGTTACCATCACCTGAAGAAGAGAGAAGTGAAGACAAGAACATGTGAATCCTCTCAGAGACAGCACGGTATGAAGCAAGGCAAACTAAGCTGCAAAGCATTGCTGCTCTAGCAGTACCTAAGAGACTTCAGGAACTCTGCTTGCTGCAGGACTAAATACAGCTCTTGTGTTGGCCATGCTATCATGATAATTACACAAAGATGTGTTTTCAGGCAATCAGAAGTTGCTGAAGTTGAAGCTCCACATGTTTATCAAATGTGATTGTACAGACACTTTCAAGTAAAATTTAAGAATGAGGTTTTACCTTGGCAGCACCTTTCAGCTGGTACATGGATGGATCATCTGCTGGTTTGCTGGCAGCTCCTTTGGTAGCACCAATGAGATCAGAAAGGGCCTTTGCAACATCCTTGATAGCATTGATCAGAACAACCTATGGAATGAGAWATAGCTGTAAGGCTCAGGCAATGAAGGGTGTCTGCAGGAGGCTGTGATTTTTAGAACACAGCTAAAAAAAAAATCTGTTTTTTCAAACATCTGCAATATGCTTACCAGCGTCCATTTCACTGAGATACAAACAACGAAAGAAACATTAGGGATAATCCACATAGAAAAGTTGCTGAGTTAATTAAAAACAAGACAGATGTAGCTGGAAAATGACAAATAACAGAGCGCAGTCCAGTGATAAGCTGGATAAGCAGCTTTAAAGACCTGCAAGCTCTCCAGAACAAAAATGGGATGAGCCAGAAGTCCAATCACAAATTAGTAAAAAGGAGCCAAATACTTTGCCAGAAGCATCCCAGCTGGTGCAATAAAAGCAGAAGTGTTATACAAAGGTCTGACTGGTTCCACTCAATTGCTTGAGCCCCTTTGACTGTATTGTAAACAGTCATATCTGAGTAAACCCAGAAAAGGCCCAGAGGAGATGAACCATTTTGTGTTGCTAAAAAGCATAAAGTCCCACAAAGTTCTACCAATTGAGAACTGTCCCTGTTTTCAGAAAACAGAGTATCAGAAAATCTTAAACCAGCTCACCTGTGTTTCAGGATCATCGGATCCCAAGCTAGCTGCTCCCARTTTTACTACCTCAGCAAGCTGAGTGATGGTGTTAGCTGATGACTGAGCTGCTTGGGCCAGTTTGTCCTGACTTGAGGCAGCTCCAGAAACCAAYAATTTTGTGTCTTCAACTAAAGCTTTTGCTGTTTTCAGGATATTTTCCCTGTAGCAAAAGAAGAGGAAGAAGGAAAGGAAGTGGAAAAGGAGAAGAGGGAAAAAAAAAGTGTTTTCCAGTGTTATGGTGACTAACAGCTACACAAAAGAGCTGATCTGAATCATCATTCCAGTGTCCATTCATAACATGCCACAGGTCAGGGTGCAAGTTAAAAMAAAAGACAACTATTAAAACAGCAGAGGAGCATCTGGGGCAAATGAGGGCAGTTTAATAAAATGAGCTCATCTTGAAAAGAAATAGGAGACCATTGTATTTGAATACTAAAAAAATCTGACCATGCTGTGGGACAACTACCAGCTTTTGAATGTCCATATCCATCAGCCTATTGTAAGGCAACTAAAGTAATAATGGCAAGGAAGGTAGAAGGAAGGATGGCAAAAGGAAAGGAGTGGTCAGGTTCTCCACCCCCATCCCACTCATATCTGTGTTCTGACATGTCAGGATAACAAATCCAAAGCAGTATCAGTGTAAAAGAAGATAATTTTTAGTATACAGTTCACAAACAAGTCAAATCCCAGGTTTCCTTTTTCTCCACTCACGCCCCTGCCTCATTCAATTTCATTCACAAGAACCTGGAAAAGCAAAAATTTATATCCATATGCCAGTCTCTTCTGCCAGTTCCACTGTTCCCCTGGGCATGCACTCTTCCATCTTTAGCAGCAACACTGACCTGTGATCTGCAAACGATTCGTTGTTCTCAGCATTGAGGGTTCCAGCAGTAGCAAACATGATGGTGGTGTCCAGATCTGCAATGATCCCAGACACAGCACTGGCTGCAGTGATACAGGCTTGTGTGCCTTTGTTCCCTGCCTGGAGGGCTGACAACACTAACGACACCTACAAACAACATAAATAACAAACAACGTTGGTCCTGTGAATCCCTACTACTCCATCAGCTTTAGCTTTACTCACAAGGCACTGTCTACCCCTGCCTAAATTTGGAATTGTCACTTCTCCTGGGATACATCATTATGGGAAAACTGGTACAGCTGAGAACCACCAACAGCGGCTGAACCAATGGTGTTTGGTGAAATCTGAAAGCAGCTGACACTGACTCTCAATGTGCATGGCCAACAACAGGAGAGACAGGCCATCGAAAAGGTTCAGCAAAGCACCCAGGCCATCTGTTTGAAGGGATGTTTCCAAGGAACAAGAAGCCTCATGGAGGCTGAAGATGCACTTCTGGGCGGTTACTTTGGGCCCGTACTAAAAGTGAAGGATGTTACTACATGAAACCAACTTCATTTCAGTAACTGTGGCCAGGGAGTGCCTCAAAAGGCACAAGAGCCATCTCACGTCATAGAATATTGTTTTGGACCAATCTCTCTCTGATAGGAGGCTGAAGTTTTATTGCAAGGCCTGAGCAAGGACTAATTGTGGGCTAATCTAGTACATGAACACTGAACACTTGAAAGGAAAGTAAGACCCTTCTAGGGCACTCTTGTACTAGAAGGCAAAGTTAAAAGACAGTTTGCTGAAACCAGTTTGACTACTTTAGTCCCAATGGAAGCTTGGTAGACAAACACCACAGGGTAACATGGAAGGCTGTTTTACCTTTTCTGTGACAGCACGAGCACATTCTATCAACTCCCTTTTGGTGTAGCTGTCTGTAGGGCAAATCTGGAGAGCTCCAGCTTTTTGCACAAGGAAGATACACCCATGGCCAAGTTCCTGCACCCGAGTCTTGATCTGGAACCCAATCTAGATGGTAAAGAAGGCACAGGAAAAAAAGGAAGAAAGAAGAAAGCAAATAAATAAATGTCATGCTAGTATATTGTGTGAATAGAAATGGAAACACAATCTCTCTGGTGACTCTTTATTACCAATATTTCACCCACCACTACAACCTCTGCAGAGATCAGACAAAAAGGACAGATGTGATTACATCGATGTAATCTATGCATGAAGCACAACCCTGTAAAAGGCTCATGAGTGAAACAGGGCAGGAGTGACCCAGAGCCTGAGAAACAGAAGGGATAAGGCATGTTGCCAACTCAGACATAATTCAAGCACACGCAACTTCACATACAAACAACACTACCTCATCCTCCAGAACTGCCCTGTCAGMGTGAGCTGTACTCAAAGAACATACAATAGGTGAAAAGCACACATTCACTGTACACTGCTGAAACTGGTCAAAAGGAATYTAAGTGACTCTCTTTGCTTGGTTTTGAACCTCACACAGTCTCCACAATCAATTGTTTCCATGGGGAGCACTGAAACGCAGAAAATCCTGCTGTTATCTCTTCTGATTTATTAATAATCCTACATCCTAAGATGTGTGGTCCCTGTTTTGAAACATTATAGTTGCAGTCCCTGCATGTATTCTGTCATTCAGGTGTGATTTGGGATTAATAAATAAGCAGGAATCACAGCCATTAGTAGAAAAAATGGAATTATTTCAACCTCAGGCACAAAGTAATGAGCAGGAATGGTAATTCAATTYAACAATATCAAGCCAAGTGCAAGCCATTGTTTTTCACATAGCTACTGAGCACTAAACACTCAAGTAGTGTATCAKAAGGATGTGTAAGAACAAAGTAAAAAATTCTTTGAGAGACTTTTATGTAGATAATCTGATACATCYGGAGAAGGTGAGACACCCTCTTAGCCCACCGTGACAAAATTTGTCAATGCTCCAATAAAAAGAGAGGGGTGAAAGAGTTGTGCAGTTGTGCTCAGAGAAGATGCAGCAACTCCCACAACAGGTTAATGCAACTCAGGCAAACATGCCATCCTCCTCATTTAGCAAGTAAGATGCTTCTCCCACACTGTATTCCAACCCTGAGCTATSGAGGATGCCCTTCAGTAAAATATACTTGTGCTCAAACCACTTGCATCMATCTTACTTTCAGGATGGAAAATTATACTTAAAATCACTTATAGGCAAGATAAAAAGATGTTTGTAACTTGTCAAAACATTGAAGATTGAAGGAAAGCCACATAATAACAAGTTAAGAGTTTTAAGAGTTTTCTTTGTATTTGCAARTTGCCTGTAAGTGAAAGCCCCAAGMGATTTAGRAGGTTCTTTTGCCATCTAGGAATTATTMATTTTTATCCCAAGTTGTTCCTTTCTGAAACCAGACAGAGGTTTTGACAAAGGGTTTCTGTTCCTTGATCAGGCAATTCTTATAGCAAGGCTTGTTGCCTTTACTGTGTTCTCCACAGTAAAAGAACACCCTTGTTAACAMCACCTTATACAGAGAATAAAGAGGTCTAAAAATGCAGACCTCCTCTGGTTCTGCCGTAGCTGCAGCCATTCGGCCCTGGAAAGCCAAATGCCCATAGTCATTTGCCATTTGCGATGCAAGTCCTCCCAGCTCCTCCGGGTTAGTAACCGACTTAGTCATCTGAAAAAAGAACACAGGCAGAGAAAAAAGAAAATTGACAGGCATGAGAATAACTTGTTAATACACCCCAGATTAGAGGCACACTCATCTGCTTGGCCACGCTGATAAAACAGAGTAATCCACTTGCCATGGAAGGGACCTGTCCTCCAGCAAGAATTCCAGAGGAAAYTCAAGCAAACATGCTTTATTAGAGTCATGGTAACCAGGCGGTTGCTGAACAMATGGAGGAATCAAAGAGCAGCAGTTAGAGCCAATACCTCACTCTTTGACACACTGGGGMTGTTGGCCATGTACTGTTATTCAGACTGGGAAGAGAAGTGGGGTTTGGGTGTCACAGCCACCTTATTTTGTCAAAGGTGAGCTAACCCCCATCAGCCTCAGTTGAGACATGGGAACACAGAAATGGAAAAAAATCTGAGCACCAATGCAAAACACATCTCAGATGAGGGAACAGGACGGAGAAGAAATAGGCAGGATGACACAGAATGTCTCAGTAGAGTGTCAGTATAAATAACTGAACCTCTCTTTTGAAAACTCCTACCTTTTAACAGAGATAGTTCTTCTGTCTCAAATTAATGTAAGTAAAAGCAATGGAGGTCCTTCCTTGGGACAAAACTAGTTTTAGACAAATTTTTACTGTTGTAGATAGCAGAATCGTGGACCTGTCTTGACTGCAAGAGCAATTGACTTTGTGAAAAATCCTGTCTGTAGCACTTATGAACAGTCGCCCTCAGCTCTCTCAACAGCAAATGAGCAACCACAGTACTGTTCCAAGGGAAAACATATTATGCCTTACTGTGAAACACAAGTCAAGAAAAATCTCAATTCAAGCGGTGTCACCTTTTTCTTTTGTTAAATCCAGGTGAGTCTCAGAAATGCAAGAAAAGGACAATGTGGGATGTCAATCTGCATTCATTCATTAAGCATTACAGGGCTCTGAAAACATTGATGTTATTTCACARGATACATGAAACAGTAAATGTGAAAGGGTATCCTGAAGTCTTTGATGAATAAAAAAGGTAGCACTTCAACCCTATTAAATGGGCCGATKAAAAAGTATTTGGTTTTCCTTTTATTTCTCCTCGAAAATGAGCCAACTAAAGAGGTTTTGTGCAGAAGACCACTCCTCCCATCTGTGATCACACCACTAAGATGCAAGAGTTGAATTGACAAAATCATTACACCTTTTGCTTCACCACCCCTAAAGAGGGAACATTATTGAAAATTTGATGATCAAGAGTRTCACAACACTGCACAAATAATTCCATTTTCCTTAAGTACACAGAGCTTGCACTCTGTTCAGGTAATTTCTTACCATTTCCTGCGCTGTTACAGCAATGGCTTTAGAATATTTCACCACAGTGGTCTGATAATCAACAAAAGTTCCTTTTGGATCTGGAGGTGTACCTTCATCYAGCTGCAACAAAGAGGGAAAAACACAGCATTAAAACATCACAATAAACAGAGTGTTTTACAGGCAATAGTAGAACTGTATTACATGTTTAATTCTATGATCTTCTCTCTCTCAAGACATGCCAAGGGAAAACAATGCACCAGGATGTAGAAAGAATCTCAGCAGATACTTTAGACCAGATTATGAGCATGGAATGTGCAGAGAATGAGCAGTGCAAAGTCTTTGAGCATGAGGTTTKCTTCTCATGCAAGGTCAAACAACCTGCTCTTCTCAGCCAATAGAGAAAGGAAGGCACAACAGTTACAAACCAAAATGTTCATGCCAGAAGATAAYGTAAAATTACTTTATGTGTTCAAGTCTTCAATCCTTAGGATAGGAAAAGCAAAATATTTGGATTGAACTCATTTACACTTTGCARCTATAAATCTCCAGTAGAATGCATTATAAAGCCTAGCAGAGCATTTCAGGCTTTGACATCATCTCCTCTGAAAGTAACTTGCTTCAAGGTTGGCCTGCTGTTTATTTAACAGACTAATATAAAGGAAGCCAAAAAAGGAAGTCACTTGACCTATGATGACAGTTAAGTGCCAGAATATTACAGAACAAAAATATTTTGTAGGAATTCTACTGACAGGTACTGTGTAAGTTGTAAACATGCACCGTGGCCCACATCAGTTTTATTTCACAATATGCAAAATCCAATAGTCTTTAGGTTCCCAGTGACAAGGTCATGACTGACCATTGCCAAAGTCAATCAGCACCAGTTCCTCCAAAGCCCTGCAATGTGGATCAGCTTTCAAGCACAAAGTGAGAATGGGGTCAGTTTCTATGCTCACCTTGGTCATTGCCTCTGCAATCGCATCTACCATACCTCCAACCATGCCAACTTCACTTGCAGCTTCATTTAAGGTGACCATGATGTCATCCACAGCCTCCTTCATCAGTTGTGCAGCCTCAGTGATAGCATCGTGAGTATGAGATGCCTGGAGGACCAAGGAGAAAATYGAGATAGTCAGAGGATGTTCTCTCTGCAAAACTGTGCAAATCAGAAGGGTAAGAAMTTAAAACAGTAACAGCACTGAAAATAACACCTCTCAGCAAAGATGACAAGTAAAACACCGTAGCAAAGTGGACAGAACAAAGCTTTTAACTCCTACAAGGAGCCATAGCACACAACCCTTTCAGGTCTTTYAAAATGTCCTCTAAAGATGGTGGCTCTTTGTAAGGTGCAAATTGCACCTAAGTGATGAACAGTTGTGTGCTGCTGCTCTTTCCTGGCAAAGGTCCCCATCCCATCAGRCCATGCATCAGACAGGCCCTGGTTTTTAACCATATGCTTTCTCTGTGAGAGCCTGGAGAGCTGCTGTTCTACTCTGACTTTGTGTCCCCTGAGAGGATGCTGTGAGGAGACAGGAATCCTGTCTCGGAGAAATGTTTCCCTCTTAGACAGGAGACATCAGGAGAGCTGTCACTGGCACTTTCACTGCAAACATATCCCTTGACAGTACAGCAGCTATGTGCTGGTTTTTCTGCCGTGCCTCTCTCACCTTAAAGCCACACAGCCACCTTACCTTGGGGTTTCCTCCCCCTTCTTTGGCAGCATACAGCATCTGTAAGGCAGATTCTGCTAGAGTTTTGCTCTGGTCCAACACTGTCATCTGTTGCTGATGATTCAGGGTCTTGGATGCCACACCAACTGCAGCTGAAACCAGGGGTTCAAAGTAACTTGCCAGCTGTGTCACCTAAGAAAGGTAGATCAACCCCAGAAGGCCATTAACAACATTTCTCAGGTGAAATGAGAAAAAGCCATTTCCCATTGGGATGTGGGTCAGTTCCAGGAGCACACTGTGCTTCTGCACTGTACAGCACTGGCTGTGGATCAGGTGCCCATAGATTGTGTCTCCCCTCACTGTCCCAACTCCTTTGCAAAGCCACACGTCTCCTCCCTCAAGAGCACATGATCCCTTGAGGTCTTATGAGCCTCTGTTCAAGGCTGTCACAGGAGCCACCTGCTACTCAAGAGCATCCCTGAAAAGCATCTCTGTGCAAGGGAGGAACCTCTCGATCTTTTTTGCCTCTACGCTTTTTACTCTCAAGAATATATCACAGGATGAGAAATTACTATGTGAGAAACTACTAAATCTTGCAATGACCATGGGAAATATGCTTTTGGTACGTACATTCTAACATTTGTTATTCTGGAAAACATCTGATAAGCATGAGTTTGACTGTCCTTACACCCCATAAAACAGAGGGACACATAGACACAAAGCCCCTCACCAAWAACCTCAATGAAAATCTTTCCTCTGGCCCAGCATATTTGCAGGTGTACTTATATATTTTATCTTGGCTCTGAGCATTTGAAAATTCCAAATGCTTTTCTCCTTACAAATGTTTTCTTCTGCTCTCCTATAGGAAGAGCARCTGCTATGAAATTGAGGTCTTCTCTAAGATTCAGCTGCCTGAGATTTCCAATGCAGGACAGTACCTTGTGCCCCAGCTGAGCTGCCTCTCCCCGAGCTGCAGTGGCTATGGGATCAATGAGGTGGCCAATCTCCTGTACAACTGATGTCAGCTGCTCCTGCAGAGCCTAAGAGAAAGAGAAAAAGTCAGTTGCTATCACTGCTGTTCTCTTATCGCGTTGTACCACACTTGACAATCACCCTCAGACCAGCCAATATACTCAAAGGTATATGGTGACTATGGTAGGATGCAGAAATCCACACTGCTGATTTTCCTCACMTACTGTTTCATGTCTTCTCCTTAACCCTCCTTCAACAACAGCAACCCTGAGATGGGCCTGCTCCTCTTTAGGTTCATATGACAAGTCTGGGCAGAGAGTGCTGACAGTAGCAAACTCAGGGTTAGGTGTCCTTTCTCAGTATAATGTGACCAACATTCCCCTGAAACCTCCCAAACTATTACTGCCCTGACAAAGATTTAATATCATTGCACCAATCAGGAAAATGTCAGGTGCACTGATTTAAGTGTAGAGAGACATTTTCCAAAGCAGAATTACAGCACAAGAACAAAAAATTCTGCTGCAGCATTTGAAGCTAGCAGGAGAAATCCACAAAGGGAAAGTGTCACATCTCTGAGAGACAGAGATGAGGAGTGACCTCCTGAATATCATCTGCAGGACAGGAGKAAACATTAAAAGCATATTAATGGCCTGGTCAAGACATAAATACCRGCTTTTAATTCAGAGATACTTGATATCTCAGCAGCCATCAGGATTAAGGTCAGTCATGAAAGGCAAGAGAAAAAAAAATGCTATTTTTGCCCTTTCTTACATTCCTCTCCTACTTTATAAATAACTGTCATTTTTGGTAACATTTATTGCAGTTCTACATGGTGTCCAAGATCAAATCACCATTTCAATAAAAATGAATTATGACACATTTTATGCAATAACCTCTTTTGCATGGCTTCATTTGGTCTGACATGTTTGCAGTATGCAGTGTTACAGCCCAAAGAAACCACTCCAATAAAGACATAATTTCAAGAAGCAACAGTATGAAAAGGCATAAATAGCAAGCTGAGAATCTCAACAAGAGTTGCTGGGGGAGTAGACAGGGAAGAGGGCAGAGAAGGAAGCTTTCTTAAACTGAACATATCAACATCAACTTCAAATTYCACTCATTAAAGGACAAAAGAGGCATTAAGAGAAAGGATATCAGCATTTATGTCACWGGACTTTTAGTAACAGATTAGTTTCAAAAGCTAATCTATTGTGAATCTTCAGAAACTAATCCTGGCTTCCACATGGCAAGGCACCACAAAAACTCTTATCAGTGTGTCCTATCAACACAGGATGTCAGAGTATTAAGTGGGTGGCAGTAAAGATAATTACTTTCACCCCTACTATTCCCTGGTGGCTGTGGAGAAGCGATTGGTCAGTGTATGATTT
This sequence comes from Malurus melanocephalus, assembly GCF_030028575.1. Classification (NCBI taxonomy): domain Eukaryota; kingdom Metazoa; phylum Chordata; class Aves; order Passeriformes; family Maluridae; genus Malurus; species Malurus melanocephalus. The sequence goes on along the minus strand of NW_026623328.1, from coordinate 245,139 downwards.
GCCTGGAAAGAGCCCAGTAAGGACAGTGCTCCTGTGGCTGGCAGTGGMTGGTGCTGTGATTGAGCAGCAGGGCAGTGGGGCTGGCCAGCTCTCCTCTGCTTGTGCCCATGCTGTCCCTCACCTCCACGGAGATGTCATCCCTGGTGGCCAGGCTCTGGCTGACAGCAGCCAGCGAGGCCTGCTCAATGTCCCTGATGCATTTGTTGATCCCATCGATGGAGAAATCACATTCCCTCTGCCCTGGGGCCTTGTCCCTGCAAGACAGAGACACTGCACTGAGCATGGTGGCAAGGAGCAGGGGCTTTGCTGAATGCACACAGGCCCACTTATTAAAAAAAAAAAAAAAAAAAGGAAAATTAATATTAGCTACAGTTTTCATTTTCTACAGCATCCTCTATCATCTTTAGAGTGAACTGGAGGTGGAAACGGGAGAACAGAATACAAACACAGAACAGCCCTGTGCTGCAGGGTACTGCAATCATCAATTACCATTAAACACAGAGTGTCACTTGGGASATACTGCACATCACAGAGTCATTTCCATCAGTGAAAAATAACACAGTGCTAATGGCCATATGGCAGTTTTCTTTAGGAACAGTTGCTCAATTACTACAAAAGACATACCTGATRGAGGTAATAAGGCTCTTGATAGAATCTGAGACTGTATGGGAATGCCCTGCTAGTACAGACCATGTAGGAGGGTCTTTGGGATTGATAGCCAGAGAACGGGCAGTTTTGATCAATAAAGATGAGCTCTCCAACATTGTCTTAGCAGAAACCAGAATTGGCTCCTGTGCTCGTGATCCCTGTGGTYAGGACAGTACAAGAACAGAAAGAACATTGAAATTATTATTCGAGTTCATCCACGCTTTCTGCTACTGAAAGTCTATTTAATTAACAGCATTAAAATGGAATTATAATTTCCTCCTTTGTACTATTATACTCACAGATAGTCAAGACAGAAATAGAACTAAAATAATCAGTCCAACAACTTTCTCTAGAACATATTTAAGAAAAATGTCTCAAGTTAAGAAAGGTATCTTCCAACTGAGAAACAGGAGAAAACTATGACACTTCAGTAGTTGTAGAATACACAAATATCATTGAAAATACACTATTTCACAAAACTTACCACCTCCAACAGATGTGCCCTTTCCCCAGTCACGCTACTAAATCCAACTAATGACTGGTGACTCTTAACTGGGTCATCATCTGTGTATCTGCTTTATTGCCAATGATCTGGTAWACCCAGGTACCCCAGACCTGGAGGATATGCTTGGAGTTCAGTTACAGCCTCACAGCTGTAATTTTCCAGATTGCCACATCTACTGCTCCATCTGATATTGCCATCTGGATCAGAGCCTGACAAAAGCAGGAAGCAGCCTTTGAAGGGCCAGTAACAATACATGACCTCTACTCCAAAGCTTTTACGAAGCTTGAGAGGTTTGCTTTTTTATCTCTTTTCCTCCAAAGCCAATGAATCCTTTGTTAGTCTCTTCAAGTTCTACTCTGCTGTAGTGACACAGCTTGAGGATGAGAACTTGTGGGTAAAAAGGAAAAAAACCCAGCAACACCCATTCGATTATTTCCAGAACAAATTGGGTTCCATTTATTAAAGCTGCTCTTGAGGTAAAAAAGGGGAGATTTTTATTGTGTTGCATGGAAGAATCAGCTACTTGAACATGCATGTCACCTGTGCTGCATGGCTTTGCTAACAGTAGATTGCAGTGCTTCCTGCAGCCAAACTGTGCATCCTGCTGGGGAAAAGTCAAGGGAGAGTCTAAACCAAARACCCCAGAACACCCTGTGAACACCCAGAAACCCAAGGAATCACTTTGGGGTATTTACACTCTCTCCCAACATGTGATTAATTCAACTTTTGGAGGGTGGAAATGCAGCATCCTGCCTTACCTCAGTGCTGATCTGTGCTGGGATGCTGACAAATTCTGGATTTGAAGCAAATGCTGTCAGATTTTCCACAGCCTCTATTAAAGGTGCAGTGGCAATTCTGCACTTGTTGCGGTTCTCCTCAGAGAAATCTCCATCCAGTGCCTGGAAATGAAATCAGGATTGAGTTCTCTCTGAATGGGGTTCTTAGCAAAACTGAAGGAAGATGGTTTAATTCTTCCTAGTTTTAAACTGCTGCATTTTTATCACATTTGAAAGCTCCTCCACAAACAAGGTTGATGTAAAGACTGTGATTTTTCAGGGGTGTATTTCTTTCCTTAGTTCATTACTGATCCTCAACTTTAAACTGCTGCAGGTTTTCTGTAATGGGGCTTTGATGCCTCTCTCAAGTTGTGCCCCAGAACCTCACATTCCAAAGGGTGGAAGGGACTAACTTCTGACTTYTTGTGGTTTGTGAAGGTGGTTGTTTCCTACTGATTTTGAAATGTTTTAGTTCTTCTGTTTTAAGCAAAACCAGTAATATATTGCTCTCATTTTCACACAACTCAACTGATCTCTGTCATAATCTCACAGCAAATATTTCAGATAATGAAAYGAAATTACATCAACTAATGGCTTCCAGAGCATTTGAAATTGTGAATCCTCCATGGCTTCACAAGTATTACCACTTCTTGCATGAAAAAAAMCTACCACCTGCCAAAGTGCTGGCAGGATTCTGGAAAATAAAAGGTTACTATGAACAGGAGACTATTAGAAACATAAATGGCTGCTATTTGGCTCCCACTATTATTTCCTTTTATTTTCCTATAGATAAAGTAAAGCTGTCAGAAATGGCCAAAAAAATCTCCAGATATTTAAGAACTTAACACTATTAAAAACTTTAACATTCTGTTGTTTGCAGATTATTCTTAGGTGAAAACTCATTAAATATATCAATCCTGAGGGGTGTCATACTGGATGGGTCAGATGCCTAACATTAAAACTGCCCAATTTTTTTTATCCTGACTTCAGCAGTTATACCACTAAACACATTTACCAATTCACATCTTCAAACATGTAATTAGTAGTATTTTTTTTAACCATGCATATCCAAAAAGGTAAAAAAATATTTCTAACTGTTCTTATTCTGTCTCAACAGGGGAGAAGAAAATCACAAAGGAAGAAGGAAGCACAGTGAAGAAGCATTTGTACCTTGATAGTTTTAACCAGGTTAGCAGTGCTGTTTGCAACTTCCTTGGCAGACTGCACAAAATGTCTCTTGGCAACGGGATTTGCTGTTTTTGAGGAAGCAATGCGACAGGCATTGCACAGAGCAGACGTGTGTTTGGCCACGATGGTGGCAGCTGATAAGACCTGTAAAAACCAGCACACAACAGGCAGAATGTCAGAGGGGTGGGACAGCAACTACACTGCAACTCTGCAACGTCAATGGCAAAGCCAGGCGACAGAGTCAAACCAAAACCCCTTTGAATGGACACAAACAAAGCAAAGCCCTGCCCTGACAGGGATGGTGTCCTTGCATTCSCTGTGCAGTCACCTGGGAGGGGCTGCTGGCTGGATCCACCAGGTTCTGGCAGGCCATCTGGATTGCTTGGTTGGCACGGGCAAACTGAATCGGGTCAACAAGGCCCTGCTGACCWGCCTGGCTGTTTGGATCTGAGATACCGACCAGGTAAGCAGCCTAGAAATGGAGAAAAGAAGAAAACAATCCTAAGAAATTGTGCTAAATCTGTCTTGGATCTCTGGTAAGMTGGCCATGTGTCATAGCATATGGTGGTCAGAGATTATTTAGAAATCGTACTGTGAAATAAAATTACCATTTGTTTTTAGCATTACATATCCAGAATCCACTGAGACCAAGAAGACATACCCTTACACTTGAGAAATTTAATTAGTTGGAACAAAACTGTCCATTGTTTAGACAGCCACTGTCCCTGGAAACATTCCTTGTCACTTGCATAGGCAATGGAGAGAGCTTTAATGGTCACAGGTATTGGCAGATTATTTACTGTATTGGCAGATTATTTACTGTATTGGCAGATTATTTACTATATTAGCCATGGCTGGAGGTGGTGGGGGGTTTTGTCAAGACTAGAAAAGCAATCCAGCAAAGGCACTTTGCTGAGCACGGGTCCATCAGGCCTGCAGCTGCTGGTTTCATTGCAGCTCAAGGTGTCTGATGGCCAACCTCACCYCCTCTCTCCATTACAAGTTCAATGCATCTCAATGACAACTTGTCTAAACTGTCACAAGCATATATGAAGATTCCTTAAATTCACTAAAGATACAATTATCTGCCACCTCAATATGCCAGTAAGGCAACTCAGATGTGGAGGAGATTTAGTCCATACTAAGGAATTACATATTTGGGGAAATCAAGAAGAGGTTTTCAGATGCAGAGCATGATCCCCTACAGCCAAATCCTTTACCAAAGTGACTGTATCAGCTCTCTACAGTTCACTCAGTTATCAGATCAGTGAAACCACAGAGAYCAGACCCTAATTTGWTGYAGCAGCTTAAGAATTTYRGTTATTCCAGAACAGCTGAAAYAGGTTTCTTCTTASTTCAAATGTCTGATATTCATAGTGCTCCTAAAGAACTTTTACAAACTAAAACTTGATTGATTTATTTTAACTGTAGCTGCTTTTTTGCGCCCTTCTCCATGATATAGCAGTTCTGAGTTTGAACTGCAAACATGAATTCCATATGCTGCAGCTTTCCTTTATCTGGGGCAAAGCGTTTCCCTTGATGTCATTTCCCCTCCTTATAAAATACACGAATTATTGCACTGTGCCCCTTCTACAGTGTGTGCAATTTCTGTGGATCTACGCAGAACACACCATGGAGTACAAAGTCATCATTTGCTTGACCACAGGGAAGTGAATTTCAGATTTACAAACCCACAGGAGCTTGGAAAAAAATAAAAGCATAATTGCTTTACAGCCTTCAGTAGCTTACCTGAGCTGCTGCCTCTGTGAGGCCACAAAGAGCCTTGGATGCAACTCCAACACATTCTCCAAAGACTAAAAGATCTCCAGTTTTTGCATTCTGGGAAATGSCGGCCATTGACTCTCCAAGAACCTCAGAAATTAAAAAACAAAGTTATCTTCCAAATGTACATCCCTTAAGATTGTATTATCTTCCAAATATGCATACCACTTAAGAGGCAAGTGATTGCTGGCCTGAAAGCAACTCTGGCCCCCATACCTCCTGGACTTGGCTTCTAGAGTTTTTACCCAGTTAATGGCTTCACTGAAGTGGAGTGGAGAGAACTTCACTGAAGTTCCTCACGTGCTGTGAGAGGTCAGACATGCACACCAGCACTGGACTGACAGGAACACAGGCACTGCTACAGTTCAAATGACTCTGAGGGTACACARTTAACCCTCATTCATTTTGCTGCCATCCATTAGCCATCACAGCCAGCCTGGCACGAGGTGCATTTCACAGACTGCAGAACACGACAACCAGTCCTGCAAATGCTGCCAACACATTCAGGATCATCTTTGTCCCCAGAACTCACTGAAGCTCAGTGGAAATGAAGCCACACCTAGACTGCTGGAACCATCTGAGTGTCACAATTCACACACATTGCCACACTATGTCTCACTTGGCTTGAAAATTCAAAATCAGCTCTGACTGCTGTAAAGCATTAGATACAAAATGACACACACACTCATTAGGTACTTTCTTTTTCTTTTTGAGAAGGAAGAAATAGAGACAATTCCAACACATCAAATTATAAGCACACCAAAGGCCAGCTTCAAAGAAAGATGTACAGCACAACTCGATTAAAAATAATTGAAGAAGTTTCCCACAGGCTTTCTGATGTGCTGGGATGTCTGGATTGCTCAGACATTTGGCAAAGCTATTCTGCACAAAACGATACAATGGGATTTCATTGCCAAGCCTCCTGTTCATGCTTTGGGCCCTTCTAACATAGTTGCAGTGAAAACACTCAAAGTACCACACGCTGTCTCGTGTGCAGGAAAGGAAGAGAGAGGAGAAGCTTTGAGTGCATTGTGTACCAGTCACTTATACTAGAATTTCTTACTGAGGCAATACACCTGAGTGACCAAAACCTGCAAGGAACCTCAGACAGAGTCTATCTGAGGACATTTTAGCTATAAACACTGACTGCATCTCTAACATTCAATATGCATGTGGAAACTTCTGAAAATCCAAACACACTTCATCATTGGCACAGATGTGGGAAAAAAAATTACCTTGGAGTTTTCCATTACACCCTCAATACAATCAAAATACGAGAGATCGCTCACAGGTTCATTKGGGTTATCCAGCATTCCCTTTACTGTCTGAAATAACAAAAGAAATTCGTGATTATTGACAGTCTGATATGCTGAGCTGAGAGAACACAGACCATCACACCTATCCTGCTTATCCCAGTGTGATCTCATGCCTTTCTCTCCAGCAAGCAGCCAAAGCTCCACACTCCCTGAGGGTGTGCCATGCAGGAAACCCCACCTGACAGGAACTGAGCTGGGAGAATTCTGTGTTTGTGCACCACAATCTGTTGGAAGTCCAGGCTACTGTGGTTTACCTTGTGTTTGTGAGGAGGGATTTATGGTCAGAGATGCTTGGCTGACATGAGGCAATCTGGTTTTCTGTCAGGTGTCARCAGTGTAACACGTTTTCAGTACTATTTTCAATTTCATAAACAAATTTAAAGGTGTGGTAAGAAAAGCAGCTGCCATTGGYTGAGCACTGTTTAGAAACACAGAAGGTTATCAAACTGAGTGCACAGCCACCACCTGCCTGCCTCTGATACTGTCAACAGATTCCCCCCAACATAGGAGAGTTTTCTGTCATAAAACTCTATATAGTTGGGTTTAATTTATTTTTCTCAGTCCTGGAAATAGCAATGTGCCAATCAGTCACACATTCATTGAGAAGAATGAATGCWATTAGATAACAGAACTTGTAAAAAGCTGCAAAATGCAGGAGACTATTTCTTTTATACATAAAAATATCTGCAGCACACCTTTCTACAAGTTTGGAGGAACACTATTTTACTGCCAAGTATCAGGCAGAAAAGACATAATCCTTCTGATGAAAGTGAAATCAGCTAAGTAGAGAAAGATACTGGCAGCTCTATCTGACATTTGCTTTCCACCTAAAGGAAATCCAGGCACGATTTTAAACACTTGGTCTTTTCTTGTAAMACAACTCCTGGCATTAAGATACACCTACAGTGTTTTTAACAGCTCAGCTACTGCTTTGTAAAAATCTTACTTAAAGCCTTACAGCAATTAAAAAAGAGAAAAACATGATGTGAAGGCGTGGTATTTAGAAAATAATTTCCAGTTGTCTCTCTTCTGTCAGTTCTCACGGACATTGCAGCAGCTCTTCATTTTGTGCTCTGTTAAACAACTTGGAAAACAAACAAGGTTCCTACAGCACTTCYATTTCTATGGAGACACAGGCCCTCAGAATGTAAGGAAACAGAACAGTGAATCAGAAGCCAGCACAAACTTCCCACTAACATCCATTTGCACTTACTGCAATACCTGTGTTACTTTTCTCAGCTGCAGTTCTGGGCCACTTTAGCTATTGCATTGGAGGGTGCACAGCAAGGTCCTCTCTAAACACAGCTCTCCAGAGTCTCCAGAGAAGACCAGAGAGCATACTGACAGTCTATCAAACCCATGCTGAGACACTCTTTCTACACAAACAATGACTTTAGTAGTTAAGAAGCCCTGGGAAGATTACGAATAGTGGGTGGTGAATTGGGGAGATGAAGGCAAGTGGCAAAAGTTTAATCATYGTGAAGGGAAATTGAAAGTTAAGACTTCTAAAATTTCTTGAGTTCCTCCARCCACTTTATTRTGAGTCTCCAGTCTGATTTCAGGAYTGCRTGCTTTTGCCTTGGTTTCCTTTTTTCCAGAAATTAATCCAATTCCATACACCCAGGCTCTTCTTGCTAACTCTCCTGCTCTGGGAAGTTCAAGAAGCTACAGATTTTCCTTAAGCCCTTGCTGGCCCTGCTCACAGTCCATGCCAGGATGTGAAATTCTGTGCTCTTGGCACAGAACGCTGCAAGGCTTTTTGAGGCTATTCTGCYTTACTAAGGCAGAATTCCTCCTCTAAGCTCTCAGTTTTCCCTGGCCYATTAGCTGGAAATTCTCACCTTTCACATCCCTGCTGTTTCACAGATAYCTCCCCACCATTCTTTCAGGAAGTTCTGAGAAACAGCACTTCATTCACCCTGCTTGCTCCTTTACATTACAGCCCAATTCCCTGGTTTCTGCTTCTGTTTTTTGGACTTGTTGCCAGTCCTTCTGACCAAGGAGAGAGCACTTAAGAAGACAGGAATTCAAAAGGACAAAGCAGCTCCTAGGAGAACTCCTACAACATTTTGGCATGATAACCATGGACTCGCATATTAAGCAATCTCACAATGCTGGAATGCATTGCAATGACCTTTATATCCTTTTGGTACTAATGGCTAAAAGTAAAAAGCTTAATGGTATTTCATGCTCTTGACACAGGCCAGTCACCTCTGGATGTTTTGACCTTGACAGTAAACAACAAACATCTAGTTTAAATGAAAAGATTTTATTTCCTACTAAGTTGCCCTGTCTGTGATCAGTGGACTCTTGGAATTAGGTCTTTGACCCACTATTTCACCAGCCCAACATTTCACTCMAGATCAAGAATACACCTTGCCAGAGGCTGTACTGACACACACAGCGTATCAGTTTGACAGGCAAGGCAGAAACAAAGCATTAAAAATCTACACTAAGAAATGTCAAGGGAAAAGATGGCAAACATCATCCTAAAGTGGGATGGCAGTAACAACATCCTGCAAGTGGAAAACCCAAGGTATTGCAGCTCCCTCCAATGCTCTGGTGGTAGTAGAAATGTCCATCTCATCATGATTCTTCTTGAAGTCACAGTAAGTATGAATAATAGGGACTAAACTGTACCTTTGCAGGGCAGGAAAGAGGAGATGGGGACAGGGTAGCAAATTTCATTCTGGCCAAAACTAGAAGATGTTTACATGGGTTCCACGCTCACCACGTATGTAATTAAACTGCCTACCACAGATATAAAATGAAAAGACAATGACAGGAGCTATTCAAAGAATACAAGGGAATAAACATTTGAGGCCCACTTTTATTTATAAAAACTTTTGAAATATARTAATACCTCCAGTTCTCTGAGCGCATTATCACATTCCTTCTGCCCAGGAGCTTGCTGGGTGCACAGAGTGATGAGCTGGTTTATACTCTCAGTCACAGCTCTAAGGAGAGTAGGAAGAAAAAAGGTGGGTTTTAAAGTTGAACTATTCCTCTTAGTACAACTTTTGTCATTAATGGTACACAGCATAAAGATAAAAAACTTGGATCTTCTACTACATGGCTGAGCCCAGCAACCAAACAGGCAGCACCTCTGGGAAAACATTGGTTCCAAAGGACAGAACACCATTTGCAGCAGGCCAAGGCCAACCCATTACACCAGCACAGGACATGGTATTGCTGCTGAAAGGCATTTCAGCACTTCTCCAGCTCTCAAATCAACTGAATCATTTCCCAGCTACCACCCCAGATGCCCTAAAGGATACAGAAACAAATGGCTGGTATAGAAAAACAAAGGTTGAATGCAAAGTAAATGTTATTTACCCTTCACTAGCAAAGTCTTAGGTCTTGTCTGACATAACACACACACAATCCTGCTATGTATTTCTTTACTCTGTTACCAAAATAGTTTTTTTTCTCTTTAATAACTGACATTGTCCCACAGGTTTACATCCACAGAGAATAAGTTATGCAAAGTCATTGTGTTCTTATGGGAGTTTACAGCTCTTGGACATGGCTGAACCTGACACAGAACAGCCACTAYCTGTCTTTGATGAATGCTCTGATAATAGGCAAAATTCATGGTAACTACATTCATTTTAGACKAATAGCTAACAACCCAGGAAAGTGGCATCTAGAAGGAGAGAAAATCAGTGAAATTGGAGTGCATGGAGAACGTGCTTTCCTCTGCCTTGAAAACTGAACAGCATTTGCATTGCTTTCCCTTTCAGAAACAGGCACTTGATAACATATCAATAACATGATTACCTGGATGGATGGTATCCTACTTTACAAAAGGAAACAGGATGTACTCATTACATATATTATGTTTATATTAAATTTCTGGGCAAAAAAGAATGGAAACTAACAGACATACTTGTTTAACTGAGACTTCTACCCTTTTAAGCAGCTTTGGTGTCCCTGTGGAGGACCTGGTGCTCACCTGCTGAACATCAGTGATTTCTATGCATCAGAAAAATATCATTGCCTACACACATAGGAATAAATGACAAAAATTGAAAGTTTTGTTCACTCCCAGGGAAGCTTCACACAAAAATATCATCTGCTGTTGATTTTAATCTGAGATACAATTCATACTGCCTCAGAGAATTGAGGAGAGAGGATTATCAGCTTTGCAGATGATGCCACGTGGGCTCATGAATATCATTATTCCACACCAGGTACCTCCAGCAGCAATCCATTCAGTGTACAAACATTACTCTGAAAAGCACCTGGACACAGGAGAACAGAAAGGTGGTCCCTCAAACACGGGTCCCAGAGTGCAAGAGGACTTCTGGGACTCTAAAGGCTGCATCTGTTTTCATCAACTATAACAAATCCTTGGACCTGCAGGGAACTCAGCCAGTGCTGCACTCCTGTCACAGGTAATCACAAAAATGCCTCCACAAAGATGACAAAGCTACTGAAAAAGCTGAAGTGTCTATTACAGCTGGAGCAAAGTGGGAAGAAGGCAAAGCAAAACCAAAAAAGAAAACCCAAGACTAATCACAGTACCACAGATGATGAGAGAAAAATAGAAGAAGAAAAGAGCTATCTTATAATAAGGAAGCTATCCCTCTTTTTTTTTCATTTTCATGAGAAAAAAGGTAAAAATATTTGACCCTGATCATATCRTAATAGGGAAAGGGAACAGAGCCCTGGCAAGCTTGTCACAAGCCAGCACAGAGGATTGAGAAGGGAAATACAGTGTCTCATCAGCATCTTAAACACAAACTGAGAACTGGYGCAGTATTTACTTGACACAGTTCTGTGGTGTCTGTGGAAGGTCTCACACGTGCAGGCACATACACAGAGAACAGCTAAAGGCTCCATCTGGCTCATCCCCCTTTTTCTATTCCATGCTTCCATAGAGGGAATACCAACCTGGCAGGAACTTACAACTACCTGGGTTTCACTGGGGACACTCAATTCCTCTACACTCCAATCAGGAATGCTCCAAGCCTAAAGCAGAAATCTGTAGCAGTTTGATGCTGCAGCAGTAACAAGATCTCATGTGAGTCCYTTAGTTTTAAGCAGCCTGTCTTTGGTTATCTATAATTTTCATAGACACTGTTAATTTCCAGGGATACAAGATAGACATCCATTTTTTTTAAATCAAAAGACAATGAAGTAGAGTAGCGTAAATTCTTAAGGAAGCTCTTTACTGAGAGAGTGGATTTATAATCCTTAAAGCAAAGGGTATGCTCCACTGCAGAAATGTTGCATCCAATCCTTTCAAGCACTCCCGATCTCACACACATGCACACTGTTAGTRGTAGGTGGCTACAATATGATTTTTAAGCACATTCTGTATAAGAATATTAYTCAATTTCTTTTCTTTCAGAGATTGAGGGGTTTAATGTTAGCTTTTGCCTGTGTCAGGACACAGATGGTGGGAAAACAGTATGTAAAATACACAGGCTCCTTTGAAAACCAAGCCAAGTCTTCAAATGCTGGTTCCTATTTCCACCAAGGGTAACAAATTACACCAGCTCAGGAGCTACTCCAACATAAACAACTTTCCTCTCGCCTACTTCCATTTAAATGGAAGATCTACAGGTTCCAGCCACTCAGACAACTGWCAGTAGCAGAAGAATATACAAGCACAATATAAATACCACAAAGAAAAGCAAATATCACAGAACATAAAGCAGGCAACACATCCTTACCTTGCTGCTGCTGCTAAGAGGTTCTTGGCATTTGGAGCTCCAGGATCAACAGACAGAGACTTGGCAGCCAGTAACAGCTTGCTRGAAGCCATAGAGATGCTCTTGAGGTTACCTATGACTTGAATCTGGTCCTCTTTAGTCTGGAAAGCCATAGCAGCATAACRTTTAGTACAAAATTAGCCATTAAGAGAGTGTGCTAAAACCACMCATGGAAACACAGTTTGTTTATCCACCTGAAACCAGTGACATACGTGAGCCCAGAGAAGGATGGGCCAAGCCTCTGTTCACCCAGACAGGTGCCTCTAGCTTCACTTACAWAACAGAAAAAGGCCCTTATAACAAATAGCCTGGCTTCTAACAATGGTYGTATTCACAAATGAGCCAGGGAGAAACTTTACTACTTGTTGAACAATGCTTTTGTTGTCAGGACTCTTCTGTGTCTCTGCCTGGCACAACTGCTTCACATTATTCAGTCAGTGTGCACTCTCTGTATTCTGTGTAGCCCACAGGCTCTCTAGCATCTAACTGGGATTGCTCACACAAAAATATCCTCCAGAAAGTCATCTACTTCATTCAACTTTCTGACTTGGATGTCCCATTACTTATTTTAAACCATTGCTTGGAAAGGGAAGCCTGCATTGAAATACAGTTACAGGAAAGCATTGCATCTTCACAGCAAATGGCTGTGACTAGATTCTTCTGTCAATGATCAGTAGAAGTGAACCCATTCTTTCTAACAGTCTGTTCACCGTTTTATGTAAAGAGGTTGCATACTACTCAGCTGATAGGAATAGCTGTTACTCTCTATTTACTACATTCTACTTCCTCCCTACTCCTACMTTTTGCTAGTCATCCAAAATACCTGGTATTGCTTCTGTTCAGGCCAAACACCTACACACAGAAGGCTTCCCTTTTGAAAGATCAGCCGCTAATAACCGGGATAGTTCCCATCTCCTGTCAGCAGAATAAGCTAATTCACAAGGGCCACAAGGTCATCAGCAGTTGGATTTCTCATTTCAAGCAGCCATTTACAGTGCATTTTCTACCTTTGCCKTCATCGAATCGCCTCAAGTAAAACATTCTAAAAGTCAGAGCTAAAAGAGACACAGCTAAAAGGTCACAGCTAAAGAGACAGTCAGGTAGCTCACTCCTACTCACTTTCAGAGTGTCAGCTGTATATGGAGCTTAACTCACAGCACACATCCTCACCTGGATGATGAAGTTTTGATGGAGAATAAACACTAACCAGTGTCAGATCTCTCTACTCAGCTCTACCTACAACGTATCTTCTCTAGAGAGACACTTCAGAAATTACTACAAAGGACTGACACATGCAGGACCTTCTGGCCATTTTCCTTTRGCAATCATTTCTTAGGTTTGCAGGRCCCTCCTACTAACCAGGGCAAAACCATGGGCAGATGCTTTTTTCTGCAAGTCCTCCCACCTTTCCTGATACACAGCTCGTTTTACATACAGACACTGTTATGCTAAATCATTGCCAAATGAACAATTACTGTAGCTCAGCACAACTGTACCCAGTAAGATAAACTCAAACGTGTTCCAAGACTACCCAAGAAATAAGCTCRGCAACAAGTGACAACACTGCTGATGGTCAGAATTCATCAGAATAGAACTCTGCCAGATTTTAAATCACTAAACACAAGTCCAAGTGCTTCCTGTCAGATGCAAGGATGGCATTTTAGGCAGCCCTTTTCAAATACTTGCTCCACTCTGTCCACAGCACCCTGGAGCAATATCAAAAAAGCATCTTTTCCTTCTTCTATTTAAAGCCTTTCAAAAGTAGCAAAGAAAGGTGCTAAATTTTGAACAGTGGTCACATAAATTATGCTCCATACTGAGATAGAAGCGACCCTTTCCACAGGCTCTGAGAGGTTCAGCACAGCTTTGCACCTCCAGATACACAGTTCAAGGTAGTTATGAAACTACAGAGAAGAGCATGAAGTTGTATTTCTGACTGGACACAGGAACAAACACCAACATCCTTGGAAGATGGAAGTGCTGCATTCACTGCAGGTACCCAGTTAGAGATGAGTCCCTCATACCAAACACCTCCTGTCATATCCAGACAGGCTCACAGCAGCCACTGTCCTGCACTGCAGTGCTACACAAACACTGAACTGCACTGCCAGAGGTTATGGCCAGCACTACCCCCCAATTAGCATGATCAAGAACTTACYTGTGCTTGGCCAGCCATTTCAATACCAGCATCAAGGAATTCATCAAAGTCATCACTGAATTTCCCAGAGGCTGCAGCCAGCTCTCCACTTTGGCCCCGTGTAGCATGGACAACTTCTCCAGCTGACTGATTCAGGTCTGCTGCTGCCTGGTTCAGTTCACTCTGAGCTTCTTGAAATGACTTGGAACTTGGAGGTAGCTGTAAGAGACCAAGTTCAATATTTTATTGTCTGTCACATCACACCAGCCTTTCATGACTGGAGAGCTCAACACATGTTGAGAACAGCAAAAGCAACAGAGTGGCTGGAGCTATGGAACAGCTGTCAACCAGCAATCTGTCCAGCAACTTGTGTCCTGCTGTTCCTTTCAAGGGACAGACAAGTCTGCAAGCTTTTYAAGGGATGCAAGTATTGGCAGCTCTTCAGAATTACTCAAAACTCCCTCTGGTAAACCAGTTTGGTAAAAACCTCCTGGTTTTATCAAAAGGCATTGCACAGACATATCAAAATAGAATTCCTCCTTCATTCACAGGACAGTGAGGTCACTGGTAGGTGCAGAAAAAAAAGCTGTTCAAACAATATAACCATCTGGCAAATAACCAGTGCAGAATGAAGGGTTATTCGTAAAAAAAGGGGTTTTTTACATAAAAAAAAATTTTGCACAAAATGACCAAACACTTTTTGACAGATCACAATGCTACTTCGAGTGAACTGATCACTTGTGGGTGGGAGATGAACAATAATTTTCTAATTTTCATATTCTTCAGAATTTTAAGTCATAGTTGCCAGTATCAAAACCAAAAAGTTAATACCAACCTATGACAGTAATTTTATTATTGTCTTCAGAAGTCACAGACACCTATCACCTTGCCCACAAAACCAGAAAAACAGTATTTCAGTCTAGATAGCAGCTGTTTAAAGGTGAATAAACTTATACACAGCTTACATGAAGTATACTTAGAGTACATTTACTAAATAATGATTTGATACATGGACAACCCAGATCTGCTCTTCAGCTTTCTGCAATTCATTTCCATGTTAGAAGCCATCTTACYGAATCAACGAGGAGCTTCTTGCTGGATTCCCCGATACTCTTTAAGGCCACGTCCACATCCTTTTGTCCAGGSAGACAATTCACACAGTTATTCAAGGAGTGAGACACTGCTTTTGCCACCTACAACACACAAGTGAATACATTCACACTGAGAGAGGCTTAAGTGCTCATTAATAGAAGGCACAGCCTTTACTCCACAGCCAGCAATTCCTACATTCTGACCCTCACAGGACTATTTTTGAGGCTTGCAACTTTCTCAGCTTGCTGACCTGCAGTCTTTAGGCTCCATTTGCTAGARGTGTTGACAGCCCCACAACTGCTCCTGGCCCCTGGGATAAAGGCTGCAGCACTGAAGATCAGGGAATGCCCCCAAAGTTAACTATATACTAATCACAGCAATTCTTTGCATGCTACTTTTTACAAAGTTCTGATTAAAACAAAAGTATCATTATAAGAAATTATTTACAATGCAGGCCAATTSTAAAACTTCTCAAACCAGTAAAAGAAGAACCTGTCATTCCTTAAAGCATGCAGATGCAGTGGTGCCACATACAAAGATATTATGCACTCACTTTTTGAATATAACATGGATAYAGATCTTTTATTTGAAAATTACCAGTTTAATGGCTGTCTCATTTTTGTATTCATAAGCAGGCTCCTCACACATGTTGTGGGTAAAAGCAGAGAGCTGAATTTTTGTGTATTTTTCTAAGAGATGACTAAAATACCACACTTTATACCATCTGCATTGTTTAACACAGGCATGGTGTTACTGAGAGCTGTTGAAAGGAATAGAAAGCTGACATGCCTTGCAACTTTATGTTCTGTTGTTCTCTCTCCTTATTTAATGCTGCATTTAGAGTAAATTCACTGTTTGTTTGTGTTTGACAACTCAGGCAACTGCTCCAGTGCCAGCTTACCTGTGCTAATCTCTGCTGACTGTCTGCATCCCCCGGGGCAGCCAGGGCCTGCTTGGCCTCCTGGATCAGCATTGCAGAGCCTTCCATSACATCCCTTGCTGAGTCCAGCATTGCATGTGCTGCCACTGGGTCACTGGTAGATGCTGCAACCCCTCGTGCTGCCTGAGCCAAAGTCTTCAAGGCCTGAGCAGTTTCTCTGGCAGCAACTCCTATGGTCAGATTTCACCAAGAATTCTATTAGTACCCTTAAAGACAATCTTGGGATTTTATTACATGATCTTGCAGGTAAYGATCCTATTGCAAATTAACATTGCAAATGCAATTTAAAAGAAAATCTTCAAACACTTAAAATACACAGTATCATTTGTTTAAAGATGCCCGTAGTGAAGCCATAAAGCAAATGTTATAGCACAAAGAGTGCATTGTGGGCACAGCTCTCTACACCAGTGACTAAATCTTAGTGAAACACTGAAAAGAAGAAAAGCTAGAACCTGTAGATGAGGAGAAACTCATACTCCAGGGTATGGGTGAAAGTGATTGTCTGCAAGAATGGTGTACAGGAGTTCAGAGCCACAGCACAACAAYAGTTTAACTTCAAGCAATCAAGAAAGAGATTATTAGGAATGATACAACTTCATATAATCTAACATCACCGTGAATAAAAGCAGTGAAAAAAACTGAGGGAAATCACAGAAAAGATGCAATAAAATTTGTTTCTGTGGTCTGTCTGACCAGCATTAAAGGRCACCCATCAACTGCAGTGCTACTGCATAGGACTACATGAATAATGGTCYCCTTCTTCTATTGATGAAATTATTGAAAAAGAACTCACTGCTTCATAGGGTTTTCTACAACTTGATAGGAGAACTACTGCATTTAGCTATTCATTATCAGCTGAAAGTATCTGTACTCCCTTGCCTGATGCCCAGTGCATACTTCTGCCTAACTATGTGATAGAAACATRAGCCATCTCRATGCAATTCCATCTGCTTAAATGAAAGACTTAGTTCYAGAGCCCAGATGCAATTATAACCAATGAAGTGGTAATTGCCATAATGCATTTTATCAGTAGTATTAGAAAAAAATGGTGGCTTTTGCAAAACCAGCTTTCATATCTTGCAGAAATAAGGACACAGAACATTTAAATATCTGTGAGTTAACTTTTGTCCCCCCTGCAGAGCATTTTTCTTATTAATGTGGTTTTTGCTTCTACAAGTGCAGGTACAAAAACAAACYGTAGAATCTGTGGGCTCAGGTTCCCTGCTGGCTTTACCTCAAGCTATGCAAATGTRCTCAATGAATCAGCCAGAGCAGCTGATTGTACATGTGAACTGGTAACACCCAGGAAGAGATGCAGCTCTAACTGTCACCGAGCTGTCCCCACTACGTTCATATCCTGTTGTTTCAAAACACATCCAAGAGACCCTTTAAACTGTCTGTAAGGACACAACATTTCCAGTGGCATTGACCTTTAAAATGCAATACATTTGAGTTCTGCCCTTCACAGAGTTTCAATGGCACATATTTATAAAAACAACAGATGTCTCAATCTATTCTGATTAAAGACAGAGCAGATTGCTCCACTGTTCTTTTATGAAGCACATGTCACACTAACAATTCTTAGTAACTCACCACAATTCACTGTCAGCACTAAAAAAAATTGAGTAATTCCTTGATTTAAGTAGTCTATGATAAGAACACCTTTCATCAAGTATTTGATGAAAGCAGAGGTTTCACAGAGACATTATGAGTGAAACAGTACCTGTGTAGTGCTCGTTGCCCTGAGCAGCACAAGTTAACAGCTGGGCCATTGAAGAACCAACTGCTTTGGATGTGCTTCCCAGGTCCTGAGTGCATTTCTCAAGCTGTAAAGAATTGCAAAGGACAAAATACTTAGTTTAAGCTCAATTAAAACACGCTTGTTTTCTAAATAGTACTAAAAAACTCCTCAGTCCACAAAAATCTAAACTTTCACCTCAGCTACTGAACACACACAGTTTCTCTGTAACCTGAGTAGCATGCTTCCCCTATTCAGAATGAAATAAAATTTTGATTTGTTCAATAGAGAAGGCCCTACAGTCCTAGGAGTAACTCTACCACAGAACATATTTCTGGTGTAGTAATAGCATATACTCTTTTTAAAGAGAATCAGTGCAAAATCCCATCAGCATCATCATTATCCAAAGCCTCATGACTTTGGTTGCCTCTAATATTTAAATTTTTTAACAGCTAACTTTGTTTTTAAATGAAGAAGATCATTCAATTACAGTTTCTCCTGGGAGAGGTTTCAACTGTCCATCCACAGCTGCCATCTTCGCATCTTGCAGTTCATTTTTGAGTGTCTGGACTGTATTCAAAGCAGAATCGATTTCCATTGGGCCACAAGCTTCATGAGCCTATTCAGAAATCAGATCAATACCACTGTTAGCAGCTGTAAGCAAATTTTAGAAAGAGTAAATGCTTCAGATCTAATCTCCCCCTCCCAAATTATTTCTCTGCCTACTTTAGAGGCCATTGTGGGCCCTCTAAGTGTTACACATCATGAATTCCAAACTCCCACACAATAAGCTCAGTCTGTAAAGAGAATAACACTCTGCTAGGAGGCACCAGGGGAATGAGGAGCACTTGGCTTGTGTACATGTCCCTTCACAGCAGCCAAGGACTGAGACAGTAATTGCTATATTCCAGGCTGCCCCTTGGGCCAGTGGCCTCACCAAGCATCCCTAAAGTCACACTGAGCCCCTGATGTGCCCATTCTTCAGTACAAGATGCAAATTCCAGRCTTAGCTCAGCTGCTGCCACCTCCATGCTACAAYCCTGGYTTCAGCCTCAGTGTACACACACACATACACAAAAGAGCAGACTCCATTTGCATTTTTTAAGCCCCACATACTTAAGAAATCTGTGAGTGAAACAGAGAGCCTGTGCTCCCCTGAATTTTAGAAATGTTTCCACCTCACAATTACAAYAGTGAGCACAGCAGGGCTGCAGCTGGGTTCTCACTGGTTTGGTGGGACACGAGTTAYGCTCCCTTTTCCCTGCTCTCCCTCAAATGTAACAGCAGCTCAGAGCCTTGATGAGCTGCTCTGTACACTCTGCTCACATTTGTCTGGCACAGCAAGGGGAGCAGAAGTCACAATGTTCTTGTCACCTCTCCCTCCCCCTTCTCCCCAGATACAGAGGCCACCAGGGACCTGAGCAAAGCAAGCACAGAGCAGTGAGAGCTGAACCTGCCCGAGCATGAGCCATTCCCTCAGGGGAGACACAAAGCCTCTTGTTCCAGCTGATCAAACCAGCATYCACCTACCTTCTGCGAGGCAGTTCTCAGCTCAGCTAAGCTGGTAGCAAGGTTCTTGGCACAYTGACTGAGCTGCATTGCTGCTGCTTGATCAGTCACTGTGGGGACAGCAGCTTTAGCAGATGCCACCATTTTACTTCCAGGCTGTTCAAAGAACAACAGGGAACACGGTTTTACCAGCTTATTTTCTTTAAAGAAGGCTTCGGATTCAATAAACAAACTGCCTCCTCCATTCAGACTAATGAGGTTTCTAGATTTTTCTTTAAGGACCACCCCACTACTTTTCCTTAAGCTGGAGCACCCTGTCCTAGCTCTGTCACAGGACCCATCTGTGTTTTACTAGGACAATGACTACTTCACTGGTTCCAATGTCTGCCCAAGGCCTTTGAGTACTCATGTAGACAACTTAAAAATACTGAAATGTGAAATTTTGCCACTCAGCATTCATGTAGTACAATCAAGACTGGGTGGCAGAGATGACAAATTTCTACRTTTCTAAATATTAGCCTCAGCCAAAACGCTATGAAGTTAAAATTGTAATTCAAGCAACGCTTCTGCACAGGGATAACACAACTAAAAATCTTGGCCAATTCTCATCATCACCATTGTACAGCCATACAGCCATAGGGGAGATGGATCAATCATGTGAATGACTCCAGAGGGAATCACAGAGCAAACTCTTAAAGAGARTGAGAACAAGGTTTGTGATCCCACTGTCTACATGGGACCATGAAAGCCTGCTAAAGCAATCACATTTAAGGCAAGACTAAGTGGTGCCAAGTAATGACCACGTCATTACAGACAGAATTGCTTTCTGGTCTTATTTCTTGTAATGTCAACAAGAAGCCAATAGATTTGTTATCAATGCTCAGTATTCTAGCTTCCCATTTTAAGATGTTTTAAAAAAATCACAGAGTCAAATTTTGTATTGTGGCCAAACCATCAATCTAGATCCATGACGCAAGCTAATATCTAAAAAGCCATTGTAATATTCCCTTTTATTTCTGAGGAATTCTGAAACTTGTTGCTGCAATGCTAAGTTTGCCTTGCCCAAGAAAGTTACAACAGCCTCTCACACATTCAGAGCTCTACTTAGAAAGATGCTAAATTCTCTCCATCTTGCTCTTTAAACACTTTCACAGAAGGAAGTGCTGCAGCAATGAATGTTTCTYCTCCACAAACATTAGCTTTTTCTCCTTACTTCTACCCTCACTACCAGGAGTTTGCAAATACAGATACAATGTATTTGAGCCACAAAACCGGAGAAACGAAATGCTCCCAATCTATGGCTCATGGTTAGCAATTAACTTCTTCCCATGGTTGTTAACAGTTTACTAATTATTTATCATAAATGAAAACACACAGCAACATAAAAAATGCTTTTTACATCCACTACAATGATTGGTTCACTTCACCTGAAGGAAATTCTGGCTGGAATTTATTAAAGCAAGCTGGGCACTGAGGTCTTCTGCCTGAGCTTGACTTCCTCTTACACCCTGCACCARCTGAGGAATGTGGTCTGCAACATTCTAAAATGAACAAAGGGAAAAKATTTTAGTAAATAAATAAAAACTCAAAATCCTCTGAAAACAAAACAAGCTCTCTTCCAGTCCCCTTAAAGACAACAGCAATATTCCTAAGTAAAATACACTCTTGTGTATAGAATTCATTTAGGATTCCACAGAACCAAATTAATATACAACAGGATATTTTTAGAGACATTCTACCTAGGAAATCTTTATTTAATGTACTTATTAGTTTAAGGCTCCTATTATTTTAAGACAATCCAAGATTTTTACACAGTATTATGTACAACAAGGATTTTTAATTATTTCCTTTGCATGTTTAAACACCAGCAGTGGATGTGACAGATTTTTTCAAGAGGATGTCCTGCTTTCAGAAAAACATTCTATTTTACACACAAGCACCTCAGCCTACTTTTCCTTGGCTTTCAGCAACACAAACCTCATAGCATGGCTGCACCATCTGCAAGTGTGTATTGCTAGACCTTTATTCCTGGACTGTCCATGTTCATGGTCCTTGTCCATCCATTTCACAGTAACAGTTGAACAGTGCAATACTAAATTACCATCACCACACAATGTCAAAAAGTACATACTGAATCTTCACTGCTATGTAATAAATGAGCATCAAGACAAAATTAGAATGAACAMTAAACAATAGTAATCAGATTGAGCTTTTTAAAATTCATACTGAAAGCGCAGCTCTCTACAACACAATTTGGAGGTGCACTTGAGCTAACTAAATTATTAAATCCAGCATTTCTTAGGATTGCACCATGRCAAGAATTGCAGAATGTTAATGAGGTTTTGAACAATACCTTCTTTAATGGTTTTGTTCTTGTTCCCCACATAACTGCCCTTGGATGCAGAAGAAAATCCTTCTGCATTCCACTGTCTTTTGCAAATATGGCTTAAACACAAAAGTGGACAGCTTCTCACCAGACTCTGAATTCCAGCTTGGAACTACCAAAGCATGTTTGACTTCAGGCACACCTTGAAATCTGCAATCTTACAGCTTTAACTTCAAGCTAAAATTCACTGTAACCCCACAGGAAGGAAGGTCTGTAACTCATGTTTTTATGGTGACATTTAAGGTCCCAGTTGCTTGGAGGTGGTWCATCAGAATAGCAGAATCAGTTGTTAGTTATATAACCAATTATATAACTGGTATGTTAAACAGGAATTCCACTCCATTATAGTATAAATCACTATCCTTCMTTACAGAAAATCCAAAGGTTACCTTTGGCCCACAGCAGACCTTGGTTCCTCAGTCATACATTTCACTGCATGTATCATCCAACAGCTCGTTTTGAGCCTAAAGCTACTCCCCTGCTGAAGATCACACTCATACACTGAATGCATGGCCAACACTTRGAATCCCAGTCAGGGTACAAATTCCTGAGCAATTGGACTGCTCTGTACAATGCTTCCAGCACGGCTCTCCATATGTCCCATGACTGCCTGATCTGTACCAAAACTTGCAGCAGAAGTACTTCAAGTGAGTTGGTTGTTACTCAGCAAATACACACTGGTGAATCCTTTCTCTAAGGTGTGTGCAGGGTTATTTGTCACAGCCAAGCATTACATGGCTCTAACAACAGCTCTACAAACAGCAATGCATGGATCATACAATAAATGAGGGTTCTCCAGAATCCGTGCACATGAACGGATGGGTGGTGCTGGAGTTTTTATTTAAAGCTCCTTTTGAGGTTGCACCAATATTGTAGAAGGTGATCATCAGTTGCCCATAAAGCAGAGTTCAGGAGTTATTTGTCRTGGGTTGTGCTGTGTTTACCTTGCAGCTCTGCACGAGTTGCTGGTGGGCTGCTGTGTTCTTGTTGGAAACAGCTGCATTCTGAGAAGCTGCAATAGTCTGAGTGGCAGCAGCTGCAGCTTGTTTAGCTGCAATCTTTGGAGAAAAAGAAAGATAAATCAGTGGCAAAACTCTGGCTAATTCAGAGGGTGAAACRCACATTATAGGAAACTTTGACAGTAACAACATTGATTAATACATTTTATCCCTTAATTTGATTTGCCTTAAGGAAAACCAGGATTTCTCTTCTCTCAGGGTGAAAATGAACACTTATCCATCTCTAATTTGCCAATAAAGGCAGAATTAGAAGCATTCTATGCTCTTACTCCTTCATAGCTTASGTTTCAATGGAGGAAAAGAAGTCAACTACAAAGAGCAGAAATGCTCTAAACAATTAGCTTAYGAAAGCCAGAGAAAACAGGCAAAGTACACGCAGTGCTTCATGCACTGCTCCATTGATACCTCTGACCCAGGACTCAAGGGAGCCAATTTCTGCTGAGACTGCTTTATGGCAAAGACAAAGATATTAAAATGACACAGGGGTACAAAATACTGGTATTCCTGAGTCTAAAAGCACTGTGAAGATCCTGAGTCTAAAAGCACTGTGAAGATCCTGAATCTAAAAGCATTGTGAAGAAACAGCAACGAAGCAGTTCAAGCTCAGCTGTTTCATTTTAGGACTAGGCCACAATCAAATGCCATCTGAGCACAATCCTTACACCCCTTTACCCCATCCGTGATTCAAGTTGCTTAGTCTTCTGAGGACTATGTTATGATATACTGGCATCTCTAATTCTAAACCTTATACTCTGGAACTGAGTTTACAGCACTGTTATTCCAYGCTTAGCACTTTTACTGAAATATGCATTTCTTCTTTCTTTAAATTATCTACAGATACTGATTATCAAAAGGGAGCAAGCTGAAAATACAACACTATCCGTTTTCCAACCTCTAATCTGTTGACAATTTTCTTCTTGATGGCATTCTGTGCAGCAGCATTTGTGGCAACCCGCAGTCCCTCTGCTGCTTCTCTCAGACGCTGTTGTTGATCCTCATTTTCAGGATTGGCAGCAGCTCCCTGCACAAAATTTCCAAGCAAAAACTGTAAATCTGAGTAAAAATTATTGGAGAAAATGGGGATGAACGTCAAGGCTTAAGATCAGACAGCGCCTGCTACATCAGCATTCATTTTCCTTAGATTATCACAAGGAAAGTTAGAACTCTAAAGTATTACCAAACTTCAAAGCACAAAGTTTGTTTCTAATGGAAGGTTGTTACTGTCTATGTCTGGTACTTGGAAGAAGAAAGCTGAACAGTTGCTTCATACACCACTAGAGGTGCTTGGGAAWAAAGTCTGTGTAACCTGTTTCCCCTATGATCTGTAATAATGTGCTTGTATGAATATAGGTTTTTGAAAAAAAAACCAGTTTTTAAAATTCCCAATTCAGTATGTCTTTCAGTAACTGCAGTTCTAAACTTGAGGTTTAACACCTTGAGTAGGTTTTCTCCATCTGAAGTCTGAGAAAGTACTGGAAAGTCAAGGATAGGCAGCCAGGCATACAGGCCTTCTGGAGTCACAGCAATACGGGCTGCTGTAAAAATCATTTCAGTGCAGGACTTGSGAAACAATTCAAAGGACATATTCCTCCCTAGCAGATTGAAATAGGGTTCCAGCACAGAAAGGAAAGAAAAGTTAGATATYTGTCTCTCTTGTGAACATGAGGAGACAGGGAACAACATAGGCAAGATTCCCCAGGTGGAGGAAACTGCTCCTTAGACAGGGGAGCTGCTTTGTAATGACTCCAGTAAGAGATGCTGTGGTTCTGTTGCTCCATTTGCACTGGCACAACACCCTGCACCACAGCAGGGCTCAGGGCTGGTAGTGACTGCCCCACATGTCTTGAGTCATGACCACCATGCACACAGGAAAGCAAAGGCAGTGTAAGAAGGGCTTTAAAAACCAAAACCATCKAGGTAGCTAATAAATTGGTTTTTGGAATGTATCTAGGGTAAGTCACTAAATGCCAGGCTTTTACAGGATAAGATAAACCATCTTCACTATCAGCCAGATCCTACTTACAAATCCCACATACCATCTCCTCTTTATGTATAACCTCCCAGTTTTTAGCTGACAGGTCATTTTCCTGGTACCTTTGCAGCTTCAACCATGCGGGCAGTGGAATCTGCCAGGAGCTTTGCAGCAGCCAGAAGCTTCTTGGAGTTCTCCATGTCAATCTCTGCTTCGGCATCAGACCTCATGGCATTGACGAGATCAGAGGTGGCCTGAGCCAGCACCCGGGCCTGCCTCACCATTTCACCTGGGGAACACAGCTGCAYTTTTACCTTCTCCTCTCTGCATTTCAGTCTTGGTTTCAAAATTCATCATCGTTTCACAAAATGAAGTTACATTTCCTGAAGTATTTTTKTACTTGAAAATTATATACATACAGCTCACGTAACTTGGAAGTTTCATAAACCAATTTTGGATAGCAACATAAATGACTATGTAGAAACTACTACAGTGGAGATTAAGAAAAAAAATGTAGTACTTGTAATCTAGAKAGTAAGACAAGAACACACTATCATTATTTTTAGGTCATTTTGAAGATACAGTTCAAGGAAATTCCTGCCCCAGTAAAGATGAATATTTTTGCTCTCAAATCACAGCCAATTTTATCCTTTAATAAAAATTACCCATCTTTCTCCTGTGTTTTTGCAGCATTATCTCCTAACACAAATTAAGAATTTTGTCAGAAGACACTTAGCACCTTTAAGATCGTTTCAGGGAAAAACATCTTGTATCTTGTTCTAGAAGCTGCACTGTTTAGAAACATCTCAGAAAAAAAAAGCAGAAGTAAATTTAAAAACCTACAACAAAATCTATGTTTAATAAAGCCCATCACTGTCAAGTACTTGCCCAGGTGCCTGTCTGCATATTTGGAGATGAGAAATAGCTATACAATTCTATGAAGTGAAGCAGTGGCAGAAAACAGACAAAAATTACAGCTCTCCTTTAGCATGGTATTGACTGTCTTCAGAGAATACTCATTCTATCTAGCACACAGCTGTGTGCCTGCTCTGATTTATGTTACAGGCTGGGACCATAACCCATCACGACAGCACTAGCTTAGAAACACAAAACATCAGAGAAGGATTTTTATTTCCTTGACGTGCAAGTTGCACGGTGGCACGCTGCTGCTCCTGGAGGAACTCACCAGCGTCTCCCATGGAGCTGAAGATGCTCTCGGTGACGCACATGATGGTGTCGGTGGCCTGGTCGTAGCGGCCGATGGGCTCTCCGCGGCTGGCGAACTGGCGCACGTGCTGCAGGAGGTCATTGAGCGCCTGGCTGACGATGCTGGCGGCGGCACCGACCTGCTTCAGCAGCTCCGTGTCATCCGTGGCAGCCTGGCACGCCCGCACGCAGTTCTCCACGGAACGGTCCACCAGCTTCCCTGCCTCGATCAGCTGCTCCTGACACACGGGGGAGCTGATGGTGGGACTCACCACCTGCAGGGAGAGCACCCAGAGCGTTCAGAAAAGGCTCACTGAACACAGTCCGTTCCCACTGAGAATACACTCACTGGACACGATGCTCTGCCCTTCCCCAGCACCAGTGCCTCACCTTGGCACAAGCCACCAGCTGGGAAGTGGAGAGTGCACACTGGGTAGCAGCAGCAATGACCCTGTTCTGCAGGACCGTGTCCTCTGCCACCTGGGCTACGTTCTTGGCCTTCAGCACCAACATGGCAGCAGCGTTGGCAACAGCTTTGGCCAAACTCATCAGAACGTCCTGGAAAAGTAAATGGGACATTAAAACACTCTCAGGTGTTATTTCCTGCAATCACAAAGTTCAAATAATTTTTTCCCATTTCTCCACTTCAAATCCTRCATTCCATATACCTCAGTTTTTTAGTGGGATGGAGTCTTCCAAATGCCTGTACTGTTAAATGACCTGGCCTTCCAGTAAAAAAACCACTTCCATTACACTTACTTATATTTKCAACTTCACAGCAGGCAGAAAATCTTGTATTTCAAAAATTAAATCCACTACTTTTTGTGTTGCTTTTAAATACGATAAAYTATCCCTTTCCTTACCCACCTTCTCCAACACTCCATAAGACAGATAAGAATGCTTAGATTCTTTCTCTTAGCCAAGGGCTGCTACACATATTCAACCAGGAATACAAATGAGAACTATGATGAAGCTTGCAGAACGAGTTACTGGTGGATGAAGTGATAAAARCAGCCTGTAAGCTCTATTAGCAGACACCTTGCACAAGGTGCACACCAGAGGTCTATCTGCAGCTTAAACATATTTGCCCTTGGTTCTGAGGCAAACCTGTCCTTGGCATTCAGTGAAAAAATCCAGACATATTTTTAACAGAGCATTTAAAAAATAATGGTCTCACACTAATAACATACACTGTTAAGTAATAACGCATTATGAATTTATAATTGAAGCTACTATTCATCTTAGAGAAACTGTGTTCGTAATGCAATGATTTTCTTCCATTCTGTTTACCAAAAGATTCTGTTAACTTCTGGTTTAAGTGTACACATACAGATACAGCCAACACTTAGGTGAAAACCTCTATRTTTAATGAGAAGAAATAACAGTACAAAATGCTCTCCATGAAGCACAAGAGCATCTTTATGATGCACAGATTGAAGTAGGGGTTCTTAGGAAATCAGCACTTWGTGATTCTGCAAATAAAAACAACTTCAAAATGGATTCACCTCAATCAGCATAGAGAAACTCTAGAATTTTCTAACAAAGCTTTGGGAAGCCTGGTTTAATGCAGGGATCTCATTACAGAACTGCACAGTTCTGACAGTGACAAGCMCCCTCATTACCTGGAACCTTTCATCTGTTTCATTCTCTCCAATTTGTCTCAGGAGCTCCCCGCTTGCTTGTCCAATGCTTCCAGCTGCAGTCAAAACTGTCTGGCGAGGCTGGCAAGAGGCAACAGTGAAATGCATTAATTCAAAGAAAATGAGCTTTACTTGAATTTTAGATTTCCTCAAGGAACTTCCACATTAGCATGCAAACAATATGGCCAAAAAGGGAAGCTGGGAAGTTTTTCTACACTCACCTCTCCTGAAGTAGGCTGCACAGCCTTCAGCAAGTCTGAGACAGCACTGGCCAAGGTTCGAGCAGCTTTCAGGAGGTCTTCTCCGCTTCCAACTTCATCATCCATGAGAGCAGCAAGCAGTTTGACACCTTTGGACATCTCAGTGAGGTTGGAAGAGATGGTTGTAATTGCACATCCCACAGCAGTGTAATCCGTGTCAACCGGGTCTCCTGCAGAGCAATGTTTTTCAATGATCAGAATGCTTTAGTGGCTGAAAGGGAAACGGGGGCAGCTGCAACAAGCTACACACTGGTGAGAGATWAAAGACATTTCAAGACAGCCAAGCAATGCCTACTAAGTAATTTGCCACTTACAAAAAATTAGACTGCTATAAACTTTCTGATTTCTACATTTCTTCTGCAATAATCTATCCTCTAGAAGAATTTCTCTTCAATCAATGCAATTTCCTGAGAAGTCCACAGTTTCAGCATCTTTCCATACTGAAAGAACCTATGGTAAATCAGTCTTGTCCCCTTTAAGCCACTCACAGTTCCCTCAACCTGTAATTTGCTGAAGAAAAAGAAAACACTGTCAATAAAAATGTAATCTCTCCTTAACAACTRCCAGATCAATAATGCTTTTTGTAGTAACCTTGTAAACACTCTCTACTTTGGGGAATAAGCAAGTTACATTTTATCTTCACTGGTTGTTACACCTTTAGAGAAACTGAAGATACAAAAAATTGTGTTGGGAAGGATATCATCAATACAGTTAGCTACTGGTGTGTTTGATTTAGATGGACAGATAGATAGGAGACTGCAAGGAAATCCTTCACATTAAAATTTACCTGCTGTAAGGTTAACAACAGATGCAGTTCCTGCAGTGATTGCATCAACCTGAGAGTGTATTTCATGTTTTGATTCATCAACCTTGTTCTGAACCCATACTCTTGATGCCTGAAAAGCAATAACAAAAAGAAGAATTAAGGACTGCAGTGAGGTTCTGTAAGATGCTATGTACRTCTCCCATTCCTTTGTGAACTTCTAAAAGTGAAAGAGAAAACAACCAGCAAGCTCTCACAGTGAAATATGGRARCAAGCATTTTCTTCTGCTGATTAATTCACTACAGATTTGCTCTCCCATGTCAACAGCTGCCCTTTTAAGGTAAATGCCATAAGCAAGGCTAAACACCCTTGACTGACAGTCCCCCATAAGCAATAACCTTCTTGCTCTGTCCTCCTGCCTTAACCCGGATCAAGAACAACAGAATCATATTTTGTTCTTATTTCCCATGCCTCTGAGAGGCAGTCAGTCCCCCCATAAATACTGCCCATAGTTTGTGTTTAACTGTACATATGCCCACAAAACTATAGCATTCTGGCATGTTCATGCAAGAMACTCTGCTACATCTGGTCTCAGGAGATTGATTAGGGTGAGGTGGAAACTGCACATGAATTCCTTAATGAGAGCACAAAATTTTTATCCCATTTTAAAAGCCTTAGCAGGATCCCTTTGGATCCGGGGACAATGACTAAAGTGATCTGTGAACACCCCAAAGCACGAAGGCTCCTTCCTGTGTGGATCAGGACTCACCATGTCCTGCCCCAGAGGTGGCAGGTTATCCACTTCACTSAGGTCAGCCTGGGCCTGCTGAACTGCATGCATGCTGGTGTTGATGGTGCCCATCAGGGCCTGCTGAGCTGAGGTCTGCAAGGCAGAGCAAGATAATGGCTGTGCTGTGTCCAGAGGGCTCTTCAAGTACATGTTACACGTGCATGAGGAGACCCTGAGTGACAGCAGTGCAGCAACCACACCAGGCCATTTCAGAGAGCTGCCTTTCCCCTGGTGCAATGGAGAAAGCAAAGCTCTCCAACTCCTCTCACACTATTTTGATTCTGCTTATTCCATTTTATACTCCCCAGTACTTTCAGCACATATGATGTGCTCAGCTTTCTCAGCTCCAACAATGGCCAACAGACACACACAAACCCAYGGAGCTGTCTCACTGACCTGCACTTGAGGAACATGAAAACTCAATTTGCTTCTGGGAAATCACTTCTGATTTCCTGGGACTGCCTCCCAATGCAATCAAGGACAATTCTAAAAAACTAAATTGTCATCAATATGCACAAGCTAACAGCAAACTGAAGGGGTTTAGACCGAGCAGGATGCTGTCTGTATTGGGTGTCTGTGGCAAGGGTTTGGCTCTGGCAGAATCAGCCAGGGGCTGCCCCATGCTGGGCATGGCAAACAGCCACAGTCAACCCACTGCACATGGATGTCGTGATTTTAAGCACTTATTATACTCTCTAAATACTGTTTAGGGCTTGTGAAAGTCTTTCAATTTAAATGGAAAAAAGCACTATCAGCTTTAAGMCTGCTAAAAAATTTCTAAGTTGCTGGGCTAGTGATATGCTAAAAGTAAGCCTTATMCTTAAAATTACTTTCTTTTGCCCATCTGTGAACATTTTTTTCCCTTTTGAATATTAGTTTTAACTACCTAGAAGTAAAGAAAAGGCTGGAAGAGCCTGCTATAAACAAAATGAGGAAATAAGTCAAAATGTAACMCCCTAAATATTTAAAGGATACTCAAAACTTATGTTTGGTGAAACAGGAAGTTACAGCCAGGACCCCTGGCTGTTTCTGACAACTTGCTGCACAGACAGGTTTCAAACATGGAACAAGGAGRTTTCTCACAAGTGGGGGCATGTGTCCTCTGTGCATCTGGCCAGTTGTGACTTGTTGCTGGGGAGAAGGCATGATGCCAATGTTGAAMGTCTCGGGGCCACTGGAGCCGGAGCGCATGACGGCCGGCAGCGCCACGGAGCCGTGCTCCACCTTCCCGGTGCGGTTGAACTGCTGCTGCAGAATGGTGGGTCTGCAAAAAACACCCAACACATAAYCACTGAGCTCCTGCAAGAATCCTGAGTTCTGTCAGCTCTTCTTCCTCTAGGATTTTAAATTGCATTTCATAACATTTGGAGAAGCTAGAAAAACTTACGGTTTTTCTTTCTGGTCATTTTCTAACATATTAGGAAAAAGATAATCTGGGGCTCATGGCAGATCAGTCACTAACAGCACTAATGATCAGGCACCAAGGAAAGATGGCARCATGCAGCTCTGTTATACACGGGACAAGAGCTTTATCCCTTTTAGATGCATGGCAGACAGGACCAGAACAAGGTTTATGGCATAACAACTGCTTCATTTCAGTTCTATCATAGGATGATCAACAGATGAACCTTGTGGAATGTCTTTTGCAAGCACTCCCTAAAACTGGGATAAAAACTTTGTTCCCCCTTTATACGCCCAAGCACACACAGTACTTGCAAATAATCTGGCAGTCGATCAAATAATGGGCTGSAGAATAATAAATAAAGTTACTGCCATGCACAGTCAGGAACTGCTTTGCCAGATATACTGCTCATATTTAAACATGATTCAAGCTTTAATAGCTAGAAGCGTTGACAGAAATTCAGGCTTTAACAACAACACTCTGCTGAGGAAAAAAAAAAAAGTGATTTCAACTGTGAAAAAATCTTGTATTTATCTACTATAAGTTTTGGGCTTCTCTGCACAGCACTGAGCTAACAGTATATTCCGTAAGTGATTTGGAAAGGCCATGTCAAAATAAAGCACATCTGAACATGTGTGATCCATCAAAAGTTGAAATTTCCCATAAGGCCACAWGAAATATCTAACAAGTTTATCTCATATAAACCGTATGCTTAACAATAAATCAAACAGACTTTTCACATACACACTGCTGACACTGCCACCCTCAAGAGCTCCAAGAAGAGACCTGAATAGCTCATTACAGCTTATAATGTCACAAATCTGTTTCTACTCTCTCACTGCACAGAAAGATTTGACTTTCCTTTCCAAGAGTGTGGCCAGCTCTACAGTTCTGTGTTTTGCCATGTTCAGTTACTCCCCCATCAAAACCATWACCTGACCTACCTGTACCAAACCCTGACTTCTCTTTATCCACAGCACACATCTGATGGGTCTGGCTGGTGAAATAAGCCAGCTCTGTTCATAACCCTGTGTACAACTAAACTGCAAGGAGTCAAATCTACTGGAAACGCTGGAACTAGCAGACACAAGCTGCTAAAACCTTGTAAATGCTACATGAAGATGAAAAAAACACTACAACGTTTTCAGCTTTGCTTCATTGTCACCCTCTCTGCYCCAGCATTTCACTGAATTGCACCTGAGTGCCTTGGTTCAAGGGTCAAGTTAGCACAAACTGCCACCACTCTTGGTTGCTCTAACCACCAATGTTGTGACAAATAGCTGCTTTTCAATCCTTGAATGAAGCTAGGAGCCTGCTGAATTGCCTGGGGATAGTACTTCCTTCTACTGAAATTCTCTGTAAAAAACCATTCTTTAACGTAATAACTGTACTGCTTCATTTGAAAAAGCTCCCACGACTAAATGTGGTGCTCTTAAAGACAAACCATTTYCTCCTGTTGCATGCACTCACTTCTTAGGTGAAACAGATTCTTCCAACATGGTTGATTCCTCATCACCTTCAAGCCCAAATCTATCTTTACTTTGTTTCTGGAGGGGGAAAAAAATAGTAAGTTAAAYGATGTGTGTTGTTTTTTGCTTTGTCTCCACCATTTCCCTGCCATTTATCACAAAATTCACTGAATGACTTTAGAGCCTTGTGCTGAACACTGTGCTTTTGGGCAGTGACAATATGACCTCCACTGGAGAAAGGAGCTCTTTCACAGCCCAGGTTTAAGTCCTGGCAGATGAAGTACATAAAGGAGAAAAGCCTGTTGCTGCCTTTTTGAACAAAGGTACAAGGAAAGTGCTGAAATGTTACTATATGGTGCTACCTACAGTAGGAAATACATATCTGTAAGTAAAGACAATAAATTCAATATTGTCTCCACGTTATTTTATCATAGATACTTCACGACAGTCTGACTTCATGAAGTAGGATTATTTTAGTCCTGAGGGAGGTAAATGTATGTAAGAGCAGTAAGTCYAAATCACTAGAAACAACAGGAAACTGCAAATCATGGAAACAGTGCCTTATAAAAAAAATCTATTTCTACTTGTTGCCTAGTGCAGAGAAACTGTCAGCTTTCCACCTTGCCACATGATTTGTATTCTGAATCTATATCAATGTATATAAATAGAGGAGTATCCACTATGACCTTGGGCACATTCAACAGGAATTTCTCATGCACATCTATATGAACACACAATTTTGGAGAAAAAAATTCTTACTATAAGAGTTTGATTTTATGCAGGAACTGAAACTTCCTATTTCTAGTCAAGATTGTGCCTTACTTCCATAATAAGGTGAAGTAAAAAAACTCGACTGTTTTTAATTCAGATATAAGCTACTCAAGTTCCAGGTTCCCTGTCACCTGATTAACCACTATCACTAACACCACAGGACATGAAGGGTTGGGTGAAGGTGAGGGACAACAATGTACTAATAACACCTTAAAAAAAATGTACCTATCAATGCACACTGGAAAMAATGAGTTGGACCAGTCCAAAACACACAAAGAATTAACATTATGTAACTAAAAGCATTAAATCCCACCTTGAGGCATCCATCACAGAGATAAYGTGGGCTCGACAACTGTGCACTGCAGCTTCTCCTATGAATCATGGGTGTTTACGCTTTAACCTGCTCCTAATTCATTCATTTTAAACTGACTGTGTCAGCAGATGGTAAGAGTAAAAAAAAAAAAATCAAAGGACTGGGAGTGGAAATTACACACTTGTATTCTATCAAGACAGAAGGCTGCTTTCATTTGGCACTAGCGAGCAAAGCTAGTTTTGAATTCAGTTTTCAACCATCTACAGAAACCTGCAATTTATTTGATGTTTATTAAACCTGAGCCTGACAGCCTCAGAGGAAAAGGCATGTGATGAATTCTGTGTGATGAATTCTGGCAATCCTCCTCAGCCTCTTCTTACGTAACACTTGATGCTGCATCCTACACTGCTCACATGAACAATGGCAATAAATTCTTCTGGGCTACTTAACTATGTGATTTCTGACCACKAAAATCTATTACAGCAAATAATGATGTAGTTTGGTTGAATGCTAATAAAGTCAAAATTTGACAAGAAGCAATCAGTGCTGTTTGGAACACCTCACGTTTCTAYACAACGTGCTTAGAATGTGACCATTCAACTCCATGTTTGTTGGCAAACTTGCAATTTTTTGCTGTTGCACTTGCTTGCTTGGGAATGTTTTGAATACTGGAGATGTGTATCAGCCCTTCCTCTCTCCTGCCAGACACATTCCATAGAAACCAGTTTCAAGGCAGTCTGGCCTCTTCACAAACACTGATTTTTTTTCCCTCTGTACAACTGAGGTCTAATTCTCTGCTTTACCAATCACAGTGTTTTTAAATGTACTGTTGGGGCTTTTTGGTTTGTTTTTCTGGCCAAAAAACTTTCTCAGCTTTGATGCTTTATATACAAGAATACCTGGACAGCTACTGTGTAGTCCTTGCTGAAGTTTTAAATATTGTTTCTAGGGTAATTTTTGCCACCTGACTCATCACTTTGGACCATAGCTTAAAATCCATAGTTGAAGTTGTGGACTCTTCCCTGGATATGCACTCACAGTCACCAGGTCACCTTYCAGACAGAAAAACAAAGCCCAGGAGTGCTATCCTGAGCTTGACCCATGCTAGTGAGGTAATAAACAGCCTTGATTTTTCCAGAGGCAGTGCCTTACTTGGAGRTAAAAACACCAAACATCAAAACGTAAGATACAACACTGATTTCATGAGAGAACAACTGCAGTTTGCACACATTTGAGGTTTTGYATTGGCTTCTTTGCTACATGTCAAGATGTTAATACTGTACCTTCTTTAGGATGATATCAATGTAACCTGCAATTAACTGAGAGATCTGTTCTCCTTCAGTGGTCTGTACTGAGTAATAGCTTTCCTGATATTCACCAAAATCCTGAAGAAAAAGGGRAAAAAAACCAAAACCTATTTGAAAATGCAATGTGTAAATGAAGAATGAAGATACAGTACCTGTGAGTGAGAGAATTAAAATTTTAAAACTGTTTGTAGAGAACGTTTATTATAATCAACAGTAAATTAAACCGCTCCAAGATTCTAAACCAGTCGAGATGGGGGAGGTAAGGGAGAAGAATGGCTTTTATTTCAGCTTCATCAGATGTTTCATACATTGAAACACCCAGGAGATAGTTCATCTAATTTTATCAGCCTCAGTCACTTAAGGATGGAGAAAAATCTTGGTAGAATTTAATCCTAGAGCATAATCATCCGTGCAAGTGGAAATTTGATGCACAAGAATCAAGTGAATGCAATTTTTTAGCCTCTGYCTCTTGCTCTACCACCTTAAACAACCTTTCTATATCCAAAACGAATGTTGCAGTGGTCTACTATCAAATAATAGTAGATCAAACAATCAACAAAACACCATGCTCGTGAAGCTCCTCTAAATTCRTAATTATCAAATGCAGAATGAGCCATCTGACTTTATGTTCATACCTTGCAAGTCACCAAGCACATTATGAATGACAAGCACCATAACTCTTTACCTAAGCATGAATAATAACGCTGTCTTAGCAGTTTCAGTAGTTAGGTACAAGCCAGACTTAAACAGTGGTTTATCAGAAGATTCAAACAGTACTTCTGAGRAGCTGGCCTGTCTAGAAGCACCAAACTGCAGATTGAACCTGCACTCCAGTATGGGCCAATTTCTCACTTCAGTGACTCCATATAATGCCAGGAAATTAGAGACAGAACAAGTCACAGTACAGAAACTGTTYTAAGYCTCCTTGCCACATGGATCCCYTGTGCTCTGAATAYAGACAGAAAGATTACCAGAGTGAAGCTTTTAGGTGAGGCAGCCCAGCGTTTCACAGTTGTCAGTGGCCATTCCTGCAACACCTCCTTGGTCTTCTCATCCACACGCATCACTGAGTCTTTGGTGACCCCCAGCAAACGAGGAACCAGTTTGTTTTTGCCTTTCATTTTTTCCTAAAACAAGGTGGGGAAGAYTGTTTTCCATACAAATGTAGCTTTCCATAGGAGACAGGAGCCTGGAGTATACTGACAAAGGGAAGCAACTGGCATGCAGACAGTGGCAATTGAAAACTCCAAACTTAGTTTGTCTGTTTATAGACAATGATTTTCAAGCAATGCATAATGAAACTCTAGTCTTTAGTGCACCTTTACTCTTCAGTCTAAAAGCCAATGATTCTCCTCGCTCCTCCAGGAAACTGCAGTATTTTAGTATTTTCGAAACCTTTGCTTAGTGAGGGACCTGAGGYAATCCATGACCAAGGATACAGGATGGGCACAGCAAGAGCCACATTACCTTCACAAGGAAAAAGGACACTCCGTAGGTGCGCAGGGAACGTGCCAGCTTCACATACTTCACTTTGGCTTCTATTTCAGTCATCTCACCACAGTTTTTGTGCTCCTGTAAGAGAGTTCAGCATCAATGAGGCACAAGCAATGCTTTCTGGAAACAAACAAACAAAGTGTATAGCTTTTATCTATTTCAGGATGCTTASAGAATAATCATTACAATCAGAATATTTGAAAAAATGCTGGGTAGAAATGTTAGCAAGACTATTATATAATCCTTCACATCAGAGAAAATAAACAACCTGGGCAAACAGAACACTCCTCTTTGACCATCAACCATTCAATCTGTGCCTCAGACCGTGCACATTTAAATCACTTCTGACACAGTTTCGAATTCTAGGTATTCCTGCTATTCAGCACCATTAGGTTTCAAATGCCTCTTCACTCAGCTTTTAAAAATCATTTAAATGTACCAGCACCCTTTATTCTTCCTCGCAGGTACAGACTATTTATTCCTGCTTTGTGCCCAAAACTTCTGATTCATGACAGCCTCACACCTTGCACTTGACTATTTCTCATGTCTTGCAGGTATTTCCAAAGGGCTTTTTTTTTTGCCAGTTGCAGCATTACCCAGAATTTCTTTTCCATCACATTAAGATAATTCTACAGCTCAGGAACAAACGATTTTTCCAAACAGTTCATCCTGAAACACTCATCTAAGAATATGGTCTTGTAACTCGGTCTCTCTTTATTATTTAAACCATTTGCTCATTAGGACACTTGATTACCTGTAAGGAATGACAGGTACCCATCTTACCTATTCATCTTCCAACTCCATCTCAGCCTCTGCTCTCCTAGCCCAGACCACTGTGCTGAAAATGCTTTTTCAATCCTGTTTGTGGGACTCCCCATGCCACCCCTGTTCCCCTSTCGTGATTCCGAACTGCTGGAATGATGGCAGCAGGGGGAGCAGCAGGAACGTGGCAAATGCCTTCCCACTCCACTTGTTCCCGAAAATGCGGGAGCCTCCAGGGGGGAGCTGGGAGGAGCAATTCCAACTCCAAAAGCCTCCTGCATCCCAAGAACACAGGCTGCTCTTATCTGTCCAGTTCAGCACAGAGAATGCAACCCGGATCCCGAAAGAGCAAGGAGCACAAATGTACTCACTGCAGATGGAATACTTAGTAAAAAACACCTGCCAAGCTGCAGAATTTTATGACTTGACAAACAGCTGGGGTTTTTCAAAAGGACAGCTCACATATTCTACCTCGCTGTTGCTATGAACAGCATGGGCACGATACACAAGTGAATTAATCTGGTTTTTGCTTAAACTGCAGTGTCATTGCATCACCTAAAGGTGCACAAAGTATTAGGCATACTCATCTAGAAGTACTGAAAGCTCCAGCTAAAACTGACTTCTAAATTATAGAACTCTTAGACTGGGAGTGTAGCACACAAAGGAAAGGATGTGACCTTCTCCTGCTCTTCAGCTTGTCTCCCAAGCTGAGATCACTGATCTGTGTTGTCCTTCCTGGTGCCATATGACTTCATCTCACCTGCTGACCTCAGGATTTTCCAGCTTCCATTGCCAAACTTGTATTTCAGTGGGCAGAGAAAGCTGCTGCACCTATGGACCTCGGACTCTGAGAGCACTTCTAACAGTGTCAGTACCTTTYACCATTTGATACTCAACTCTTCCAGTCTTTCACAATGGTGTGATTGCCACACACCACTGAATTCAAGCATTAACTAGGAAAACTGAGGCTCACGTTTGAATGAGGCATGAAATTAAAACTGGCTTTTCTAAACATATGCCTATTTTAGCACAAATACGCATCTTTATTTTTCAATGGGACTGACAAAGATCTTAAAAATACTGAATTTCCTTTCTCTCTCTTTAACAAAGCACACTGAATAATCATCAGTGAAGAAAAAAAGATTGGGACAATAAATCTGCTGAAGAAATAAAATGACAATTGTCAAATACTTGRTACTTTCTTTTCTGATAGCTGTATAGTTCAAGTATATGCAAAGTATACATCTGGGAAATCTCAGATTTTTCTTATAAGGTAGTGAAATGATAGTAGTATTTTCAGCCTCACAATTACCTGAAATATTCTTTTTTCAGCCCCTCTTTGTTTGGTATATTCTTTAGGCAGGAATTCCTTCAGGCTAGGGGAGAAAGAAAAAAAAAAAAAGAAAAGAAATTCCAAAGTTAATGGTTTCTTCTCGAGGAGGAACACTCTCCATACATTTTCATTGGCACTAGGTTTTCCCAAGCTTCCTAAAATGGGTGTAAAATAYCTCCACAACAGAACAGCACAGAGTAGAGCAAGAGCAAGTGATTACATTACATAATTGGAAAAAATACTTGAATTACAACCCCATGTAGTACCTTTCCATATCTTGAAAATTCATCAAAAATAAGGAATAGGTGGGATACTTTCATTGTCTAATTACAGGATGTCTGTCAGCAGCCCAGAGGGCTTCACATCTAAATCCAACTACACTCASTGTAATCTGGGAGGAGGAGGAGATGTGGAGGTTTGACCCAGCTCTGAATTGAGACACTGCTATTACTGTACAGTAGCACTTTAATTTATTGACATGTGGGACCAAGTTCTTTCTCTGTGTCACCCAAGACATCTTAGAACACTAATATTGTAATGAAAAACTAAAAAGTCATTTAAGTGGACATTTAATACCAGTGTCTTGTCTCAAAGCAAAAGAAGAACTGGTTTGAATTTCTGCAGCACTCAGATTCTAAAGCTCTCAGAACACAAATTAAACAAGTTCAGCCTCCGTGATAGAGTTCAGTCAGAAGGGATCCTCAAACACTTCATCTGCACCTTCTTGGGTATAATAAAACAACACTTTACCTCAGCCAAATATCACCCTAATCTGAGGACCTATCAGCATCACACTTTATTGATCCTTCCTTTCTGGAATATTCTAATCTGATGAAACTGTAATGTATTCAGCAGGTCATTCTCCACCTGAAGAAACTTGCACAGTTAAAATAATTTTGTTTTCCCCCCACTTTGGACTATTAAGAATCACAGAAAAAGTATTACTGGAGAATGTCCTCCTTATTTTGATTTGTTCAGTAACAGCAACACTGTGAACACTGAAGGCTAAATTTATCTACTAGGATACAAAGTTAGAAGTTTTGAGAAGGATGGACTGTTTCAAACAAGATTGCAAAAAAAATTGCTTAAATGCTCTGTGGGAATTACTTTGGTTTTATATCTTGAGGGGATGGGTGTTTGTGCTGGGTTTTTTGTTTATATTACTGTGGGGTTTTTTTKKTKTKTGTTTTTAAACACAAAAGCCTGCCATTGGAGACAATTAACAAAATAGCACTAAAGACTAAATTAGGATTTTGTGCTTCAAAAATATTGCTTAGTACTGAGATCACACATTTTGTCCTTTCCATAAAGCTCTAGCATTATAAACCAATGTAAGAACAACTGTCCTTGCTAATCTTTCTTCTGTTCTAATAGCCACATCTCACTAAATACATGGTAATAAAATCTCTTCTTGGGGACTTATTTACAAAGATACATTATGGGACAGGGAAGGCTGAACAGCCAARTTAAAACTGTAGATAAGGACTATTGTCCTTAAATGCTGTGTCTCTGTTATGAAACAACTGGTGCTTTAATACAGAATTTCACAGGTACAAAACAGTTTAGTTAAAATCACTTCCATGGCAAACTTAAAAAAACAATAGACCCAAACCCAAATTTCATTCTGGAAATGGATTTGTATAAACAAATTATACTTCTCAATGTACTTTAAATTGTTGTCTTTTATCAGTTAGAATTAATACCCACATATAGATAAACTATGAAGACAATTAAATTTTAAAACTTTTAAGCTTAGATTTTTGAGGTGCTTCTTTCCTATCTGCAGGGGAACAATGTAAGTTATCAGATATTCTCTCAGCAAATTCAGCCCCAGTGTACYTCTGTAGGTGTCATGCAAAACTTCATCAGTAGGATGAAGGGCATGAAGAAGAACTACTCGTAATTTGATAGTTTAATGTTTTCACAATTTACTTTGGCATGAGCTTCAAGGGAATTCCAGGAACCAATACCAACGCCTTAGCAAGATGCAGGCAATAATCTTCATCTGTGCCAAGAATACTTTAGCAACGACAGAAAGGGATAAAAAAGGTCTCTCTACTCAAACACATTGTAGACTTGGCAAACTAAACTTAGCTGTTTCCAAACAAGTTCATGAAACAGAAGTGTTATTCTGTTCTACRCTGTTTTCTGTATGAGCTGACAGATTCTCCTCAAGGCAACCTGCAGCATCTTGAGGTTTCAGTAGTGAGTGACTGGATCTCTCTCAAATGTAYTTCACACATTGAACTACAGTTTAAATAAAACAAAACTACTTCTGTATTTGAAAAGAACCAATGTTTACACACCAAAAAGTAGAAAACAGTTGGATGAAATTTTTAAAAAGCTCACTCTTTTTCAAGGGGATAAAAAAAAAAACCAAACTAACAGTGTTTTCTGAAAGGATGAGAGATGCACCTTCAGAAAAAAGTAACAAGCATTTAACTACACTATTTCTGTATATTGTTCATAACGAGCCAGGATCACTTGGCTCATTTAGACTCACAAAACAAAAGCATGAGGCCTCACAAAAAGGCTGCCATGAAGGCTACATTAAACCAAATGCATCACCTCTAAATCACAAACATGTACACTTCAAATTAGGAGACAATGACCAGGAACTGATAGTTCTGGCACAGGTTCATCTACAGATAACAAAAACTTAATTACTTCTCAATCAGAAATTCTTAATTTTATGAACTGATTAAACACCAGCATAGAGARCAATTACACTTGGTTACCTGCCAAGTTTGATCCTAATAGAATCAAAGCCCTAAAGGAAAATAAAACAACAGCAGAGAAAATGCCCTACAGAAAATCAGAAGGTTCTAAATTTTGGAATTCTCATTCAAAATGGTTTCCACTGAAGTAACATTCTCTAATATATGGTTCAGTTATTAACACCTTTTGTTTCATTATGATTTTAAAAAGATAATGCATATTATATGAGTGATGACTATTTTGTGATGGACTCCAAATGATCCAGCATTGCATAGGAAGTAGAAGTGTCATCCAGTCAGCAGTTTCAGTCCACCATAAATAACACTTACTAGATGGGAATTTTAAAAAAGAAAAGAGAAACTTTCCACTGAAAAAAAACAGTAGTACATTAGAAAATCCCAGAAAAATTTAAGCAACTGAACACTGTACAGCAGTTTACAAAAGCTGCTGGTAAAAGCTTGTGGGAAATTACTACTTTCAAAATTAAAAGCAATCATTTCTGGCAACACCTAATACTTGAAATCATTACCATGACACAACATTGGGTTATCATGAGATAACACCCCAAAGGTTTGCTGCAGGAATACTCTCCAGTGAGCGGAGGGAGAAGGGAACAATAGACAAATCCCAGAGAAAGACTGTTGAGTACTGGTCCCAGCTCTAGGAAATAAAAAGCAGGGGTCACTGAAGCTGTTACTCTGGGCCCCTGCAGACATGAGCAGTTCTAAAGGGAAAGGTTCAGGGGCCAATCAGGAGACAGACACTATAAAGAAAAGCTGATAATTGGAACAGAAAGATGTTTATTCACATAACTGAACTGCTGCTTCAGGAATATCTTTCAGAAGTGAAGTGTTTCAAGCAAGCAATGCTGCAGCATCACAGGTTCCACAGGAAGACACCACCTCAAATAATTGAGGAGATATTGTAAACCCCAGAGTGTCTCACTAAGGAAGCCTCAGTCAGCACTGAGCACTGCCAGTGGAACAGGACAGAAACCAAATACGCACCCATTGTTTTGTGCCTCCAATTAAGGTATTTATGAGCCTCATATGTAGGCAAGGCTTGATGGACTGTGCAGTAAATAGCTCCCTTTTACCTTCCTACATTGCTTTCCTCAGACTTCGGCCCTCTGTTAATTCTACTGCAGGTAAACCAATCAGAAAATCAAAATCAGTAGAAAAATGGGACACCTAAATTTCACTCAAACTTAATCTGCCCAGCTGACAGCAGTACATTAAGTATCAGAACAAAGATTAGAGGATGAGCCATTTGTAAGCAGGACTTCTGTCCATGCCTGAAACAAARAGCACAGTTCAAGAATCTTGTTCATATAACACCACGAGAGGGTGAATCTCACCAACTCATTAATGCCACTAAAAAGTGTGGAAAACGTAACCTCTGCACACAGCAATATTCACTTTATTCAAATGACAAAACATCCYTCCACTCCTGTAGTTCCCTAGTGCTAAGGGTGTAGTTAACTGGCACTCTGGGAGGAGYCAGTGCCCTGTGCTGTCTAACAAACCATTGCCAAAGGTTCTTCATCAGCTGAGGCTGCTCATTTGTGCAACAAGGCTCCTTTCACAGGGAGATTTGCTRCAGAAAACACTCTGAATCTGATTACCTCTGCTTGGAGTAATAAAATGTGCTTAATCTGTGACAACTCAACATTAGTTACACTTGAGGTCAMCCAAATTTAGAAGTTAGAAGTGTTTACTCTAAAAATCCAGGTTTGTGTTTGTGTTCTACATGAGGTCCAAACTGGATCTGTGCTTGAAAGCCTCCAAATTCACAAGCCTTCTCAAAGGAGACGGGATGGGAACCATTCAGAATGTCATCACGAGCCTAGAGGAGACAAACAAAGATATGTCAGGGACACCCAAAGCACCTGCTCCATCTCAAATTCTTTGAAAGCTTGGATATGGTCAGCAGCACACGCTTGTCTGCCTGAATGTCTTTATTATTCCATTCTGAATGTGTACCTGACTAATAAAATAAACAAAAATTATTTCATGGCGAGTATCTACAGAGACTTACTGAAGCTATGATTGTAAGAACTTGGACCAAAAGCAGAACTTGACACCCATTTTCTGATGCATGTGTAAATAAAATAGACCATGCACATATACTTATGTATGTGCACACATATATATATACAGATACATGGGAGTGCATATACACATATGGAAAAGCTCTCCTTCTACTGTCTCATTTAGGAGGGAAAAAGATGTCCATAACTAGTAGGTAAAAACTAAATTACTGTTATAGATATGGCAACAGGAAAACGCACACAGCATTTTTCTTCCTTCTTTGTAAATCTCATGGCATTGAAGATGACAGATTTTGTAGCAATATAAGACTCACCTATCCATCAACAAAGCAATGACAAAGCATTATCAACACATACTGTCCTCACAATAGCCTGATTTAAATACTTATTGGCAGGAAAACAGCTCACTGTGACAGTCTTCTGAAATACTTTGAAAATGTATGGCTGTTGTATAAGCAATACCAGCCTTATCTTTTGCCTCAGATTTTTAAAATGCAATCTAGAAAAATGTCAAGTAGAACAACAGTGCATTACATTAAATTTTCAATTACTTTCTTATTTTAACTTAAAAAAAAAAGCCCAAACTTTAACAAACAGTTTAAAAGCCTAGTTTTTTCCAGACTGAACTGCAGGCAATGGCACTTTCAGTTCAACAGTTACCTTCTGCATAAAGCTCCTGGCTTTGCTAAAGTACATTACAGTACCTSCAAGAGTTTGGGAACCTGTCTAGAYRGACTCCTACTGTGTTTCATGACATGGTCCCTTTTGACAGGGAGCCTCCCTGCCATGGGTGCTGTCTGGGGTGAACCTTGGAAAGGAGTGCAGAAGAACCTCTCTCACTGATCAAGCAGAAKAGAAAAAGACACGGGAAACAGCTGCTTGCAAGACTGACCTGAGATGGCACATGACACAGACAGCACCACCCAAAGAGGAGAAGAGGG
This sequence comes from Malurus melanocephalus, assembly GCF_030028575.1. Classification (NCBI taxonomy): domain Eukaryota; kingdom Metazoa; phylum Chordata; class Aves; order Passeriformes; family Maluridae; genus Malurus; species Malurus melanocephalus. The sequence goes on along the minus strand of NW_026623328.1, from coordinate 201,191 downwards.
AGGAGAACTAAAAAGGGCAACTTGAGACTAAAGAATGGACCAATTTTAAGGAAGCAGGATGTAAAAGCCAGTGGATTTTTGGCTCAGTGTCCACAACCAAAGTATTTGATTAAAAAAAAATCAGTAAAGCCTCTGTACTATCATGTGTGTTTGGAGAGAGAGACAAAAGAGTAAAATTAAAGCTCCAGAACTGGAATTCTTGAAGATRGAGTATTTGAGACATGAAACTTTTCTAATTAACCTACAAAGGTTTTCTCAGATAGGGTAAAAGATACTGTACCTGAACATAAAGCAAATTAAGCTGAACAGGATCTCTTGAATCCACATTCTGATCTGAATAGAAGAACTTCCGTCTCAGCAGCAGCGTTTCATTTTCATCTACTCCTTGCTCTCTGAAGGTCCGGCTGTGATCCAGCCAATTTACTGCAACAGTCACAGACACACATTGTTACATCCACACTGCTGCCAGGGTTAAAAACTGTTGTGAAACTCATGGGATAATTGGTATTTCCACTGCAGGGTGAAACTCCACAAGAACTGTTCCTTTCATTTCTGTTTCTAATCATCAGTGCCGAAGGTTTGCTCTAAGTGAGAGCTGAAAAACTGCACTGCTGAGAAACAAGGATATACCACAGCATAAACATTGTTAGTATTGTTGAAGAAACAACTATACTAATATTTTACTACTAAACTCAGATCTTCAAATCTTCACTACAAAATAAGTCTACTACATTTTACCTCTAAAACAAATGATTCTGTTTACTTTTCATATCCCTGAACACACTTCTAGAACATCTTCCAGCCACTTACTGTTGAACTTACTGTATCACAGCAAAACAGAAAAAATGGTTCTCATGACTTAACACACAAAACAAATMAAAAACCATCTTAGTTCTTTGGGAAATGTCATAGTTCAAATTTATACCTTCAAAAACAAAACTACCTTTTGATGGTTTTCAGYAGGCATCAATTATTAAATATCCAGCTTTAATCAAGGGACAAAAATGACCCTTCAGACTTAAGCTGAAACACCCCTACCAAAAAAGTAACAAAAAGCACTTCAAAACACCTGCTAACTCTCAGARCATTAACTTGCCCATGCACTTCATTTCAAAAATGTGAGTCTCAGACAACACTACATATAAAGGGATGCAAAATACAGCCAGGAACCAACTGAGACACACTGAATAGGCAAAAAATGCATTCCTGCATGGCTTTCTTGCATTATACTGTGGGAAGACATTAATTGAAGAATTACCCTGGAATACATTACTCACAATCATCATCTGTATGAAGYTTGGCCTTCAGTTTTTCCATTTTTCTTTCATCACGCAGCAGTGTCCTATCTTTCTTTAGTGTTCCTGTACTCTCCTCTTTCTTCTCCTCGATGCTCTCCTGGATTAAGGAATATTCCTCATAATTTGTTATTCCTGGAATTATAAATAAATCCAGTGCTTGTAACAATAAAAATTTAATACGTTTTAGAATGGATGAAATATCCTTTTCCACGTATTAAAATACCAATGGCTTATTCCAAACACAGTAAGCATATGCCAAATGAAATGCTAAATCAGTGTATGGGGAACAACAAGAACACTCTACAATTTCTGCATTYGAGACATGTTGCCAATATCTGACCTTGTCTTTCCAACACATCATTCCTTTGTCATATGCTGCATTTGACACTTTCAGAAAGGTATTAAGTTTTTTTTTTTTGTGGTATACCAAGAGAAGCTGCCCCTTTAAAAACATGATGGAATTTAAAATAGCAATAAATTCCAAAATGGACACAGGCTATAGTAAATTTCCATTCAGAGATGCCTACAATTGCTTCCTGAGGAATGAGTAATTTCAGTTTGCCCATGATGTGTAAAAGAAATGTGACAGAGCCGACTGAGGAACAGAAACCACGTGAAATTTACTTTTTGTTTTAGTGTTGAGACTCAACCCTTCCTATGAATTTTACATGAAACTGAATCAAAAATCAGTTCACAATATTTARTGTATGTGCTAAGTTGCTCTCATTTCTTTGTTCTGTTTGGGTTTTTGTACTGTTTGGGAAAGCATGTTTATGTTACACCAGACAGCAAATTAAAAGCTCACCTACATGACCACATTCATGAAAAYAAGTCAAATTAATTTTTGAGGGGAATTAGTTATACCACATTAGAATCCAACATAAAAAAACCTCAAAATAGATGATTCACTTTCCAAGTAAAGTAATACAAATCAAATTAAGTCTACTTGAATTCTAAATGAGATTTAAGCAAGGGTTTAAGACTTAAATTAATCCATGTTGGATGCATGCTTACAGTTAAATAGGAATTTGTTTTCAAAAATGTCTCTATTTAGCTAAACACTAACACACACTGTAAGCAATATGACACATTTCTGACCAGCTGCTCTGGAGGGGTTCTGTATGTTGTTTTACAAATGACAACTCTGTGATCAACTCTTAATCATAACAACATGAAGTCCTAAGTTTGGGTACACTTCAAGGTCAGCAGTGTTCCTCTTTTATCCAATTAAAACTGAGTATAAATTCAGCTCTAAATCTCTACCCCATGGCAGGAAAGAGAATGTAAACATAACATACAATAAAAAATTGGTACCTGTACTGCTGGATAACTTTGTGCCTTCAGCTGCTAAACCCTGAAGTTTAAGGATACAATTGACTCTCTACAGACTTGGATAAAACCTGGACAACAGGTTYCAATAAAGTGTTTGGTGAATAGTAACTTATAACACATTTAAATTTTTCACATGTGCCAACTTCTAGCCACATAACATCCTACCAATCAAAATTCAAATATGGCAGAAAAATAAATTCTTAAGCATGTGGGTCCTAAAATCTTACCTATCCTGCTGCAAATGGTAACCAGCAATTCCCCGACTGTTTTTGAATCATCCACCATGACTGTTTTCACTGACCCATCCAACATACGGATTTTCTGAGGTCTCTGTTTCTTTTTGTACTCCAATATATCCTAGGAAATAAAAACAACTGTTTCTAAATGCTTTTGAAAGGCACCACAAGCCAACCCACTACCTTAGATGACTAAAACAGGATTCCTTCCCACCCTCCAAGCTGTCTTTTTCCTTTATTGCAGTATAGGCAAACTTATTCATTTAACAAACTTGAGAAGTGACTGTTTTTAGTTCTGCCAATGGCATTTTTCAAGAATTGTCCTAAGTGGCAAGACCAAAATCTAGTCAGAACAGGACAGACYGAAATAGCTTTGTGCTGCAAAACCTAGTCCAGCTTTAAAGGACTGCAACGCCCTTTGGCTGTAGCAAGCTGGCCAAATGTGAGCCAGTACGAGCTCACCAGCTCAAGTGTACAAGAAACCAACTCCATAACTAACACAAGGTCACCTCAAACATAAAGCATATAATGAAAAGTTATTTTTCAACTTTCTGTTAATSATTCTGTGAAGACACTACTGACCACACTAGCTTACAGTCACAGCCTAATGCAGGAGAAAACTCACATCTGAGGCACAGCAAGGAAGAGGATGAGGCCAAGTTCAGGAAGAGACTCAAGACCCTTCTACCCCTCCATATGCTAAACATTCTTCTGGCTATTTAGGATCAAGTTTCTAAGAACATGATGATGAAGGAAGCAACAGACTTGCACCATACCCCATTTCTGAGCATGTAATAATCCAGTGTTCTTCCAGCCTCCAGCCAAATACCTTTTCGAGGATCATCATCTGACAAGAACAATCCATAGTCAGAGGCTGCAGAACAGAACAGACAGAGATACATTATGAAATATCAAACCTAATAAAGCCAACATGGTTTCATTCAGGGCTATTCAGCTCCAGGGTTAAGCCTCCATTACACTTACCTTCCACTCCTAATCAACTTGGATAGAATCTTTTCATGAAGAAATGCTTCATAAAGCATTTCATTTAGCAGCAGATAGCAGGGTACATCAGGCTTTATAGAAGACTGGAACAAAAGCTTCGCTATTGCCATCACATCTTCACATCTACTGTGTATTATATTTGTAACTACTTCTCTTTGAGACAACCTTTTTTAAATGCTCACAGGTCGTGCTTTGGAATTGACTAACCAAAAATACAACCAAGTTTAGCCTTAACCACAGTTCACTATTTCAAGCAACAGTTCTATTTTCAAAACACAGTTTGCTTTCAAGCCTCCACAGAATGAGTTTATTATAAACTTGGGAATCTTTCTGGTAGATGACTCAGATTTAAGTATTTAAAAATAAACAAGGCTTCTAGAATTAAATCCATAACGAACACAAGAAAAACTTGCATCTTTTGCCAGCTAAACAATATCAATGGATTCTTTTAGAATCACAAGAAAATGATAAAACTTCCACACAAGAAACAAGCCCAGGCTTGGGTTTCAAAGACTAAATTCCAGATACACAAAATGAAGTATGGTGACTGCTAATTGAAGGCCTATCCATATGCATGAAGAACTGATAGAGATTGTACTTCACAAGCAAAAACCAAGCATTTGGCAGCTGAGCCTGCTCTGTTTGCAGTTCTGCAGGTGAAGCTATTGACCCTTCTCACAGCCAGCAGTGGACAGGCAGCTACAGCAGCTCTGGGCCCTACCTTGTTTACTTTCAGCCATGTTAGGACCCTTTGGGCAGAAAGCCAGCTAAAAATACTTACAATTTTTGGATAATATTTCATCCTTAAATGCCATCCATAGCAATAGCTTACATTTAACAGCATTTACCTTGAAGACATAATTGCTTATGCAATTATATAAAAGACAATGAATATAAGTGTAACTGACTTACAGATACATGATTGAAAAGGAAGAATCCTTTCAAAAACAACTGCATAGGATGTAAAACTTCACCTGCTGACCTTCATAAAAAACTGTCCTGAAACATCAAGTGATCTGTACTTACAGGGATGTTTATGATACAGATTCAGTACAGAATCACTTCTGCAGATTTTAGAATTTGTGCCTATAAATAGGTTGTGACCTTTAGAGGCAGACAAAGTGCCTTGCACAGAGCACAGAATCACCAAGGAAGCACAGAGTGCTCTGATATCATTTGTGGGGCATGCACCTGGTAATGAAATAGCAGGAGCTGTGCAAGTTGCACATGAATATCACAGCCACCTTTGTGCTGGGAGCAGGCTCGTGGGAGAAGTGAAATGTGCACACTGACTGCCATCATGCAGGACAAGTACATTTTCTATTGTGCAGAACCACTTTATCAGCTCTGCTGCACCACTGTGAGCYTTCTGATCTAACAGGCAAACACACATTTTAACAGCCACCAAGAAAGGGAAAGGGGATGTTGGAAACATTTCTGTTCATCACTCAACTTGATATGCTTTTCTGAAGTTTGTAATTGCACTGCCATCATATATAAAGGAAAAGCCATATGATAAAATCCGAGAATCCTTGGCTTTTCTTTGAGGTTCTTGGCTTTCAGGGATGCTCATCACTCAACTCTGCATTCAACWGCTGTCTCTAATCACTGCCTTGAGAGATCAGCATGGTAAAAATGCACAGCTTTTATCAAACTGAATCTCTGTAACCAGCCTTCCCAAGGACTCCAGCAAATGAGAAGCAAGTCTCAGTAACAACAGTGAAGTCCTTTACCAGTAACTTCTTCTAACAATTCAGACAAGATTTTTGAAATGGCTGTAAAGGTTGAGAGCTATGCCTAAAACTCAAGAAAGAACCTACTTTAAGAATTACATTCCAGGAGCATTAAATACAATGCAGCTTTTAGAGTATCTGAATTTTTGGACAATTTAGACCATGTTAAAACCAGACCTTTTGTCCATGGCATTTCCCAGTCTGTATTCATCTAATTTGATCCATACAGAGACAGTTACATTTGATTAGCACACAGCAGCATGATGGCTATGGTATGCACAGCATGGTGATGATTTTAGTTAATAGACAGTGTTAAATACTTCTCTTTGCACATTTTGGAGGTATCCAGCCATTCTTTTGGAATTCGTGTTGTCACTTCCATTGCTGAGGCAGAAGACAAGTCTGCCTCGATCTTCTTAGAAAACATTTCCAGAAAGATTGCCTTAAATAGGTAATAAAACAAAAAYTGCTCTCCCAACAGGAGATAAATTTCTCATCTTTTAGAAAAACAAGATATTTATTTAAGAAGTCAAAGTTTTTAAAAAACCATCCATTGTGGGAAAACTTTTGTCAGGACAAGAGGAAGAAAAACAACTCAGGTACTTTCTGTCACTTAAAAATCTATTTGCACTTGTTTCCTTTCACTCCACAGCCTTACAACAGAAATTTTAAAAAACAAACCAAACCCTCCAACSTGAAAGATAAATGAATGAACAGGACAACATAAAAAACCCCCATGGGTTTATGTCCATTTTCAATTCAGCCAWTGAACTGACTGAGGACAAATTGAGGAACTCACCTTGCCCTGTTTGAGCCTCGGGCACTCGCTCACGGATAACTCTGCAGGCATCGTACACAGCAGTGGATGGCTCAAACTGCATCGTCTTCACCACATTGCACTGACGGACACAGATCTTCAAGGAAAGAGCCACCATGGTGCCAAGTCACTTGCAAGTTCCTACTCAAGTACCTGAAAAAGCAGTAATAGCATTGTTGCTYACAGTTTTTCGTTTAATGCTTTAATATGTTCAGCTTTTCATTAAACAGATGAAATTAGTTCGGGAGAATTACTTTTATTCAAATGCACTTCTATATAAAWYMYSWTWRKWMYMWYMARSYWRRAAMSKKTYMAAAMMWTTYYYYTKGKMWWAWKGRAAWTRAWTTTWWAAAAASTTGTGYACACATACTAAATATTCATATTTTCTTCGATGTAGGYTGAAATGGTGCATAGAAAAGCAATACACTCATTGGGTATATTTGCAGAATATTTACTGCTGAYAGAAAATTATTTTTCTTTCACAACACCTTTTTTATTAGACCATTTAGMCTAGCTGGTAACTAACAGCTTAAAATAACTACTTCATCAAAAGTAGGATTTTCTTAGCACATAACTGAAGATTCTGAAGTGYGCAATGMAGTGTTATGGTTYATCTCAAGTCYCCACATAGATCTGCTAGATGTTTTTASTCTGTTGCACAGCTACAGMGAGCTTCAAGAATGAGCTATTTTTCATTTCAGTTCTAATTCAGAAACTCCACCAAATTTGACAGCATTTTTAGAGAAACAGGAAGCTACAGATGCTTTTTGTATTGTTTCATTTTGTAGAGAGTCTGGGTTTTGTCTCCAGTGTCTTCCCTTGCTGTTTTAACAGTTCAAACCACTCTTCCATCACTAGACTTTCCACAATGATCTCCAAGAACTCTTCACAACTTAAATCCTTTCTCCATAAATACAAAATTGCCAAATAATCTCTGCATAAATTTATGTGTGTTTTTAAACAGGAGTTTCCCAGGGGATCCTATTGACTAACTTGAAGAACTGGAAGTTTGTTTTCCCCAAGTTCAGGGGTCTAACTTTATTCTTCATCTGACCCATATCTCTCCCAAMTGCAAACTATCCCAGTGCCTGATGGCTGCAGTGCAGACTGCCCCAATCTCAGCATCCCCAAGAGCTCCTGTAGTCAGCACTGGGTGCAGCACTGTGTCCCCTCTGGAAGGGCTGTCTSAGGCTGCTGTAGGAGGCTGTCCTGAGTCTGCTGGATTGCTGCTGCTCACTGTGCTCCTGTCCCAGCAGCTGCAGCAGTGGATGGAGGCTGCCAGCAGGATGAGAGTCTGTAATGCCTCCTGTTGCTGGAACAAGCACTTTGTCAAGAGGGTTCATATCCACAGGCTTTCAACCTGCTCAAGGCTGCTCTTCAGAGGAGCTCATGGCCCTCTATCCTCCCCTGATGTAGAAGGGAGCAGCCACCTCCCCCTCTCCCTTCTCTGCTGTCCCTTCTGAACTGCTGGCAGCCCCGGGATTCATCTCACCAGGTTATGTAAARGCACCCAGCTTTCCAGCAGCAAGGTCTACTCCTGCTAGTGGGACACAGTGCTGCTCTGGCCGATTTAAAAACAAGCACAGGTCCTGTTTCAGAGAGAAAAATCATCTTAGAAGAAGTATATTGATCAGGTGTTTAGTTTGGTGATATTTTCACTTTGTGMTCATGCACCACATGAACCATAAACACGTGTGTAAGAAGGAATCTCAAAAGGCAGCCTAGCACAGTGCCTTGCATTGCAGAATGATGCATCCCTCAGCTGTCCCTGCCAGAGGCTCATTTCATCCATTCTGATGAAGCTCCATTGCAATGGAGTCCACAGAATCCACAGGTAAGCTGCTCCATCTTTATTTTTCTTTTTACTATTTCTACATTTTGGGTGGTTCTCCCCTACTCACACACRTTTTCAACACAGATTTTCCACTCTGCAAAACAATCTTTTTTCCCCTTCCCTATATAAATGACATGCAAATTTATCCCYGACATCTTTAATGCACTTTTACAAGTTGGACACCTGTTACTGTGTCTTCCCAATGCCACCTAGTTTTTTTCAGGGTCTATCTCAACTCAGAGAAAGACCTAAATATATCAGTGGTCTGGTCTCCTTCAACTCAGTGCTCTTGGTTTCAGAAACACCGAAGGATGTTTCATCTGAGAATGAGATGAGCTTAGAAAAGAGCTCATGACTTATCAGCTTCCTCCAACACTGCGTTCTCAAGATCAAGAGAAAGGTTTTCATTTGCCTCCTCCAGATTATCCCCAGGCTCTAAATCTCCCCACTTGGCTTTCAGTAATAAATGGGAYAGGCAGTTTCCATCTCCTGGGTAGCAGCCAGAACAGGACAGCTGTTTTTTCTCAAAAGAACTAAGAACTTGGTCAAGAAAAAGGGCTGAGATCACAGAGAAAAACAAGGGGAAAATATCTTCCACATTCCCTTTATCTTCTATACATTGATTCACACCACATTTAAATAGTTCTCTGTGCAAGTAATGGACTCTCTGTGCTTCACCCAAAATCACTCAGTCCGTGGAATGGCTGACCAAAAGTTAAAAGGATCCTGGAAATTAAGAGAATTTTACATGAAATGGTTTGCCTGGTACTGTCTAATTCTCTGCGAGTAATGAAGTAGGAAATTTCTAAATCAGACTGTGACTGATCTGTGCTTTTTAGGTGGGAGACTGGAATAATAAATTATGCATCTGACAGCTCTGGGAGAGACAGCAGCAGCTTTGAGCTCTTCAAAAAGCCACAATTTGTAACTCAGAGAACCCAGTGCCTGCAGATACATATCAGAGTGTGTATGTCAAGGCCTCGAGCTGAACCATCATAGTGCTCATGTTCTAGAAAATCTGAACAAAACAAAACTATAACCAGCACTTGATTAAAATGAGCAGGCCTCAATGCTCATAGAGATACCTCACTGACAAAGCAAAAAAGCACAGATATTTCAAACAAATATTATCCAAGATAATAAGATATAATTTAAGATAATAAGATATAATCCCAAGATGTTATCAAGGACTGAAAAGTAAAACAAGAACAAGGCAGCAATAAGATTTTTTAAAGTAACTTCAGGCTGGAGGAGTATGTGCCTCTGGGTAATGGAGTGATTATACACCATCAGCCTGAACATCYATGGCAGAAGCACCCTCCAGCACAGGAGCAAAGGAAATGCTGTCCCAGCTGGGTCCAATGGGCTCTGGTTCCTGGACCTCAGCAGAGTACAGCCTGAGCAGATTTTTTTTGATGGAACACTTACACATACTGAAATGAAATAAATCTGTAAATTGCCTATTGCAGTCGCAAACTAATAGTTCAAACAAAAGCTCCAATGTATATGTTTGAGAAATATCCCCAAACTAACAGGAAGAAAGCTGATGCCAAAACAGACCCACCCTTAATTTCCACTGGAAATCAATTGACAATTGATTTTCTTCCTGGGGTCATTCAGAGGAGCAAAACAGAACTAACCAACACCTAGCAGGACTGCCAAAGCTGAGTAACTAATGAATTCATTCATATCCTACAGCACYTCTTCCTCTGTCAGTCCCAACAGTAATTTCTAGAAAATCTTTTTCTAATTAAACAGCAATTTCTACACATTATCTGTGCTACCCTAGTAAATGAACAGTTTTTGCATGGATTGACTCCCAAACTTCCTTGTCCCACTTCTGCTTCACCAACAAATGGCTTTCCCAGCCAGTTCCTTAAAAACCCTTCTATGACAGTACRCAAAAATGAGTTGTCTGCTGTTTGTGAATGTGTCTGTGTTAAAATGTTAAAAGCTTTGAGATAGATGACACACATACAAGCAAGTTCAGACTTGCCCTACTTAGAAAGCTTCCATGAATTTTTGTTGGGCTCATTAAGTGAGGACTAAATCAGTATAGGACCCAACTCTACACTACTGAAAACTTCACAAGTCAAATCAATACTCTAACTGTAGCCTCAGGTAATGTATAAAACAGGTCTCCATTCCACAATATCTTSCTGAGATAACTAACACAATAAAACCACAATTCCAGAAATTCCAGGAAAGAGTCTTCAAGAAACTAAAGAGTACCTATGAGTTCAGCTCAGCTAGACTGGGAAGGTGGCACTGATGTGACAATGACCTCATCAGCTGCTGTACACAGACCAAGGCGAGGGGCACCAGAGTCATCTCAATACGCATTTTATAAGGACTCTCAAGAGACACGAGACACAAGGTAAATGGCTCTTTCTCAAATACTGACAAGGACAGAAACTTGCATCACATAAATTCAACAGGAATCAACTACCACGAAGGCAAAAGCATGAAACAGCAGRATAAAGGTGCATGGGAGAAAGGGGATTTAGAGGGGAGACCAGTTAGTGCACACCGACCTCACTGGTCATTCACCTGCTCACCTGGCTAAATTCACACCATTCCTACCTCAGATCTGTGGTGCCTGAGCTGATGAGGCCGTGACTTTATCTGTGCATTCTGAACTGCAATGCTAAGCAAACACAGAATGCAAAATGTCAGCTCAATGCTACGATGGTATGAGAATTTCTTTGACTTTCATTTCACATCCTTGCCAAAAGAGTGCTGAGGTAACACAYAGCCCCAAAACAGCTGTATTTCAAAACCAGACAAAAGTGGAAGAGCCACCACCGACACTGCTGAACATTGACCACGCCCACCCAGTTACAGAAAAGTTGTCACCGCCAGTGCTATGGTTAAAAGCAAAGCTCTGCCATGATTTAGTAAAGGYCTGTCTCCCTGGAGATATTTCTTAACTGGTTCATTCAAGCTTGAGCAAACATAAATCTAGGTCATGAGACTGTCACAGCCTAAAAGCCTGTATGTGTACATGCTAGTAGGACAAAGCTATGTATTTTTATACGAGACTAACTGTAACAAAATCCAGTGGAACTGAAGTCCTCTAAYCTTTTCAGTATTCCCACCAACTACCTGCTGGCACTGGGCACCAGCAACACAGGACACATGACATTTTTTGTTGTTCACAGAGGCTGAACATCTAATTCTATTGCACAAACAAAATACTTGTTTAGCAGACTGGTACATGCTAAGATCTCCTTAAGCAAAACACCCTCAGAAGCACCAACCTRGTTGGACTGGCAGCTTTGTATACTACCAAAATTATGATTGCAAATGAAAGTGTCATCCTTCAACAATCAAGGATAATGGAACCACAAGGCAGACAAGCAGGCAGCTGACAGCACAGGCACAGAGATAACAACACCCATGTTGGCATCTTATCATGGAAAAGGTGACACTGCACCTTTCAGGGAAACTTAGTCCTCTCTYTAGTGCTCCATTGCTGTCAATTTGTAACTCCTTTATACCACAATGCTCTTAATGGGGCATAAGGGCTGTCATTAATAGGCTTTTTAGAAGACTAAGCTGATTCTCCACTGGAACCCAGTASAGGAGCCAAATTATCATCTGTGGATTGTACACCTGAAATGCATATCCACTGGCACAGCAAGGCCATCATCAACTCCTTGCTGGACAAGACACAGTGAAGATGTCATCATTGGTCATTGCCATTCCACTGAGAACTGTGYAGTGAGGTGTTTTCAGGGGTAACTATGGCTCACACACAAATATCACACCTGTCAGCACTGGACTACAAGCTGTGTTGTGTCAGTAATGTTAGAATCTCTTCTTGTGGTCAGAAAGGAAACAAAACAATAACTCAAGTTTCCYTCTAATTAGCTCAAAGATGAAGGCAAGAGTAGTAAACCAACAGAGTAAAAGATGTTCTAAATGGGCAGTAAGCACAAAGATAGCAACTTGGAGGGTCCAGAAGCAGCCTGACAACCTCAGACACCACAGACTGTCTGGGGTGGCTAATCAGAGCTCTTGAAGCTTCAACAAGCAAGCAAAAAAGCATAACCCTTCCTTTCATCAGTTAGAATACAAAGAATTTAGCACTGTACAGCACTAAACATTGTTATTCTACTTGCAAGTGTGCAGAAACAATTAAAATGCAAGAACTCTTACATGTCCCCCCTGCCCCAAGAGAAGCCCTGCTCAACCACTATGGCTTTATACACACACACACATGCTGATGAGCAAATTTATCTTAAAAATCTTCAAGAATCTCAGGAAAAATTCACTGCATTTATCTGCAGAATGCAGTACTAATTTTACAAACCAACTACTTGGAATAAAAACCCCACAGCAAAATGAAGATGAACCAGGGCAAGCTTTGAAAGGCTCCTATGAAAGCAGGCTGTAATTATTAGTAAGCATTAATAGATACCATTCTCAGTTCACGCTTCAYAGTCATACAGCAACAGCATCTCTTTTGCTAAGAAGCCAGCAAGGAAGTTTCCCTCAAGCAGAATTATGTAAGAGACCAAAATATTTGGGTCTAATTAAGAGTTGTTTATAGGACAGTCAGCCTATTAGCAATTCAACTTCACTTTGCTTTTTAAGTCAAATGGCATATTTGAAACTAACGTGCTTGAATATATCTTCAACAGGAAGTATGAATTRCAAGGAACTTCAGAGGAATGTCACTGTCCTAAACAGAGCTGAAATAGCTTTTTGCTAAGATAAGCAGAGAGCTTGACTGGAGCTGGTTGTAACAGAGAAAGGAYAAGGCTCAGGAGCCCCCACTATGGCAGTTTATGACACGTCTTTGAAGAGGCCTTCCAGGCTTTTGTTCCYATTTTGCAAGAACACTGCAAGAGAAAACCAAAACCAGAAACACGAGTTTCTGTAGAAATCAAAAGTGAATAACATCCTTTGGCAAGATTCCTCTCCCAGAGTCCTTGGGAAGACAGTAGTAAATATGCACAGTCTAATACTAAAATAGTATCTGATCTATAAAAGTCATTTTTATTTGGTGTGGTTTTGTTGGGTGTCTTTTTTTCCTTTTTTTAAAAGGGTTTGTTGTCCGGTTTTGAAGGGGTGCTTTATTTATTTAAACTAAAGATAGACCTAGATTAAACTTACAGGAGTTCTCAAGCACTGCAATTTGCTTACAGGGGTATATTTGCTTATACAGTTTCAAGTGTGTTTTCTGACCTCTGATAATTTAAGGGCACCTAGGTAAATTATAGGATAAGAAGAACAAATGAAGATTGAAAATGCTTCTGATTCTGTGGAAGGCTTCAGTTGATAGAAAACTGATTTTCCAAAGCAGCAGATGTGTTGAATTGAAATACTCCACCCAGATTCCAAATCACACTAAAAATAGTAACAGGTTGAACTACAAAGTGGGCTGGTAAACCCAGCCTGGCACAGTTCTGGATATTCACACTATTTGCTACTGCTTAAATACTGTAATGYTTTGAAGGACAATTTTAAGGCTTTTATGTCTAGGTTTACAACCTTTGAGCATGCTCCATTCAATGTTGGGGCTTTTTTCCTTTGAATTGATTGAAACCACCACTCAAACTTCTACCTGAGCTCTACCTGCCTTTCTTGGGATAAAGGAGGATGCAATAAACCACTTGGAGTTCTTACTTGAGTCATTTAATGACACAGCTTGGWTATGACCTCTTAGGTTCACATCCTGCAGTTTATTACTCTGCATTTCCTATTTTACTTCCTTTTTTTTAAGTGACATGTTTTGGCAGAGAAATAGTATTGCAAAGTCCCAGATAAAATGTMATGGAAAATCATATCTGGATTCTTCTTTTGCTTTCCTTCTGCCCRCCTAAACATCACCTGATGCTGCCCAGGAATTTCTGATCATTTTCTTTAAGGAGAATAGCAGTCACCTCACACACATCTWGTTCCCTATTTACCTTAGGGAACATGAGAAAGCAACTAACAGGCTGCTCAAGTTTCTTACAGGCTTTATAAACAGTCTTTTTTATTTGTTATGGAAGCTGAACTATTTAATAACATTAAATCCACTTAGGTACTGRAATCACTGAAGTAAATTCACATCTATCATTTTGATCAGCATCACCATCCAGAATTAGATGAAGCTGATGAGTCTTTAGAAACAGCTTTGCTACGCAGAAGAAAATTAGTGAAGCTCAAACAAAACAATTTTTTTTGCCAGTCCTATGATGGAGTTTGTATGGAATAGCTCTCTGTCTCATTGATTCCATCTGAAATGGTCGACTTAAYAGGCACTGAAATTGCTCTCAGTAGGTTTTGATCCATTTGTCCCAAAAATCAATTAATACAATTATTTAAAACAGATCACTTAAATAGGAAGTGAAGCAGAAAATGTAAACATTTATAAAATGTAACTTGAATGAATGCAATTGTATTCTAGCAGATCAACATTGCACTTATTTAGGTAAGCCCAGAAGAACTTGGAAGGATTCAGACAAATGGTAGTCATTCTGGCAACCAAGCCATGATCTCCAGGATGACCCTCGTGCTCATCCAGAATCTTCACAAACTGAAGATGAAGGCAGAAGGATTTCTGACTTGGGAAACTGATATTTCTTGCAGACCCATTTGAAGAGCAGAAGGCTTGGCAAAGAGCTCAGTCATTTAGTGAAAATTCAGCTTGACATCTTAGAGACTGACTGTCATTTATATTAGAGGAAGCACAACAAAGTGGATCCCAGTTACAAAGTTACCAGTTACTCTTTAGGCAGGCTAACCCAAGTATTCTCTGTCCTAGCACTAAAATCTACTCTATGTTAAAACAGAAAGATGAAGTACACTTGAAAATCACATAGTTCAAGACAAATSCAAATAGTAGCTTGAGCTACCATTTATATCTGAACCTTCAGGATCTGAGTTTGTCAGGAATAAAAATTCTAGCAAAACCACTGTCATAGCAAATACTCATTTTGAGTGCTTTTTGTCGCAAGATGGTAATTTAAACAAACAAAATCAAATTAAAAGGCACCTAATGGAGTAGTGAATCCTGTCTGTCTTTCCCATCAGAATATAAACCCAGAACTGGTCAAACCCTCGTCATCCCAAATGCTCAGCATGTAGCCTAAAGCTGACTTTCATAACACATTATGTATAAATACAAAACAGCATCAGATACYGATGATTCTGGTGTTCTCATTAAGCCACACCACTACATGCTATTTATACAAGTCAGATAGATATTACAGTTACAATAACAAAATATTGGCCAAAAAATAAAGAAAAAYATATTCTGCTGATAGACCACTGTGAAAAGTCAGTAAGAACTGAAGAATAGGTAAGTATGTGCAGTAAAGACAAAATCTTAGGGCTTATTCTGAGGTAAAAACACAGTCATTTGCAAAGTTACTACATGCTAATACAGGATTAAAGAARATCATAATTAAGATTCAGACTGTATTAGCAGATAAAGAAGCCATATGGTACAATCAACTCTAAAAGGATTACTAATGTTTCTAATGCTTTAGMTATTTGATTCTCTGATCTGGACCGATAATATTTTATAGAGGAACTTCTTTGTTTAGGCATCTCCTACTGTGACTAACATCAAGTATTACTGCAGGTTTTTCAGCAACTAACTGACATTTTGGCCAGTCATTCTCAGTGCTGTGTAAACTCCTTAAACAGAACTGTGCTGCCATCAAGGACATCTCTCTTTGAAACAGAAGAAAGCACAGAGCAAAGGAAACATGGGGAAAATTACCCAGTTGACACTAAGTGCAAATTAGGCTAAGACAAAAAAAGCCCAGAGGTTAAAACTGGAAGAGTCAACATCAACCTACCAACCAAACTGGCAGCAGTATTTTTAACAGAATTTGTTGTAAGCAAAATGATTCACTGTTGGAATCCTAACATGAACCACTGAACATATGGTTATGGGCCTGGAGTCAAAATGGAAAAAAAATTCTGAGTGCTTCCCACTGATATTTTTCAGACTTGAAGATACATTTTTGGTATCWCTTATGCAAAGCGTTACCAGTGTTGAAATTGAACATAAATTTTTCCTTCCAAAAACAACTGGACCRGAACAGTGATCCTACTGATTCAACCCAACCCAACATTTTTTTCTGCACAAAATGTTACTGAAGAGGCCTCAGACAGGAATCACAGCATGGAGYTTTTAGCAGAAAAAGTATATAAGGACTCACTGGAAATATCTGGCCAAAGAGACACTTGCAAAAGCAACCTTGAAAAGCCATCAAGTGAACCATGYAAACTATTACATGCAATTCCTCTCTGAATATTTCAATATTACTTGTTGGAAGGTCAATGAAGAGGCAGACTGTCCAGGGCCAAATGGGGATTCAAGTGCACCAGAACAATTCACTTAATGCATTCTTCAACCTTTGCTTTACACAGTTATATGCATTGAACTACTYCACAGGCAGCTGAGCTGGATTACTGAAACAAAACGCAGCATGTTAGAAGCCAAGACACTGGACACTGCTTAAGATGGGTAAGAACACCTGTGAATGTGAAGTATTTTTCAAAACTTGAATTATTACTCTCCTATTCTCCTACAGCAAGCAGACTAAAGATTTTTAAAACCTAAGTAAACAAAAGAAGTAAGAGGAACAACCCATACCAACCCAAACAGCTCCACAGGCTCGGTTTTTCGCCATCAGCATAATGTAAGTTCACTACTTCAGCACACTTTTTGCCTAATAATACYTATTGGAGAATTCAAAACAAAGCCAAGCCCTGCTTAAATCTAAATTATTATTAGTTATGTTTCTACCCTTTAAACATTCAGGTCTCTATCACATTTGTAGTACTATCCAGACAATTTTTTCTCACAAGCAATTGCAATTTGGTATCTACATGAGATTAACACAATTTTTTTATGAAGTATCATTCTTTATCAATTTTATGTCATGGGGATAAAAGGGTATACAGAAAAATAGTAAAAATAAAGAGATCTGCATGTCAGTGAAGACAGCAATCCTAATCCACCACACATCTCTCATGGGAAAGGCAGTCACATGGAACTGTCATCATATTGCTGTAGAACTACAGGCAACAGTTGACACAGTCTACAACTCAAATGGTGCATTCGTAAAACAAGCCAAAGAGAAAAACAACATGAGGAGATCATGCAATCTCCTCCCAGTGGGTTGAAATAGCTACTAAAAAAAGGTGTTCTTGCTCTTCCARCCTCCACCACCTACCTGAGATTGACTACACACACACAGTCATCAATCATATTTTACAATATTTGGAATATCAATGCTTTGACTGATGCTACTGTAGCAAGGTTGAATGGCTTTAGTGCATGCTCCCTTCATTTCCTGGTACCAGCACCTGAACATCGAAGGAAAGGAAAGAACAACAAGGTGTCTCAAAYATGAAACCATTTCATGCTATCTCACAGGTTGAGAGCCAGCTCCAAACATTGCTTTTGAACCTCAGGTTCTGACAGAGATGTCAGACTCTGCTTTTTGATTACTGAATTATTTTTAGCAAATAAGTACACTTCTTCCAACAGAAGAACAAACAAGGAATAGCTAGTCAAAAGAACCTGGAGTACACACAGAATGATAAAGAGGGGGGAAAAAGAGTAGCTGAGGAAAGGAAAAGGACCTATCGCAATAGACTGCAGAAGGCTCAGTTACTACCAGAATCACCAACACTAATGAAAACAGAAAGGCTGAGCAAGAACASTGTGCTTACCCCCATCAAATCAACATCTCTGTCACAGCCACAAAACAGGACAACACGGAGACTGAGCTCCAGCTTTAAGAATTCTCCATGCCCCCAGGATAAAAGGCTCACAGCTACTGGATACGGAAGGACAGAAATCAGAARGTGGTGTAATCCTTATAAAAATCTATCAACAGGGCTAAGTTCGAGAAAAACCTAAATTTCTGAAGGGAATAGGATCGAACTCCAAAACATCCACTACTTCTACAACAGAGACAGACAAACACAGAAATCATGAAACACAGCTGAACTTTTAWCAGGATGTAACAGTGTGTACAAACATTACATGTCAATTAGATTATACTTAGCCTAGTACACTGCCAACTGTGTGCTAATCAAAGTCAAACCTCCTCCTACACCAAATGTGCTCAGAAAGAGCACATCTTAACAATAAGCTTAAAGTCAGCTTGGCAGATTTCAAATGGTTGAAGCTAAATTCAGATATTTTGTTATTGTTCTGAGCAAAGCTTATTTCAAGATGTACCTAAAACATCTTCATTTAACCTTGTCCTTAGACATATCTGATACARACTGACACGATGGTTTAATTATAGGCTGCTTTCAAAGCTCACTAAAGACATTTTTCAAACATGGAGAATTGCAAGAGAAAATTCCATTAGCGACCTTTCAGTATTTCRAGCACCATTTCCAGATGAGCAGTCAAAGCCAGAGACACATTTAGAACAGAAACGTAGACAAGGTCAAAGTAACTCCARCAGATTAAGAACATGGGGTGAGATTTATCAACATTTTGCCCAAAGCTAATTTTACCACTGTGCCATTCTCTTCTGAGAGCATTACAGTACATAAATGGTAATGTATCTGTGAACTTATTCTAGTAGTCTTTTTTCTTTTTCTTTTTGCCATCTCTTACATGTATTCAGATGAAAGAGTTAAGTTCATCTTCTCAGCTATTTTTTCTCATACCAGTGCAAGGCATGGCCCTCTTTCCTACAGCTTAGAGAAATCACTTATTACATGTTCTCCAGTCTCCCTGGAAACTGTTTCCAAACAGTCACTGTCTGTAATGGTCAGGTTAATCTCCAGGCTATTAATTACAATATTTACTTGGCGCTTCAATATTCATACATCACAATTTTTTTCAGCTTAATTTCTCTCCTCATAAACACAGCCACAGAAGTATGTATTTCACATATTCTCTAAAGAAAATTTTGTACTAATATATACAAGCTTTTAAATTACTGTAGGTTTTATGTCATTAAATGCATAATATAGAAAATTAAACAGGACCTTACCTCAAAATYAAACTTCATTTAATAGATAATAAGCTTATCTCAAAGTATCATTTGATCACACGGAACGTTTCCAGTATCCAGGTCTGTAACACAAGATACAAACAAGTTACTTTCTTATCCCCAGCACATTCATTTCTGGTTTTCAAGTTTCTTCTCTGTCAACACACTGAAAAGAAAACAACTCAGGAAGTTGTAAGTTTCCTTTTCTCTTTAGGAGTCAGAACTGTCATTGCCAAAATGTCTTTGTATTCAAGAAAATAAAATTCAATCCAAGCTTCTAAACTGCTCGCATGCGAGAGCTCATAATAAATGAACTCTGAGTTTTTACAGGTAAATACTTTGAAAGTGCCTAGACAATTATGAAAACACTTGTAGCACAATTCTGGGTGTTAACAGCCATCTACTGTGCATTAATTGTGCTTTTCCATGGTTTACTGTCCCTGTGTGCAGTAACAGTCTAAAGCACCACAGCTCAGACCTCTATGGGCAGCTTCCCCTCACAGTGAACCCCCTTCTGAAAGCACGGTTTATAAAAAAGGTAAAAACAGAGTTGCTTGGGCTGTTTTGAGGAGGTACATCTTTTTGTTTGGATATTTGCGGGCCTTTTTTATTAGACTTTGTTTTCTTTTTTTTTTTTTTCCCCTAGATTTCTTAAATCAGTTGTTAGTTTTTACTCCAAACAAAAGCTAATATATCACAGTGGTTTAATAATCATGAGGATGGGYAAATCAGCTTGTACACAAGCCATTTAGCAATTCTGGACCCCTACAGCACTGTGAAGTAAACACCAGCTTTTCTCCAAGTATGGTGAAACACCTYCAAGTACAGTATTTTGTCTGGCCTAGGGTTTGCTGTTAGCAAAGGTTTGTTTTCCACGTGTGCAGTTATGGAATGCCCTCATCCCACTTTCAGAACTCTYGGACAACCTAAAAATTCAGATGAAGTTCTGATCCATAGCAGCTAAACAAATTTCTGCATCAATTTAAAAAGACCAGGTTGTTACAGAATAAAGTTATCCATGTATACAGCTACATAGCAGGGAATGTCTWTAAGCTGAGAAAAGGGCAAAGCAACAAAACAATTCTTGCAAATTTTAACCAACCAAGGCTGAAAAAACATTTATGATAGAACAAGTTCATCACTGGATGTTTTTCTTGTCTTGGTTGGTTAGAAAAGTGAGGTTTTGTTCCTTTCAGTGGCCTTTTAAGCAACATCAGCTTTATGCCAACACAACTATTAACTGCAGGTTAACAGATTTAATGCAGGTCAGAGTAAATGCAGTACACTTRAGACAATTATTTCAATGATCAATGGATCACCTGCATTAAAACTGGCAGTGCAGTAGTTTGCTACTTGGAAATTTAGACTCCTGATCACATTCATCCAACTTTTCAATGCCTGCCACGTCTCCAGTAATGTACAAATAATGTACACTTAAGTCTAATTAAAGGCATGCCAGCAGCCWGCACCTTGTGGGTCTCCTGCTAATATTTAAGGTGAGGATAAAAGCAAGCTTTGCACATCTGCATATCTGATGCATTCCCTCAGGTGGCTGTGTCAGTGCATCAGGGATTGATCTGCAAGCTAAGGATTTGCACTCCAGTAACAAGCCAAATTCCTGCTCAGTACAGCCCATAAACTCACCAGCCACCCTACTTCCTGGAAGTCACGATGTACTTCTCCATGTTTGCATATATTTTAAATCTCTAAAATTTGTTTCAAGAGCAGTTATGAAGGTGTTCAGTCCCTTACAGGTGATACCATCTTCATTTCCAGCCCTTTGCTAACAGACACCGGAATCCCTTTCAAGACCCCATGTTCTATGAGCACCAACCCCAGTTGGATGCACCTTCACCCCACTCAGAACCACCATCAAGGAAGGCTGACACTTCCTGGACTTGTRTCAAAACCTGAGTGCCTGCARAACAGACCMCATCCAGGAAACAACAAAAGCAGATGCAGCAGAGAACCAAGTGACCATCCCAATATTGCTTCTTTCTAATTGCACCACACTAAGGCCCCCAGATAAATTTTCCAATTCAATACACGTTGTACGTTTAACATCACAGTGATTTAAATAGTTCTGAAACTGCTCTGAAATTTTCTCTTTTCAAATGCAATTCTAAAACAGAATTGCTGCTTAAATAAAACAAACAACACAAACCAATCATACCCCCCCGACAGTTTGGGGGTTTTTTTTCCAAGCTGTACACCAAACATGTGAAGCAGAAATTATTTTTTCTCCAGTTTATCAGGAGGGTCTCTCTACTCACTTCAGTGTCAATGAGACTGGGAAGGAAGGAAGGAGGTAAAGCAACTGCTATCTTAACATTTGACCTCAAGGGAAGAAAACAAGACTCATTTGCACATATTACCAGACTAATTCAATGGATAGAATACATGTTTCAAAATTACAACTTAATTTTAAATAGTAGATTTTGAGTCATCAGAATACTTCAGAGTAGAAAAATGAATCTAAGGAAATTTCTTGTGGAATCTAAGGAAAAGAAAAGTTGCTTGTACTATGATACATCGTAAGCTAGAACAAATGTGACTGTGAAACAACATTTATTTTTTAAGTGGGTTAATTACTGCTGAAGCAACCATATATTTTTTTACTTATCAATGGGGAGATTAATAGTTTTTTTAAGGTCTCCTTATCACTGTTTGTTATTCTATTGTCCTCACTTCCTGGAATGCAGTCAGAGATGGAAGTAGATTGCTCAAAAGCCCAGTCAGCAAAGCAGCTACCCTGAATGCTGGATTTGTTTACAATCCATTAGAGGGTGGGAGCAATGAGTGCACAAAGCCCCTAATTCCAGAAGTTTACACAGGGTTTTTGGAAYATTTGGAGTATTTCTCAGCATAAGCCCCCGAGTCCCCTCCCCTTCTTTTTTTCCTTAGCTGCAGCTACATTTCTATGAAATGTTTTTGGTTCAAATGCTAGTGATGCTATTTATAGAACAAGAAAAATGAATAAAGAAAAGCATTGAAGTAGAACGCACATTCTCAATTCTACTGCAGATACCTACACTATGAATTAKAAGTCAATTACAGTTTTTCCTTTATAGATAATTCCTAGGTATTCTGCATTCTCTAAATTCTTGGTGATAACACGGTTTAAYACAGTAGCATTTGGATTACAGATTCACTGTGATTAAACACATAAATTCTAGCATCATGTCATCCTACGTTTTCTGAATGGGGAAGATATTTCTGCCCATGTATTTCCTTTGGGTTTATGGTGTGGTTTTCCTTTGTTTTGTGTGGTGTTCTTTTTGTTTGCTTGTGCTTCTTTGATTGTGTGGTTATTTGGGGATTTTTTGTTGTTTGCCAAGCACCACAATCAAATCCAAATCTATGGTCCATTACACAGGGTATGGACTCCTATGTATTAATCCTGTTTGCATTCACACCTCTATCACTTCTGCTAAATGACTGCTAATAGATTAATATTTTAAAGCTATAGACAGGGGAATAGTTACTTTTGGACACTGGGAGGTTTAGTTTAACACATTTGGAACCTTTGGGAAGTTGGTAAGCTTATTTCTACRATCTAGTTCCATGCCTCAAGACTTTAATGTTCCTTGCACATAACMAAGATATTGAATGGCTGTTTCAGGCTGGGACTAATTTAGATGTTCTGCACTGTGTGACTCCTTCAAATCCTAGTTCCTCCTTATACATCTCTATTACTTTCTTCAAGATGACATAAATGATCACTATTTACCTACTACAAGGTATTCAGCATTTAGGCAAATGTGACTATTCCCCATATGAAACTATACTGTCAAATGCAGTTCTTCCCAACTTGGAATGAAACATTATTCCTTAAAAATAGTTTTTGAAAGTGGTGGTTCAAGCCAAGCTTTCTGGGAGCCTCAAAGATGGTGGTAGCTCATCCCTACACTGGTCTGCCAAAACTCAGCTTTCAGCCTCTCAGGACCAACTACTGCTTCATTCTTATCAGATCTTTATTGTTTTTCAGCTTCTGTTCATCAGTCCTTACAACAACCTGCACTATTGTCTGGGATAATAGTTTTGAGCAAGTCTGACAAGGCACAACGAATTCTGCAACACAAGGGCAAAGCATGGCATTAATTTCTTCTCAAGGCTTCATGTTTATATATAATAGGAAAAAAGAATTTGTTGTGATCATCCAAAGTTAAATATACTTGGATTAATTTTCAAAATTATGTAAATTTCATCTTATTATTATGCTGCTGACCCAACTCTTAGTGATTAAAGTTCCTCTGTTTTCATGAATATGAACTTTTTGTCAAGCAATTACTTGCCTGCTGTTTGGGGCTCTTCAAGAGCATCAATAGCTTTTCATAAAAGAGCAGCTCTAATTCACACTTCAGCCTCCCCTCTAAGTAAATTCTCAGCTCCAGCCTCCCCTCTAAGTAAATGTAAAAACAAAAAGGTTCCAATTTTGTTGTCTAGAAGAAAGACAGACTCTTATTTAAAGTAAGTTGTGCTACTATTATGGTTAAAGTTAAATGGTAACTTCAATCTTTTTATTACTATCATTTTTATTACAGATACTACTWCTACTACTATTACAGATACTACGACCGTAGATTTGAGCTTAGAATATAGTCTTTTAAAAGCAGAGCTAAATACATAATTTACAACTGTATAATACAAAACAGTGATTAAAAGTGACAGGTAAATACATGAAACAATAGGYCCTCAAAAATGAGTACACAGCACTTTCCTCACCAATTCACACTAACTGCAGTTTTTGACGTTTTACAATTTGTAATCTATGCTACCCTTTATTTCCAAATAGAGAGTATGCAAGCAGTTTAGCAAATATAAACAAGATGTTAAGCCTATTTTTCATAGAACAGCAAGGGTAGCTTGCCTTAGAACAGTTACAGTGCTCTGCTGGATACCAACACCTGAGCAGTGAACACACAGCAGAAATTTCTCAGCACAACGCCTATTTTCTTCTCATGCTGTGGTGCTGCASACTCAGAATATCCAAATATGTACTTGTACTCAGGTCAAAATTAATCAGATTTCTCATCCATTTATGGTGCTAAACATACAGATGCATAAATAAACATTACAGATGCAGTTATTCAGCAATCTATTGCAAATACTCAGTTGTTCAATGGCACCTATTAAGTTTCTGCCCTCCTATGGCAATATAAATAAAAAAAAAAATACATACTGCATGATCGTTATGAAAAAGTGTGAATTCAGCTGTCATARGAAACTACTGGTAAAACAATATGGGAACTTGCATTTTTGCTTTGTTTGTAAGTCATGAATCACTCAGGCCTCAAACATTTCTCCTCAGTATTTACAGTGAGTTTGCATTTCCCTTCAAACTACTTATCCCAAAAGACATATCAATCCATGATGTAACAGTCTGTGTTCCCAGTCCCCCGTGTGATTGTAATGTCAACACTTCCACCTTGACATGCAATTCATCATCCACTTTTGCCTAAATACCTGCAAATAAAGTCACTGGCGATATGGCTGTTAGGAGTTGAGATTTTGTGTCCAGGGTTGGTACATGAGCTGAAGAGGCAATAAAATGATAAAGTATTCTTTTAGTGGGCAGGTAAAAGAGAGAGGAGAGAAAAAAAAAAAAAAAAAAAAAAAAAAAAAAAAAAAAAAAAAAAAAAAAAAAAAAAAAAAAAAAAAAAAAAAAAAAAAAAAAAAAAAAAAGCCACCCCACAACAAAACAACCCCAGGTTTTTGGTGTTGGCGGAATTTCTTCAGAGTGCATTACCAAGAAGGGCACCTGCCATTCCAATGGTGTAATGCTCAAGCTGTCTGCAGTTAACAAAGTCTGCCAATTAAATCTGTTCAAACAGAACCATGGCCCACTAACACTGCAGCAGACAAAACATACAATTKACTTCTTTGGTATGACTAACAGGAAGTTTGCCAACTTTCCAAACATACTCCTTGAAAGCTGCTCTGCTCTATGTTTGCATCCAAATGGTTAGTATAATAATGGTCAGAGACTCCATAAACAAAGTATTGGCAACTCACCTTCAACRGACACAAAACTTGGATTTTCCATTTTTATATTATCCTCGTTACTTCAGTAGATTGAAGAGACTCTTTTTAAAAAGCAACAGTTTGTAAAATTTCCTTATCTTCCCACCAAGTGATTAAACACTTAATGTGTTGCCTGAATTAAGTATTCTGGCAAGGAAACACACTGAATCACAAATACACTAAATATCCAAAGTTCATGTTAGCATATAAATTTATGATATATGGAGGGAGAAAGTATTTTGAACTCAAACCTGAAAAACACAAAACAAATTTGAATTCCTTTCGGTTAGCATACCAACAAGCCTTTGATGGACCAGGCCAGTGTGCATTAGAGAAAATCTCCTAACRAACAAGCAAACAAACAAAACARTACCAGTCCTRGACCTCCTGAGAATGAAAGCTGGTTGCCAAACAAAATGCAGCTACACTGAGTTGTGGAGGAAAGTGATTCTCAGCCATCTCTATACACACAGACATATGTGCATATACATTATTGTTACTTTAGACACGCARACACACATGGCCTCCTTGCAGAGCTTATCATGGCCTTAGCTAGGTGTTCTCCATACTCCATCATACCGGCACATTTTCACCACAGTCAAGGCATGAAGTTTCCAACAGGATGAACTCTAYTGCATGGAGACACCCCATGGTACAGCCCAAGTTGAAAACCCCATCAGCACTTGGGAAGACACAACTTCAGAACACTGAAACCACAGAGAATATCCAATAACCCATTTCTGGGGGAAATAAAAGCCAAGGCACTGGTTGATTCCCTTGTATGCTTGAAGCTCCTGTTCCCAGTACAATGACTTGGTATCATGCCTCCTATACAGTATTTCAACATTAACCATGRTTTCTAAACTACTTTTGATGCACTTCCCTGTCCAAATAACAGCCATTTATGTGAGTGAAGACACATCAAACAGATGAGGAAGCTGAGTGTCTACCTCCTGCATTTACTTTCTTSAAGGAGGTACACATCTTTTGATTTGACTGTGGGAGGGGGAATTTAAAAGGCAGCTTTAATCACTACTACTTCTTAAAGGTCCTCAGTGACTGAGAATTTAGTATATCTACAGAGTGTACACATTACTGCTGTTCACTATRGCAGAAATGCATAAAGCAGTTCCCTTTCTGCCTGATTTGCCTTGGAGGACATTAAGTTAACRTTTCAGAAAGAAACAGCGCTTCTTTAACTATGCAGCTGCCAAATCAATTCTTTCTGATTAAAATATGCTTTGAATTTCATAAGATCTTCCCACAGACATAAATCTTTCAGTCCCAAGCACTTCCTGTCATTTTAATTACTTCCCTTCAAGTCCCCTAAAGAACAAAAATGATGCTTTGCAGTGCTCACAGACAGGATGAACAGCACTTACTGTGTCCTAAGGGAGAACACTGTCTGGAAGGGCTATTTAAGTAGGGGAAGAAGGAGAGGCAATGCTGGAAAACACAWACCTAAGAAATACACACTGTTAATATTCTTAATTGAAATCAAAAATACGAGAAGCTCARCCTCCTTCTCACTTCCCCCTCCCAATAACTGGAAGAGAGATGCCTTCTCTTGAGAGACAAGCCTTCCAAGCACATGTTTCTGGAATAAGAGAATCCCTGAGTTATGCTGGAGAACATGAAATAATCCTTTTCAAGATGCTTCCCCTACWACTAGATATGTAGTGGTCTTAGATCAAGGGTTTTTTTATATAAATATTTTAAATTTAGTCACTAGGGTAAGGAGCAAGCAAATGTCCATCAMACTTCTGCACTGATAAGGCCTTGAACCAAGTCAGATCACCAATTTGTGAACAGATTGTCAAACCCCAAGTAATGTCCTTTCCAATCACCCCATACTGGAGTTGCCTCTGTTGTCCTCTCCTGTCTCACTGTGGTTCACCCTGAAGCTGCCTCCTGTGAGCTTCCTCCACTCACCAGCCCAGACTCTCATAATCTTTCTGTGAAGAAACTTAAATCAGGTCACCCCGASGCAATTTGCTAAAGAGAAACCATTGTTTGCCTTTGCTGTCAACTAATCCACTTAAATACTACAAAAAAAACTTCATGTACTCAACAATTTCAGTCACTCAGAGCTGGTTTCAGTAGTTTGAGGCAATTGCAGACCTGCAGCACTGTGGCTGCAGATGGAGACAACGTCCTTCACCTACCACTGAGATGTGCAGTTAGTATGATTGTCCTATACAGGATTTCATGGCTTAAAAAAAAAAAACACCACCAAAAAAAAACCTCAGAACAAAACCAAACAAGCCCCCAACCAAACATACAAAAACCCCAAACTGAACTACTCTGCATTGTCAGCATGTCAGCAACACATCCAACTGCTTGCATGGAAGAATGAACTCACTCCTAATACTTGGAATAATAGACCCCAGAAAGATTTATTTTCACTGATTTTCCATTCATTGACCTGGAGCTGAAGCCAAAAAACTCAAGTAAATCGAGCAACTTTCCTAGCTGATATTTTYGAAACATTGTAACATCAGTCTGCACAGAATTAAGGCTTTAGAAAGGTGGAGGTAAAACATTGCATTCTTAGCTCCAGTCTTCATATTGTATGTCAGTATTTTCACAAAAACATACAGTTGATACCTACAGTTAATTCCAAAAGATTTTTCATACAGTATATGCCCAAGGGACTGATTCCACTGCATTTGAAAAGCACATCTGAGGTGTTTATTGCTTCCAGATTTTGAAAGGAGAAATTACTGTTATAACTCAGCTGAGTTGTCTTAACAGCTCTGCTAAAATCTCTCTGGTTTTCATCCCAAAGTCTCATTTCAGAAAAGACATGCTTCCTGTGTATTAATTCTCCAAGYGTATAAAGCCAATATTCAACTTTTAGGCAGAAAAACACATTTAACAAGGRAAATGAATGCAACCCAAAACTTAACTTGCAGGCTACTTGAAACATAAAGGAAAGTTTTGGGACCTTGAGTTTCTGCATGCAACACCTTTTTTCCATTCTCTRCCAAAAATCTAAAGCACTACACTCAGAATTTGCACTAAAGCAAAATTTGATAATCATGGCCTGTGTCCAATTCTGCATTTAATGGTTTTATTGGATCAAGTTAGCACATAGGTGACAACTGATCTCAGTGTCACAGACACGCGAATTATGTCACATGAGAAGAGCAATAGCCAACACAGGTCTGCTCCAGTTAATGATAAATGAAGCTGATGTGTAACATTCAGATCTGAAGGTCCAGCAATGCAACAGCTCAGCCACAGCTTAAACCCAGCAATAGGAGAAACGAGACTATGCAAAGATGGGAAAACCTGAAACTWCTGCCCAGAGAGCTTTTGCTCTGAGAAGGCACAGATCTTAAAATTAAAATACTAGAGTCTACCAAGAACTCAAGTGATTGTTGAATGCAACAACTAAAATACCTGCTCAGTAATATTCATTTTGGCCACAGATCACAGAAATGTATGAACCAACATTAAGTAAATGATTAGCATGACGTTATACGTAAGCCATTTTCAATGAACAGAGCAAGTGAGCATGTCCACGAAAACTGGTGAAATAATGCAACTGTACTTTGGTAGGTACCATTTCACAGGTCAGCAAGTGGTGATATCTGAATTCAACCTGCATCTTTATTTATCATAACAACTTTCAAGTGCTCCTTATTATGCTTTTAAGTGATAGATTCCACTTCTGTCATACTGCACTCTGGAAGCAAAGCTCCTGACTTGTCTGAAAATTCAGAGCAGCCCAACTCAGTGCTGTTTTCTGGACTGACTTTCACTCCAGCTGCTCTAATGAATGATTAACGCTCAAGWCTCCTACAACGATGTGTTACTGGCCCGCAGGACAGTGCTTAGCTGTACTAACAGATGGACAACAAGCTTTTGGAAGCAATTCTGCCAAGAATGYCCAAGCCAAATGCTCTTTTTGGAGTGGCATGGTGAGCAGCATGTGGGAAGAACCACACTTCTGGTTGACATATTTGCCACTTGGCATGYTGCCCTGAACTTGCAAGTGGCAAATATTTACAGGGGAAACTTTTTTCTTGGTGAGAAAGTGACAAGGAAAGACATAAGTCTGAGGGCATGGAAGATGCCAGATCAAGACTTGCATTTAGAAGTACCACTCTAGGATTAAATAGAAGACTAAAAGCAGTATGACACTAGTGTAGCTTCAAGAAACACACASAATAGGCAGGGGATCAAGGTTTTAGCAATGTAAAATACTCAATTCTGCAATATTCAATTCTTCTGAAATATTTATGAATTGCTGGAGGGGAGAGGTGTCCCTCTCAGGGAAAAGACCAAAGACACAGTATCTTACAGCTGAAGAACTCTCCAAAATTGCAGAGAACTTACCTAGTGTGATTCAGAAAGGCTCATCTATTCTGGCACTGTTTACACCACCTTGTATCTTTGCAACAGCACAGGGATCTGAGAAGGTGGAGYATTAGTCTCTGATTGCAAAAGTCCATAGGGGCATGGGCCCAGAAAAGAAGGCTTAAAAAAATTCAGATGACAGAAAAGACTTTTTCACAACCAGATGGTCGAGGAAGTAAAAAAACCTTATGATGGACAGTCTGTGTCTCTGAGCTTTTATGCCTCTTCTCCGAAGGACACACATGCCTGAAGTGACTGAATTACTTCAATTATACTATGACACTGAAATTCTAGTCACAGGGAAAGTAGGGAAAAGAAAAGATAGRAAAAAAAAGATGGGGAAAAAACAAAGTGTTTCTTTCTTCAGTAATTTTCCCTAGACATACAGGGAAACATATGACATGTTAACAATCCTAACCTGTTTGTAACAGAGGCAGCAGACAGAACATTCAACAAACTGCAAAATTAAGAATCATGTGATAAGTAATAATGACACACGAAACAAAAGAATTCAGAGRAAACACCTCTGTATAGAGGAAGCATATATAAGACAGAGAAGACTTTTAAAACAACAAAATCAAAGGTTTTGAAAAACAAAATTTCCAACAAAATCAAGGTAACATGAAATGCGTAAACCAATAGCTGTAACTGCAGGGAAAATCTGAAGAACCTTCTGCCTTGAAATCTGTGGCTCAGTTGAACTGACAGGTCATTGCTKCACAAAACCTTCCCAGAAATGAGGCTGCAAGGAAGAAAGGGACACTTAGTCACGCTCACCTGCCCAATGGTTACAATTCTGAGACAATAAAAGATGTTCTTAAGAATTTCAGAAATGGAAGGAGCTGTAAAGAGAGCCAATTAAAAAAATAAAAAATGAAAAAAAAAATTTAAAAAAAAAACCAAGGCCATGGCAATTTGGGGGGTTTTCACCRTAAGAGAGCCAAATGTACCCTCACAAAAACACAGTAGCTTTCTTCAAGGTCATGAGGCAGTTTATAATTCTCCAGAGASTCCCCTGCTCTCTACTTGAAGCCCAGTTTCTCTGAAGTTTTCATCTTCAAGTTGCAAAGAAGGCTTTTTTTTTCCTTTAACTTACATTTCCAGCAGCTGCTGTTCCACAGTAGCTTTCCAGTTCCCCCTACCAGACACTCCTTTGAAACAACCAAGTTTCAGGACATTTTCCAAGGCATCTCTCATTCTCCACAGGGATTTAAAAGCACTCTCAGTTTTCCCACCGGTCCAAAAAACAAGCAGTTGTTTCTGTSATGTGGTCCATTTTCACTATTTCCATAAATGCAGTCCCCCCTCTGMGGGCTGGAGTAAGCTATGAGCCTTTAAAAGGGACAATTACAGCAGAGAAGCCAAGGCTCTAACCCACCCTTTGAAGAAGAAAAGATGTGTGAACCAGGCAATTCCACCTAGTGCACAATAGGGCTGAACCCTCACAGTAAGTGCCACAGGAAAAGCTTCACTGAAGTTACACTGCACCTCCATGTCTTCCTTCGTGGCTGGAAAAGCCCTGCTTTAATGGAATGAACTTCCACTGTAATTCCAGGGCTTGATTTCACAGAAGGCTTTGTGCACAGCAATATGAGCTTAAGAATGAGAAGACATTGTCAACAAGCAAAGCACATTTCAGCCACATGGTCAAATTCCAGCTATGACCTTATTCCAATATACTGCAGTGGGTGAYATGAGCTAACACAATGCTTGAATTTTGCCCTGAGAATAAAATTCCATGTTTCTGCAGTTATGAACTTTAAAATCTAAATTTTCAAAGCTCCCTGCTCCAAATTAAATATTCATGCAAAAAGAAACTTCCAATAATGAGACAGATTCCAGAAAAGTTCAGGGGACTACATGATTCAGTCTCCCAAGGAATTCGCGTTCCCACACATGCTGCAAATTTGAATGATACTCAAAATAGCTGTTTCTCTATTATTTCTGTAACTAAGATTTGCAAACCATACTAATGTCAGAATGTTCATCAACAAGTCAAATTTCTAGACAAAACTCTAAACAAAATTTTAACACAGAAGTAGTACTTTGAACATAATTACTATTTGATACCTGCTAAAGATAACTGGAAATCTGAATTATTTTTCTAAACTACCAGACATCCTGGTCTCTCTCTCTCTAATTTATTTCTGGGGAATGTACAACGTTAGACAAGAATAAAGACTGACTTAAGGAATTCTTAATTGGAAAACTGTTTGCAAGTGTTGTTTGGAGGTTGGGGGCAGCATTTCTTTTCCTTCAATCAAACTGTGGTGAAAGTTATTTCTTTCTTACAAAAACACTTCTGAAAAAGTTGGGCGTTTTCAACCAGTAGATAGCATTCTTCACTCAGCAGTTGTTTCTGGATGCTCAGTGCAAGGTGTGGCAGTCCCTCTGCACATTCAGTTCACTGGTAAATCATCTGATTTAGCCAAGCTCATAGTGCGTAAGAAAGGGGCATCAGAACTCCACCTCAACTATACAACAGCCCTGCATTGTTTGCTGCATTTTCCACTCAAGTGCAAAAGTTTCTAGTAATGTTTGTATGTTGAGATGGGGGGAAAAAAAGCTGGCATGTTCTGGCAAAGATTAATATCTTTTGTACCTTTTAATAAGTTGTGCATGCTTTGTTAGAGCATTTTCATAYAATTTCAGGTAATTTGACAGTTACACTGTTTAAAGTCACTTCTGACTCTGGCATGGTTTGTTTYTTACAAGGCTTGATTGATCCAGGCTAAGATGAGCCTAACAAGAAATGGAATTTGCCAAATCAACAGGAGAAAGGTGAATATGGACATMTTTTAGCACTACTACCCAAGAGAGCACTTTGGACATGCTAAATGACAGCCTAGCCAAGCAGAAGGAAAAGTAAAACAGATTCTAAACGTGGACAGCACTGACACAGTTGTGATTATGACAAAAAGGCARGCAAACACTAAAATCTAGGCCATGAAATACCACCTCGGTCACATACATTGTTTCTGGAAAGGCAAAAGCTCCCACAAAGTGAAGGAGCTTACAGTCAATGAACCAAAGCTCACTGAGGCTTTCCTAGCATTCTCAAAGAGAAAACACAGGACTTTCAAACAATTTCAAAAACSAGTAAGCAGAAGAGATAACCAATTTATGGGTCTCCATATGGGGAGATTTCCAAATCTTGACACCTGATTACTACTTCTAATTGTCCTCAGTCAACGAAATCAAATTTTTAAAATGTTCTTAGCACATTCAACTGTCYATCTTTGTTACTTCTAGCCTATCTRATAAATGACCTTGACTACAAATAGCTTTATTCAAAATCATTTATTTATTSAGTAGATCAAAACCAACTTATGTGTGTTGTGAGAGGAAGCTGGCAGCCTATTCCCATCCTGTTTGTGGTCTCACAGAGATGACATCATTTCTCCTGTCTGCCCACTATTTTATAYAAACATCCGTAACTTGACTAGAGCTATCTAGAAAAAGGCCTGACAGCCAAGTCCATTTTYGGAATATTAGTTTGCAACCAACTGAGAGTATCTGCAATGCAGAAAAATCCAATCAAGTGCAGAGCTTGCTGTCCCACCACTGAAGGTCATTTATGCTACTGACACGCTCACAATGGGCTGCATTTGTAAAATGCAGTTTGCAAACCTGCCTCTTTCACTCTGGCTGTGTCTCTCCCCTCTCCCTGTAACATGTTCAGTTAGGAGAATCCTACATGAAAGCTGTTAGGATTTAGCAAACCTAGCAAAATCCAACTGTGTTAGGTAATTTTCTTACCTCTGGAATACAACACCAGTTTAACTGTAGAAAGTCAATAGTTAAAACTTCAACAAAGAACAGAGGCCAAACACCAGTGTATTTCATTTTAGCATTTATGTGCTAGAAAATGCATGAAATTCCATTGCAGCCACTCAGGCTTTCTTATGTCATTATTTCTACCCTATGCCACACTTCTTATGACAAGACAACATTTACCTGCTTAACCAGCATGTAAAATTTCATGCAATAATCACACAGAAATCTTCACCAGCCACGCATTTCTCCATTAAAATTCAATTAACATATTCCACTATGGACGCTTCAGTACAATTTTAACCATTTCTGCCATCAAATGGAATAGATTATTATTTTTTAATCTTGTGTGTCTAAYGGCATTACATGACAATTATGATAGCCTACAACTTACATTCTGATACCTTGTTACTTAAGCAAATCCATAGTCCCCACAAACTAAACACTACCATACAGCCTAAATTGTTTTCCTTCACATTAACTTCATCATACCAGCTCCTAAACCCTTAAAAGTACCTCAGGAGAATGTACAAATAAATTAAAACTGAATTACATTATCACATGAAAAATATGTGTTTACATGGTATGGCTATAAAAAATATTCAAGTCTTCATTATTTTCAAAAACTACATTCTGAATGCTGGACTCCTGGGCTCTGCTGTAAGGATATATTTAGCTGCTGATATACTGCTCTCATCTCAGATTACACTATTTAAGTCTAAAAGGCAATGCATGTGTTCATGAGAACTGTTAAGAGTAAACATGCATGGCCTGATGAGCTCCTGCTCAGTAAAGCCTTATAGAGGTATCARATTTAGGCATCACAAGGGAAAACATGAACATCTTGCCATACTTTTTAGCCTTCACAGGTACCTGTACTAATTCCTCAGTTTAAGATGGGAAGAGATTAACTCTCTCCCTATTAGTGAAGAAGAGCATTTCCCCACCAGGTTGGGACAGAAATAGGGCCACCACACTTTCAATAAGGCCCACACCACAGCCAAGTCCTGTGGTTGACAAGCCCTTTACCCTTGAAAGGGCAAGAAACCACACAAACCACAAAAGGAAGAGGACCAGAACTGAGCATTTCTTTTGTACACCAAAGCTATGAAATCTTTTACAGATGCTCGACAGCTTGAGATTGCTACAGCTGCCGTTGTTCTGTGGACATGGAAAGGAATAACAGTGCCCTTTCCAAAGCAAATACACAGCCTTTAAAAGGACCAGCAATGAATGTGCAGCCTGAAGASCAGAGGGTAGAGAACAGCAGGCTGAAGAGGAAGATAAAGAGAAAGGTTTGGCAACAATTCCTCCTTCCATATAGTGCTTATGCAAAAACTGACTGGCATTCACATTTGATAAGAAGCTTGAGAAGCACAACCACAGAAGGCTGAACACCTGGGAAACAACCATTTGTGACTCTCCAAAACAATTGCCTCGTGAAAGACAATCCATTGCAGAGCTACAGCTTTTGCTGCCTTATCACCAGAACCCCTGTCCAGTTCTTCAGTATCACAGAAAAATCACCCATTTGCTGACCCATGCTCAGAGCTCAGCTTTTCAGTTGCACTAACTGCACTTGGATTTAATGGGAAGAAATACAGCCACTCACTTGTACCTAAATGAATGCCTGCAGTATTAAGCAGACCCTACATGTGTTTCATTCCTAACCAAAAAACTGACCTCAGCCACATGTATGAGACCTTTGACTACTACCAACACTAAGTAAGAACTGAAAAATTACACTAGGTATACAAAACAGTTCACAATATTTGAAAATGGGAAAGAAAAAAATTACATAAAGTAACAAAAACCATCAGAATTGTCATATTAAGGAAGCTGGACCTTTCTGACGTTGTTCCCTTAGGAGCCTTCTGCAGCAAGCAGGCAAAAAGCCAAGTCAGAAAATTCAGGCTGCAAAAGAGAAAAAGCTGACAAGCATGCAGGTGATGAACAAGTTAAGTGTGCTACACTTGGAAGCAACAGTGGACACTGAAGGCAGCAGCTCAGAGGACAACAGTTGCAGTGGTTTGTAGAGAAAGAGGCTGTAGAGGCAGCTGCAGCATTAAAAGAATTAAAGCATAAAATCAAGATTGAGGCACCCTAGCACCTCTCCTTCCAGGTAACTCAATTCACCTCAAACAAAACTCTTCTTCAAAGATGATCTAAGGACAGACTTCAGCAGTTAAAGAATTTTACATTACAGCAACAATAACTGCAATGCAAATGCAGAGTTTGTTTTGGTTTCTTTTCCCTCTGCATAAATGGAAAGATGGCTGACCTCCTGTTAAACTAAACAGAAGCTCACAATAATGAGAACAAGATTCAGATATAACMTGACAGTGACAAATCTGTACTGACAAGTTTGCAGACACCTTTCTTTTAACCACATTCCCTGGAGGAAGAGAGAGTCTGAGYAAAATCCCCAGATGGATTGAAAGAGTCAAAGTGAACAGTTGAAAACCAAGGGGCTGCCTCTCACTGCATGTAAACTGAGGAAACACAAATCCTACTGAGTTTTCTGTCTGGTAAAGATGGAATTAGAGAGATYCCTCAATGYTTCTAATACAGAAGAAAAGCCACAGACACTTCTTSCTACTTTTCCTTGTTCAGCTCAACTACTGCCAGCCAAGCACCAGGGCTAGACCTTCAGTCCMACAGAGCTTTACAGCTTTAACCTCATACACTGTACATTACCATGAGTTATCCTAAAGTAGCTCAATCAAAGCAATGGAAATATGTGGCCACAAGGAAGACAGAGCAAGCTCTTCATTGTGCTCTGCATTGAAGGATATTTTCCAGAGAAACTCAGTTTACAGTAGTGGCCATTTGCTTCCCTCCAGCCTGACATTTAACAGGCTTTGTTGCCTATTCCTCCACAGACTTTTTGGTTCCCACACTCCAAGCAAGTCATAACATCATCACTGTCTCACCTATTGACCTTTCCCTAGTAAACCAACACTTCCTTTAGTGTTCTTGTCACCTAGAATAGCTCTCCTCAGTCCCCARGCAAATGTAGGACAGAAGGTATTTTGTTTCAGATCTTCTGGCAACAGGGAATAGTAAGAGTATCACAAGACAAACAGGATGCCAATGCACAGCCCAGTTATGAAAGCACCTTCTGGAACCAACCCCTCTCAGGTGAAGATATGCAATTAAAATTCAGTCCGGTATTTTATCATCCACTTCAAAATGAGAGATAGCTAATAATTTAGTGAAAGAAAAATAATTCAAATAAAAAACTCATCCCACAACACCTGCACAGGTAACTGCTTAACAGGAACCTTTGTTTTGCATAATTCCTTATTAAACTGCATACTGAATTTTTGAGGTGGTAGCATATTTAAATCCCAACTGCAAAATAAAACTAAGATTCCAAGTAAATAAAAGCAATCTGTTCTTCAATTTACACAGAGTTTTCTTGCAAGAACCTTATAAAAGTATACACTAGCTTGTTTACCCAGGCAGGRAAAGCATTTTTTGCTGACCAACAACATTCATGGCTGCAATGCAGTCTGTTCTAGGTTTAGAGTTTTTTTAAAGTTTCCCAAGGCCTTTTAAGGATCTGCTCACAGCAGCTGTTCATAAAGCTCCCACCCATCAAAAAACAGTCGCAGAAATATGGGAAAAATCCTAAGCTGCAGAGCGAGTTCCAACAGCTTTTGTCCTCTTGAGCTGCTGCCTCGCACACAAAACAACACGTCACTGACCTTGCAGAAGGCTGAGAACCCAGTTCTGGGACAGCAATCAAAGCTGTGGGTAAGAAAGGGGGCAAAAAGCTCCTGCTCCAGAGCTCTTTTACACATGGCAAGGCTTGATCCGTAAGATAAAAGGGAATATGCATATGGCACTCCCATTTCTTGAAAATCCTTGAAGTCCTGAGTATTAAACAGCACTTTATATGGCCTTTATCTTAAATAATTTCAGGTAGTAGCTTTTTTTTACAATGTTGAACACTTGAACTCAAGAAAGAACAACTTTAACTATGTTCCGATCTTTTACCTAAATAAGATCTTTCTTTAAAGGACCCTTCATGCAGGTACCGTACACATCACAGATGTGTGAGTAACYCCTTTCAACTATTTCAAGTACCAGTGACCACCTGAATACTGGAAGCTGTTCCAAGTTTTCTTCTTTTAGCTGGATTTCTAATTCCKATACACCTCAAATTCCAGGAAAAAAACGTATGTTGTAACAATAATATAAGCACTGACAAAATAAAACCAGATTTTTCACTCTACTTTTTCACTATGTATCATGATCTGGTACTATAGTCCCAGCACACCTGGTGGCTCCTCAGACTTTTGGATTCTATTTTTTTATTGCCACTAAAATATTTAAGCTTTCTTTGCATCTCCCCTTAGTTATTAAATGCATCTTGTCCACTTATTTAACTTGATCAAAGCAGAGGTTTTAGGCTCAATATTTCTTTATACATTTTCAAAAGATAACCAACTTCTCATCCATTGACATATGAAGATAACAGCTTCTGACACATCCTGAAATTAACTTGCCCGAACTGCTTATCTGTTTATTTGAAGTATGGAAAGCATATACAAGAAAAAAAATTCTCTCACACTTTTTCCAAACTCTCAGGAAAGACCTTCTCCATAAGCCAGATCTCAGAAAACACCAGAAAACTTGCCAGATGTAATAGAGTTGACTGATAAGATATGCCCTGATTACCAAGTATCATTTAAGTTCAGTATCATTTTTGAAGTCATATCAACTGGATTATTTTTCTTTGAGAACAGTGTACAAAAACTATAAGGTAGAAAAAGCAGAGAGGTAGAATAATGGAGTAGCAGGAACRGGAATAAGAATTCTACTAAAATGTGGACAGGTGCAGAGGCCCTTCTGCTTTCTAGAAGACTCAGAGAATGTGAACCAGTGTGCACAGAGTTTAGTTAGAATACACACCATTTTCTATCTGATTTAAATGCAACTTCTTTAATATTAAAACAAGAATAAAGCCTTAGCTTTAAGTTGGGGACAAATATTTCAAGGCCTTTTCCAAGGGGTCTTTCCCTACTGCCAGAAAAGGTCAAGGAACACCCATTCAGCTTTACAACCGTCAGCACCAATTTCTTACAAGTTTTACATCTCAAACATGAATTGACACAACTTGCTAAAACTCGCAGTATTGAACTTCTATTATGCTGTTTGAACTGGCTCTGCATCTTAGATTACACTACTTTGTGAGCAGTTCTTGCAAAAAGAACCTTCAGAATCATCGTTGAACTAAGGGCCCTATTGGCACAAAATATTAAACCAAAATTTGCACATTTTGTAGCCATAATATCCAGTCACCAACCCTATTTACAACAAACCATGCTTGGCAGCAGGGCACCAATACATAACCTGARGCTKTASTAGGTTTTTGAAGAAGCTGTTTGGYAACATTCTGGCAAACTTCCTAGAACTCAATCTGAACAGAAGTCAAGGACACTTGGACAACACTGTGGGGTTCATCATACAGCACAAGCCTTACCTTTAATAAAAAGTGTTGTGGTTGCAACTTCAGTGTTGCCAAAGATCAGCCCCCACAAGCCAAAAAGCCAAGTTGGGAAGCTCTGCCTGAACAGTAACTTTATTGTTGAACTAACAATGTAGTGGAGATGGGCTACATTTGCAGCTGAACACTTCCCTCTCTGTAGCAAAGGCCATTTTATTACTCTTTCCTCCTCCTTAAAAGCTAGCATATAATTAAGCCTATTTAAATAAATTAACCAAGAAGCTTTTAAGAGTTACTCTACATATATGCATAGTGAGATAAGGAAAGAAAGCAAACAAAGCAAGATACTTTTTTCCATTTTTTTCAAAACTGGAAGAGGTAAACCTTCCTCACAATAGCTGTAACCATTTATGTACACAGAGCAGCAGCCTCAAATTCAAGTGGTGAGTATCAGCAGGGCAATAAGTAGCTGAAGCAATTTTTAGGGGTGAAAATTCCAAATAGGTCTGAGTGTTTGCACTTCAAAATCAACTCAGTATCAAACTCAGGTTAGTATTCAGGCAATTAAATGTAACTGATACTAAGGATCAGTACTGACAGAAGAAAGCCATGCCAGGGGAAACAAGAATGGCAGTGGGAGAAGAAAGTGAATTTTATTTACACTTGAATGTTCTTTGCCTGAAAATGGCCTCAGAAGCTGGGGAAGCTAAGTTACCATTCCAATCTTCATTAAAGAGGAAAAAAAAGGAATAAAAATTAAAATGTCAAATCACTTGTCACGTGATGAAGAAGCAACAGTTTTCAGAGCAAGACAACTGATGAAGACATCAGTAGATTCTCTCAAACGGAGATGTGACGTTTCCCCTCACATTTGAATCACATTTTGACTAAGTGTTTTCATGTTTCTGCCTCTTCTCATAGTATAATGGGGTGATAACAAAAAAATATTCTAGCATTTCCCATTTCTGAACTATGGTGGTATGAAATCCTGGCAACAAACCCAAGGCTTTTTCTGTTCAGGTGTTTCCCTAGAACCCAATTATTGCAGTATGAAAGACGCTTGGAATACTATGTAGTGTTTATTATGGCACAAATGAATTGCTCAAAAAAAAACCCTTTTTTCTTTTTCATTGTTTTTGCTAGAACATTTATTTCAGTAATAATTTTTTTTATTTTCCATTCCTCTACAGATAATATCATTTCCTCCCAAGTAGTTGTTCAAATAGGATATTCCCAGTCTTATCCACAACTTTGCAACAACAAAGCAAAGCACAAAGCAACAAAGGCACCCGAGTAGTTCCCAGAGGCTACAGATTAGGGACCCAGCATCAGTGGCCTGAAATAAGAGAGATTAAATGATACATTCAGCTGCTCATATCAGAAAACAGCCATTGGTGACTACAGAGTTTGCATATGCCTAAACCAGAAAGRCCTTCTAGCACACCTGCTAAAGCTCCAGATACAGAGGTGGCCAAGAGGGGAACCAGAAAAGAAAAAGGCAACAAAACTCACTAAGCATGAAATCAGTGAGAAAATCCAGTCAGCTGTTCCTGCTACAGTGCTTCAGTTCCTGAAGCCAGCTCAGACATCTGGGCAGAAATACCAGKCTCTTGCCAGAAATGCCACCTAACAAGACACTCCCTGGGCATTYAGAAAGAATGTTGCTCAGATGACAAGACTTGTTTCCAAACTAAGCAACTGTAACAAAATGTACTACAACACAAATCTTCATGTGTATTTACCATGTACCAGTATAAAAAACTCATGTGAATAATCCACCTGCTGAGAACACAGACATAAGGTGAAACTACACACACACAATGTCCTGTCAAATATAAAAGTTCCTCGTATAAAACACCAGACTGCCAAATCTGATCACATTCAGTTATTTTGAATGCTTTATAGTGTTATTCCTCCTGTTGACATAATTTTATAGGTTATGCAGYCAAATATTTTCTCTAAGATGGTAAGACTCTAAAGAAGATAAATACATTTTATTAAGATAATTTTCTGTTCTTTTATACATTTAAGGGATGCAGGTGTAAAATGCAGTTCTAAGGCAGCACTGCCTAAACTCTGATTGCTCATCAGCTGCATATACTACTCACTAAAAGGTGAGTATAAAATAAATGCTGGCACTGGCCACTTGTTTTTCCAGGTTTCTTAAAGAGCACACATTGTCCCTCTGACTGGTGCTATCTGGCTTTSAGGTATGCAGAGCATTAAATGCCARTAAAATATTCCCCCATACCATTGTACTTACTGCTTCTTTCCTGCCAGTCTGGGATCTTAGAAAAATGGAATAGGTCAACAGGACAGTCCAGCAGCAAGCAATATTCAGATGTTAACTCACATCAGAGTACTGTTGTGAGGAGAGGAGTGAGGAGAAAACCACTTCAAATACTTTACCTACGATAAGAGGTTCGTGAAAGAAACAGCTTACTATGACACTGCTTTTCAAAATGCCAGACACACCAAGACAAATAACAGAAAAACCCCAACAACTTGACTTGTGGCAGCAAAACAACCACAGCTCAGTCATTCAGAGTGAAGTTAATAACAAACTAGGGCAGCTCAAATTGCAGAACTGAGCTGSAATGACCTGACAGCAGCAACTGCTGTCCAAACAGACATGAGCTATGGCAAACCTTACAGCATTTCATCAATGCTTCCAAGAAAGTTCATATTAGAGATGTGTGGAGAGGAAAGAAACTCTTGATAATTTTAAGGTTTGCAGTGTCACTAATTCTATCACCCCACTCTTGTTTGTAGACAAGCTATCTTAATTTTCAAGATACCTCAGATAAAGCACTACAGCGAATCAGTGACACTACAAGCAGTGACTCTTCTAATTGTCAATCCAGTTTCTCTTTAAATGCCAAAGTCATTTGTCTTCACTGACGTCTATGAACCTGAAGGCCACAGTCTGAGGCTGTCAAAAATTACAATATTTTTGCCAAATTGTAACAGAATACCTTTAAGAAATGCCAAGTTTTACATATTTCTAAACATCCCTTATTTTATTCTCATGCAACTCATCAATTCAGCATTGACATATTTGGGCTAAACTTCACACAGCAAGCTAAGTAAAGAAATTACACCAGAGCCAGTGAAGGAATAACTATCTCAATTAAAAAAAAATAAAAAAAAAATCTTTGGTTGACATGAGTATTAGAACATTGGTGCTAAATGTTAATCTGAGAAGAAATACACCTTCTACAAGTCCTTCTTCATGGACCTCATCTCCCTTTCAAACCATTAAAATTTACATTATGCAAGGCTAACTAGTAACATTTCTTATTTTAATACTTGCCCTTGAAACTTTCACCATGCTCACAAAGTTAACAGAATTACAGTATTTAAACAGAACTTAGAAGCTGCTGATGGTGTTATCCAGTGATGCAAATACAAAAGCAACCCTATACATGCATGCAGATATACAAGATACACAGTGTACCCTTTATTCCTGACTGGTTTCATTACTCCCAACCTCAGTAAAGACCATSCCACTACAACATGTTGTTACAGATTCCAAACATTAATTTACAAGTGGTTAACTTTTCACCAAATAAATCATTTAGGAAATGAAATCATTTATTGGTCTTGAAAYGACAGCAGCAGTCATTGCCATTCACTCTAACCCTGTTGCTCTTCTAGGCAGTGAAGCTGGATGTTTTAAAAGATGTCAGATATTCCCAGCATRAGCACCTGCCCTCCTATGCAGAGGGGTGTAAAAATTTATTATTCTACACCTACTGAAGATAACATACAAAACTTAAGAGTAATGTAAAATATTAGCCTTTGTCCCTTTGATTTATAGACAATTAAGTATATCAGTAGCTTTTCTTCAGTTTTAAGGCTCAGTAGAAAGTACTTCATGAACACGTACAAGTTATTTGAAGTCACATCACTTAAAGAGTTTACAGATAAGGGCAATTCTAATTTTATTTAAGAAAACTGAAGGCATGCCAGAAATAATGGGGGATCCAAAACAAACCTGCACTGTAATCTCTTCTCAGGTAACTACCTTTCCGAAAGTCCTTACTGGAAGGATCCTGTGCCTGCTGCCACCAGCAACCTTGATTTATTTCTACCATCCACTTAAGGATTGCTGACCTGTCAGAGATATTAGTGAAATAGCATCTCAAACATCAAATGCCAGGTTAAATTCTGAGGTCTCTGCACTGCAACTGTAAGACTTCAGCAATCCACTAGGTAGGAACTTTGGGGAACACAACACAGCCAGCACAGTCCTAGCACTGGATGAACTCGCTGCACTCTTGGGGAATTTTTACAAGACTAGCTGTTCCCAAAATGGGAAACTACGATCTCTGTACTTTTAAGATACAGAAAGTAGTATTATGCTACAAAATTCCACAATGAATACTCAGAGATGCCTTCTCTTGTGCATGTAGTGCCTATCACAGATCAGGGAACAGTAAGGACTTGTAGTTAATCTGCACTCAAATATTATCAGCAGGCTGYAAACAGTGCAGAATTCAGATTCTTTTCTATGACATTTGGATTGAATTAAAAGATGCTTCAGTTTGTGTACATCAAAGTCCTTGCAGTGTTGAGTAAAAACTACTGCTCAGACCCAGCTTTCAAATGATTGCTTAGAGCAAGAATACACTGCCAAGGTTTTGGATATCAATACGCTGATCACTCAAAAATCATTAGAGTCATCTCAGATGGAGAACATAAAACCAATATAATTTCCATGAAGTTCAGATAGTTAATTACA
Organism: Malurus melanocephalus; assembly: GCF_030028575.1. Lineage (NCBI taxonomy): Eukaryota > Metazoa > Chordata > Aves > Passeriformes > Maluridae > Malurus > Malurus melanocephalus. The sequence continues at coordinate 157,601 of NW_026623328.1, read as the reverse complement.
CTTCATACATCTTCCAAGACTGATATTTATACAAATATTCTGGTATTTTGCGGATTCCTTCAGAAACAAAAATAAAAGCAACAGCTGATGCTAGTTAATACTTCTAAATCTAATAACCTCAATTTAACTCAAAATTATCCTTGTCTGAAGAGATAGTTAATGCTTTGTCAAGAGAATTATACCTTACTAATGGGCACACATTCTACAATGCTGAGCACTGAAAAACCCCAATTGTAGCTGTTCCTTAATCTCAACAACTGAAAGTACAACCACCACTCATAACCTACTTGTGTCAATCTTAGAGAAGCTGCACCAGACAAATCTGGTTTTAGTTTGTCTGACATGAGCAAAAAGATGGAAAAGGATTGATATTAGCATATGACAGATGATGTTTTTCAAACTAATTCTACCTTCTCCCACAGGTTTGTTGTCTTGTTTTGGGAAATGACATAAAACCACTACTTATGCCAAATCAATTCAACTAGCACTTAAGTCAGAGGTCAAGCCTGCCTTCTTTCTCCCTTCAAAACTAGGTTATACTGATGTAAAAAATAATGGTATGTCACTAATTCTGCTCTGCCATGCACCTAATAGATACAGAGCTTTTTACACTGCATTACAGGATTTGGTTTTTCACACAATCCACCAGAAACCTTTGAAKTAGGAATCATATTGTCCAGTGGCACTACTTGCAAGATCGAGTATCAATCATATGCTCACATTTTAAATTATCAAATACTTCCTCCCAATACATTAACACTTACTGAATTGCAAAGCTGAAGATATAAACAGTCAATGACTTTTAGGGGAGATRTAAACTGGACACTGGTACCAATCTACATTTGGCCAAAGATGTATTTTAGTAAGATAACTGATCAGCTAGTGGGCCACACAATATATGTACTTAAATGGCTGAGAACAGCTAGCATTTGTAATATTAAAGCATATTTTTAGTAAAGCTTTATATAACAGATTTTTAAAACTATGTTTAAACATGGTCTTCAAGAACACACATGAAAACACACCTGTTATTTTACCATTTATTTCAAGTGCTTCATTCCACAACAGTACAAGAACCATAGCCCTCTAAGAGAAAGCCATATGAACAAAGAAAAAGGCTTGCCCTTTCAGGCTGTCAATGCACTTCTTCAAATTTCAGGCACAGTATGTTTCACCATTAACAATTTCTTATGATTCAACAGAGTCCAGAGCAATGCATGAGGCACACAAAATAGCACATGAGCACTGTTCAATACATGTAGCATCATTAATTCCATTAATTAAAACCAAAACAAAAACAAAAACAAAAACAAAAAAAAAAACCAAAAAAAAAGTACTTCTATCATAGCAACTTTACCTGCTCATGACCTCAGGTACATAGTTTTTGGAATGCAAGTACATTTGTTGCAGCATGCTGAGAGCTGGAAGTCACAGCGTACTCATTGTAAGACATGGCTTTAACCAAAATAGAAAGCCATGAATGGGGCTGGGCAGCAGGGGAATCCCCTTCTTTTTTACTGCTATTTATAACTGAAGGCAAGTAAGGTCACCTGCAATTTAAAAGGCAGTTCTTAAAGCAACTTTTTCTGCAGAGAAGGGAAGAAAAAAATGAAACGTACAMGTATTCCAAACACAACATTCTGAGGCTTCATCTGCCAGCAAGACACACTTTGACCACTTCAACAACTCAAATTAGTAAAAGTCAACATTTAGTGTTCTAAACTTTTCTTTTTATGCCAAATGCAGTGAACTTGTAAGTATCTGGCACTGAAATAAGGAGTAAACAAGGAAAGCTTTTCCCCAGCTTTTCAGCTGAAAGAAAGAATAGATTTTGCATTGGTTGGGCTCATTTGACAATTGGTTTGGCTGAAAGTCTACTCCATCAAGCAGACTTCACTCCTCAGAAACAACTTCTTTCAGAAGGAATCTTCAGCTTCTAGCTCAACCCAAAAAAAGTAAGCAAAATGATATACATCATTATTTGCTCTCATGCAATGGAAATATCAAAGCACACAGTTGATTAAGACTTGTGCACTGCTGTTAGGCAGAATCTCTCCTAACACTACCGCGATTAAATTTACAATTATGAACATAASAATGCTTTTAATTTTGAAGGCTGAGGAAAGGAACACTGAAGTCAGCTGTTAATATGCTGCCCAAATATTTTTCTGCCCCATCTACATCAATCAAATAGATATTGTACTGAAGTCCACTTAGGCTACCAATTTCAGGAAAAACAGAAGAGTGATCAGCAGTGCAGTTAATCCCATCAGAAAGCTCATTTGTAGATGTTTCTACACAAGAGACTGTAAAACAGCTTTTTGCTCTGTTGGATGGGTCAGGAGTTCATCACAACCATGACAATCAGTGGAGAGCTCTGCATTCTCTATGATCACCTGAAGCAAGAAAAGGTCTTTGAAACTATGTTTTACCAGAGTGCTTAATGCAGAAACCAATGACAATTCTGTTTCTGAAACTYGGCACCAAAAGTTTCACTTCTGATGAGAGGCTGTCATAAACTGTTACTAACAGCAAATCAATATAACTTTCCTTGAAATGAAACARTAAGGTCGCCAGAATAAAATACCCATGAAATTATACTGTTGATGAAATTCTCTCTAAAACATAGCTCAAAAGTAGAACCCAGATTAAGGGACCAGGAAGCTTTACACTTGTTGAATTAACATCCTCTTGTGTGGAGTTAACATGCCCCAAGTGTTTCAAAAACTGTATTTGAGAAAAAGATGGCAAAKCACCCAACATCAGCATTTCCAGCTTCACAGTATTTCCCACGTGCACAACCACATACCTTTTGTCACACCCACAGCAAGGGCAGATTCCTCACTGGTTTGCAAACAACTGCTGCATGTCTTAATCCCACCCCTTAATATGCTGTGACCACAGTATTTGTGTAAGATTCAATAAACCTCAAACCATGAATAAGATCCCTATTTTCATACAGAACCTGAGAAGAAAACARCATTTAGGACAATTGCTCAATATGGATGATGCACTTTGTGATGCTGGAATAATTTGGTAACAAGCATTTCTTGCAAGATTTAGAATGAGAAGTTTGCTGCTAAATAGATCCCACACTTAAATACAAGGGTTCTTTCTAGTGTTAGCAATGGGCACCTGGAAAAGATATTCCCTATTAACAGCAGCTGAGGAGGAACCCAAGAAAAGCAAGGGTCTGTCCTGTAATCTGACAACCTTCAAACAAAGAACTGCTTCTTACAGAGGGCAAGTGGTAACTGGACACAGGAAATTATTTTTATATTCTCCCCAAGTGTTGAAACCCAAACCTTGCAAGAGAGACACATTTTTCCCAAAGTCTTAGTTTTAATAAAATAGGATTATCCCTTTACAAAACAGAAAGACRGGATATTAATTCTAGCAATGTATAGAACCATGAGGGCTTGCTATGCAGGCAGACACCTTCCAAGGAATGACCCCTTTATTGTCACAGCCCRTACACCAATATGCAGCTGCTAAGTATTTCAGTAGTGCTTACCACAGCAGCAGTTTGGGGGAAAAAAAAATGCCCAAAAAGCTGGGGGATGACAGAGGGAGTGAAGCAGCACAAATTCGAGAACCAAGTCCAGTAACTAAGACTGAAGAAGCTTAGTTTTAAGTTTCAGGATAAAGAATAATAGAACATAACTGAGCTTGGATCCATTCTTACTTTATGAAGACACAATATTTACACCACACCAAAATGGGCAAGTCCAGGTGCAAGTTCCTGAACATGATTTTTCCATTTCCTCTCTTTGGCCATTAGAAACAAACAAGTAACTTACAATCATACACTTAACAGTTCATCTTCGTTTTAACCAAATTTGCAACTTACAAAATCCTAAACAGGTATAAGTAGAGAGCAAGCCACAATCTAAAACCAATTTACAAATTCTTCAAGCTAGCGTCATTAATGCTTAGGAAGCTGGTAAAAACTGAAGTAACGTGTCACTGCAAGATTAGGTGAGTTACAACAGTGAGTGCAAAAGAGAAATAATTAAATAATAAATAATCCCTGGGGAYCTGCAACATTTTTAAACTTTCCTGAATTGCTGTCAGCTTTTTGCTTCAAGTTTTAATAATGCAACAATTGGAATCTATTAGGCTTTTTTTCCTGAAAAAATATATACTTTTGCAAACGAGGAAGACTTTTCACACTATTAATAGTGGTGTGCAAAATCCATTCCCAGAGTTATTTAAGTATCACCAGAATACAGCAATTCAGATTTGTTATTTCCATCATGCTCARTGAGTACATGAAACACTRGAGAATGGCATGAGAAAGAAGGGRYAGAGGGATGCAAGTTTAATAAAGCTTCAAACTCAAGCCGTAGGCCAGAATATGTCTTCAAAATCAGTATTTCAGATTAAATTTTCAAGTCCAAACCTAACATTTCAGAAACTCAGTTTGCTGTGACACACAAAGATACTTTCCCCTTGCCCATCAAGGTTTYTGCCTTCACCTTTGACAGGGCAATTACACGCCTGTAATGCTTCTGAGAAGGGTAAAATCCTGATCATTCAGTCAAGCCTGYATATGCAAYRCAAGGAAAAAACTGTTCCCCCAGGGTTTCTCTGTAAATGGCACTGTTTGTGGCTGAAGTTGAGAACTTCTGCTGTAACATCCATAACCACGGCCCATATGGAWACCCAGCTCTGACACCTAAAAGCCACAGTCTCCACACAGGGGCAAAATATCAGATCACAGGAGAGCTTTGCCTTCTGTGATCAAACCCACTTCTCTCCAAAAGAGAATGCAGAAACAAAAAATGGATGCCAGTAATTTATTGATACTGGGTATGTTATACCATCATTCTATGTAAGAGAATGCTACAAAAATAGTTCAGACTTCAATGTCTAGACACTTTGTCAGCTAGAGCACAAGGACTGGTCCTTTTCTCCAACTCACAATAACTATGCTAAAGCACTCAAAGTCAATACCATGTACTCCTGGGTCTCCTTATTTATCCTTGCAAAKTCAGACAAACCACCTTGAAGTTATATTATTTCCACTCTTCAAAATAAACATATATTTATTCTTTCTAACCTTCAGCATAAACAAGTGAACTTACGTTGACATAAGGTTTGAATTATAGTAAGTAATCAACTGTCAAAGCCACAGACCATATCGGTACCCATTTAGACAGATGTGACACATCATATATGTGCTTATATTACAGACTCTCCCTCAGAGCTGTTCCTCTCAATAGTGCTTCAGTGACTTTGACTCATGCCCGTGTATAATTAACTGAAAATTTGTGTTCAGGAGATTAGAAGCTATCAAGTATATGCAACAGAAAGCACAATTTCACCATCTCATTAATAACTTACATTGTCTTCAAGTGTAGTACCTGTCATAAGATTCAAAGGTTATTCTTTTGACACTTTATGGAAGCAGCCCTGAGTGCTGTTTATAAGATTGTTCTGAAGTAATTTGTAAWATGTAATTCATCTCTGTAAACCTCATAAAAACAACAGGAAACTTTTCTTTTCTTGAACACTATCACGGTGCCTCTCGTAATTACAGACCTGGGCTTTATGTTCTATATTGTGTATAGTTTTCTATACTGCCTGAAGAAAACTTTTTGCAATTGTAAGCCTAAACCCACAGGGCCTTGGAGTAACCTAGAGCCCTAGGAATTCAAATAYAATTTCCTTAGTTTTTAGGATCCCATGGTCACCATGGAGACCTAAACTATTACTAGCTTTATTTTGCACTTCCAGCTTATGTCTATTAACAGGACCTTAAAAAAACAAGCAGTCACATAGGTATCTCAGCAGGACAAGCATTTAAAACAACTCAGAAAATGTAAACTCCATGGTTCAATGTGAGAAGTTATTCTACATAAACACAAAGCTCATACAGATCTCGAAGTGGACAAACATCTTCCTGCCTACAGACTGCTTTACAYAGGACTAAACCTAACTTTCTTTGTATTTGGAATCTTTAAACAGCAGACACTAAAGCAGGACAATAGAAATGCATAGGAAAAGGAGAGCRCRTGTGAGGAAAGAAGATAYTTTTCTGATTCAAGGATTTCAAAGCTGAGTTACTGTGAAGTACCTTCTATCCACCACCTGCTAAGCACTGTCTTTTGCCTACATTATTTTCTCTCAAAACTCAACACAGCTCATTTGTTCATTTGCAGGAAACAACTATTGCAAGACTTGCCACCAAACAAGCCAAGAACAGACATTTAGAAACCACCAGTGTAAACAAACTGAAATTAAGTTGCAGCACCCTGCAGACTTTTCCAYAGAATCTCAGAACAGTTTAACATAACAAGATATTTCTTCCAGCTCAAAGAACCAAACTCTTCTAAAATAAACACTTGCTTCAAGGGCTTTAGTTGCTTATTCCACTTGGAAGATTCCACTGCATTCATTTGCAGTACAACACCTACGATAGAGAACCTTAAGCACACTCAGTCTTTATCCCCTTCAAGTGAGATAATCAGACACTGACCACCGTGCTYCCAACAGGTCATTTAAAGCTTTGCATGAAAGTAACAAAGGGATGCTGGAACTGCACGAATTCTTTCTCTAAATCCCTTCTTTAGTTAATTATGAGTCATGATTTCTGTCTTCCACATATCACTAGAGCTTTTTTGCTGAACACAGCTTCCTTGTTAACAAGCCCTTGCACTTCTAGATCTGCTCGTTTCATTATTCCCAAGACTATGGAAGCAGAGTATGCCTAACAATGACCCAAATTCACCTTTTTACATTCTTCACCAAGCCTTACACTGCCCATTTTTTCCTGCAAATAGTTCAGTTTAACCCCRTTTTGCATCAGATGCATTGTGGATAAGGTGCTGGTTTCATGCCAGCACTCCCTACCAAGAACTCTCAGAAAGAAGTCCAAACTGGCCTGTCCTACTTGCCCCAGCTCCTCCACCCCATATGCAGTTGTTTCACTACTCAATGGTCACTGACAGACCAACCAAAACATAAGATGGTCTCAAATGCTGTCAAAAGGCTGCAAGCTTTTTTTTAGCTACTGACGAGACAGTCACACTCCTCAGGCAAGTCTGATTATACAAATACTAGGCTTTYATTAGCTTATTACTCAAAAAGAAGCATTTTCCTATTGCTTAGTTGAATATCCCATGAATGTTGCCAAAAGAAAGCTTTTCTAATTCTAAGCTACTTGGAGGTATCTTAAGTATGAATTACTTAGATTCCAAATAGCAACTCCTAACAAGCACAAATATTTCAAGCACCTGTAGAGTGACCAGGAACAAATAAAACTTCTACTAAACACTAGAGGCCCAAAAGGAAGACAAATTTCACTTGCACAGGTCTCCAGCATCCTGATTTGCTCACCATATGTAATGAGAGAGTTAGGTCCCACAGAACACATGTGGATGTGTAAAAGAAAGATGTTTCAAGTAAAAGAAAGCTTAATTAGAGTTCTCACAGAACAACTCAGCCTCAGAAGGAAATAGCAAGACTATTGAAGACATCAGAACAAGTGTTGGTAAAAAGTACAACTGTTCTAGAAGGTTTGTCGTTGTAATGACATGGCTGCTTTCTGTATTTGGTCATAATGATACAAAGAGTATTTCACAGGCAGTAATGTAGTTCTGGTTACAATAATGAAAGGTAAACACGAAGCAAGAAATTTGGCGTATAAAGACCAGAAAAAAACACAATTAGTCAACAGACACTACTAGAAATCTTCAGTCTTTACAAAGATGTAACTAGAGTTGGCAGGTTTTTTTAATGCTTTTCTCATTTTTCTTTCTATTCTATGACTTTCTGCTTTCATTCTACATTTCTTTCCTTAGTTTTAAATAGCTTGTAAACAACTTTTAAAAAGCCACTCCCTGCTTTATCTCCTCTTTTTACCCAAAGGACAATTATCTGAAATCCCACCTGGCTTTTGCATCTTCTTCAGTGGCTMAAATTGTACTTCACTCCTTGGCAGCTACAGAAGATGAGCTGTACACTDAGAGATACACTTATTGGGTGGGTACCAAGACAGTACTGGTGCTTGATAGCAGATGTTTTGCAGGTATTTGGAATTTATCTGCTGTAGCCTCAGGCAGGATAGGAACGACACTGTGTTGGCTGCTGAAAGAATTGCTGTCCCTTCTTACAAGTCCCAGATGGAAAAAAATTTAAAAAAAAAACCTCAATGGAACAAAACTTCCACTATTTAGGTTTGCTTATTCCTAGAAGTTTTAGAGGCACAACCTAAGGCCACAAGTCACAAAGGGATGCTTATAGAAATTTGCATGCTGTCACAACACACGTGGGTCACATAACAAAATACCCTATTCTCAAATACAGTAACAAGAGGCAAAGGCAAGGAATTCTAACTAGGGGAATGCACAAATGCTTTAGGGCCTTCAGGGCCCTCTACAGCTGCAAATCTTGCTAAAATCACCTCTGATCCTGAACACTCTGAAGTGTTATTATGTCAGATACACAGATGCCAAGACACATCTTCCTTTTGCTTCAAAATCCGTACGCAACAACTGACTTTCTACTCCCAGTATAAGCTCCTTGTCATACACATGAGGAGGTAAAAATCAATCTAATGAGATATTACAAAAAGTTGGCCAAAAAATCTGAAATTATGACAATAACTTGGATTTTGAAATATGGATTTGCATGCATCATCATTAAGGATGAACCTCATCCTAAATAGTGTTTTGCCTTGAGACATTAGATACTGATAATGTGAAGCCATCATAATTAGTAAGACTTTTAAAAATTAAGTACCCAGTGAGGTGAGGACAAACCTTTACAATTCCTTCAAGTCGTGATATTTAATATAGTACTTCACTTAAAAAAAAAACAAACAAAACTGAAAAACCACCTGAACTTAACGGCACATCTACAAAAGCCTTTTTTAAGGTTTCTTACTTTATAGCAAAAGAGACTAAGGCATACATTGGGGAAGCATTTGGTCTTCCTACTGCAATAAAAATTGATATCATAATACACGGAAAACAATATGGCATTCCCTTGTCAGCAAATACTCCTGGCAGACTAATAGAAAACAGCTAAAGATTTGAAGAAACGAGTATTAGAACACATTATGGAGTGTGGGAGGTGTGCTACAATGCTGGCTGACCTTAGAGATGTTTCCTACATGTCTCATCTTAGGGTATATGCTGAATTGTTTCAACAGTGAAACACTCTGGGAACTTCTCTTTTGAGGAACACCACAGGTAAGATGTATTAGACTAAACATATTCTGAACAGTAAATTATTCCTTTAATAGAAATGAGAAAATACTTTTATAAGAACACATGACAAGTGTACACTTAGTGGTTTTATCTGYAACCTTTACATGGGAATCCTTTTATTTTTTACTCCAGTTAAAGGAGTCATTCCACAGCCACATGGGAAATTCTTTCACTGCATCATTCATAGATAAACTAATGCAGCAAKGCTGGAGCCAGAAGTGCACCAAGTTGATTACATAATTTTATTAAAATACTTTAAAACATATTTGATATTTATTTTATAAAAATTATTTCCAAGCAGTGGAATACCTTGTAATAAGATGGGGAGTGATCAGGAAATTCATATTCCCACGTTAAGTTTTGCTAGCTATCTTATGGCAAAGGGCTTAAAAGAGTTGTCAAACTTAATGACATATTAAGAATTTTTTTCTACGAAGATAACTGTGCAAAACTGGCTGATCTTTTCTGTMATGACAACTGACTGTCAGTACTATGCTACCTACCAGATATTTTCAAATAAATATACATTTAAGGTGTCCCTTCAAGGTGAAGCTGACATTTTAACAGTGAGTAAGAAAATAATTCCTATTCAAAAGAAACTCACTCTACAGAGACTGTTTTGAAAATAGATGCTTGGAATTGTTTCCACTGAAAAAAACCTCCTATAAAAACCCCTGAAAGCTGTACATAATTTCCTAAGCTTTAAAACCTTAAAAAAAAACCCCCAAACAAACCTGCTTAAAAATCTTCCAAAGTAAGTGCTTCAGGAAAAGAGGAGAATGCAACATCTTCTCATTAGACTGCAAGAACAACTGATCGACATCAGGGGAGATGGAAATTTAATACATGAATTCCAAGAAGAATCTATGCATAGTTAAGTGTACAGGAGTGGAAAATTAGTACCATGATTTAGTAAGCACAACCAACAGTGAACTCCTTCCACTTGGATCTGCCTTGGTGAGGCACCTTTTTCAGCTAAGACAACCATTAAAACCAAGTGTTGAAATAAACTGAACCTAGAACCAGCCCTTAAAATGGCTGTATACAAGTGATTAAGCAACAAATTAAAAAATTTAGAGAAGCTAAATTTCAATTACATAGCTCTCACTAAATTATTCCTTCATGAAAGTAAAAAAGGGTTTTGTTAAAAAATCAAACRAATTTTCAAACTATTTGTCTTGTCCTTTATTAATTCCTATTTTTTATGTATGTTCTCTAATGCATATAATAACAGTAGAGCAGTATGTGTGTAACTTCATAAATAATACTCATATTTTTTGATGTGTGGTCACAAAACTTTTACTGATAAGGCGTGGGAACAAAAAAAATCTTTGGAAACCACTGCCTTAAATGATTGGTAGGATGACAATATTATTCCAGAGAAGTTACAGCAATGGTTATTATACTAAGATCCACATKGAACACAATGCTTTGTTTTCAGTTTTCAACATAAAGTAAGAGAGGCTTTTTACCCTCATATGCAGATGGCATTTGTAATGCTTCAAACTGCAATTTATCTCTCAAAAGGAATGATAATAGCATTAAGGCAGGAACACACTGTTCCTGCACAGATATTCACACTCATTACTGAGCCACTTTCACAGCCTGGCCTTACAGTCTCTTCAGTAGCGGTGTGCTTGGTTACTCAGGCCCATCCACCCTCCTTACAGCTTGCAGGCTTCCTTGATYTGTGTTAAATAAGCTCCAACAACTGCTGCATAAACAGCTCACCTTAACCACATGCTTGTAATGCAATCAAGGTGGTTTTCTGCCTCATCTCTTTGTCACTGAAGCCCTGCCATTCCCTTGGGAGAGGTATTGCACAGTCAGCTAAAGTTCTGACATGAAAACTCTAAAACTACATTGTCTGCCCAGGACAGAGCCAGAACAAATTTTCACTCACTCATACAGCACCTGTGAACCTTTTGAACTGACCCCTTCTATATCCATGTCCACTACGTACAAAGGCCTCAGACAAAACTCATCAGATCCCCCACAAACCTCTTCATGTCTGGATTTGTTCTGCACTTAATCGGCACTCTGGTCTGCCCAAGCTCACCAGGCAAAGTTAACTACCCCTTCTCCACAGGTTTTAGTCCTCTGTACATGCACATACATTCCTCAGATGTTTTAAAGTCTGGTTAGTATCCCARTGCAGCTGAACAGACAACCCAGCAACAACCAGGCTTATCTGAATYGAACTCACAACTGCAAACACAGGCACTGATTTTTTTTTTTTTTAATTAAAAAGCTCAAATATTTTGCAGGGTTGGTGCATACTACATCATCTCAGGTTCTTGTCTAGAGTCTGTACATCCTTAGCTTTTGTACATAACATTTCAAAACAACACTTTAAACATCACAACGAAGCAATCTCATTTCCCACAGTCATCGCTTTTTTCAACTGAAGCTGGGTATTTATCTCTTCCTCCCTGTACCAGTGCCTTTAGTGATACCCTGACCCAGGAGACWTCACTGGTTCCTTTTGCTTGACCCTGAGTCCTGGCTGTGCAGTAGTGGCTCCCACTTGATCCYTTCCCCAGGGAGTTCAGGCACACCCTTGTCAACAGATGAGTCCTTATACCACAATAAAAAATCATACAGTCAAAAATGATAAATAATTACAAGAATTATAAAAAACTAGAATTACAAAAATTGCAAGCTACAGGGAAACTGAAATATTCAAGCTGGGCTTCCTKATTTCATTTATTCATATATTCGTTTATAGGCCCATTGCTAAATTTTGATTCTGTCATCATATCTAAACATGTTTATTGTATCTAAGGATTATGCCCCTCAGTCCTACACCATCATCATATTCTTGACACCATCCCTCCTTCCACCATGGTTCTTTTCACAAACAGGCACCATCACTTCTGCCAGACATTGATAACCTGTCTTTCCTGCTTCTGTCTGCCAAGTGYCACCTTGCCATTTCTTCCTACATAGCACTTGGCAAATGTAAATTGAACAAAGGTAAAAGGTACTTGCCATGAATTACTTCAAGCCTAATTAATATTTTCAGCTGTACAAAGTCAAGCCAGAATTTTTGGAATTTGTGCTTATTTTTATGTTATATATACACAAACTTTAAACCTTATTTTGCAGAAAAATCAGAACTTGCTCACTAGTACAGAACACRACTGAAAACAGACCACAGGACAGGYGGGACTTGAGGYTGCTGAGACAAAGGGTTTATTATCACATTAGAGGTATCAACTCTCAAGAAAGGGAAAGGRAGATCATTAYACGAAAATAAACAAGAATACAGAATAAGAAAAGCATTACACAACKGAGGACCTTTCTGAGCTGAATGCCATTGTTTAAAAGGCTCTCACACTACTACACCTAATACTTCAACAAAACACTAAACCYTTCAATATATTAGAACAACAAATCTACCACAGCTGACAAATACAAATTTTTTACAAGTCGGGAAACTGTTCACCCCAAGTAGTACCACTGATTTTTTATCACCTCAATTATTATTTGCTATGATTTAGAAAACTGGGAGCCTCCTGCTTATTCCTAGGTTACACATCACTTTTTCATGAAAATAAGAAATCTCAACCTTACAAAAGTTGCCACAGAGAAAGACACAAGGTTCATTTACAATTCACTTCAGACCATACTTTCTTCCTGCTGCCCAAACACAGAAAGATGAGCTACCTACTGAGAATGAGAGGAAGGCAGTTTCAAGTGCCAGCCTGACCCATTCTTGGCAGAAATTCAACTGATAGCTGCCAAGTAAAAGGACTACAAGTAAGTCAGCACTGTAATACTGTAAAGATATTTTAAGACAAGACTTACTGTTCTATAGTCACCCTCACCTTGTGAAGTCAATCAGTGCATTTTCTAGCTTTATGAAGATGCTTGAGTAAAAAGGCGCTGGAGCTTTGAGAAGCGAGGGGGTGGATCTCTGGGGATGAAATCCCAGCTTGCAACTGGAAGTGGAAAATATCAAAATGTTATCACAATTGCTTCAAGTATGCAGGCTAATTCAAACCCATTTCCAAGATAAGCATGTGTGCACACAGCACACCCAGGGAAATGGGTCTCTGACTACTGTGAAATGGGTTTTCAGCAGCATTAGCAAAGACAGAAACCTCCCAAATTCATTGTACACAGTTACAAGTCTGGCATCAGAACTAGGCACAGCTCCTCACCACCTTCTCATCCCCAAGCCTCACTCCAACAGCTAATATCCCTGCACCCAGAGACAAAAGGCACAATTCTCTTAACACTGATTAGACCCAGGATTGAGTGCATGCTGTGGATCAGCACTTACACATCTAAGGAGCTCAGGCTACCTTCAAGGCATTCTTTGTGAAAAAGGAATAGATTGTTTAATCACAACAATAAAAATGAAGCATAAAAGAGCTTAAGRCCCAGCATGATGTCCATATCATAATCTCATCCACAGAGTTGCAAAACCCTAGATTATTCTTCCTAATATAGCCTCTGGAAGTTGCAAGCTAAACTGTTCTGAAAAAAAAMCCTCTGCTTTTTCAGTTGCATCTCCCTTCCCCCAGATTTTTTTTTGTTCAATTTAATGTGCATTTCTGTAACCATACGTGGTCAAAAGGAGAACCTTGGAAGCAAAAACCTGCATTCTCCTTCAGGACTACCTGAAACTGCAATTTCCAGCTCCATTTGTCCCAACTGAAACACTAAWATCCAGAAGTAAACAAATGAAACKTAATACTGCCTTATTAAGATAGCCTCCCATCATTTGCAACAACACCCAACTATTTTGCTTGCTGTTCTCAATTTGCATCAGCATTCTATTGTCTCTAGAAACATGCATAAGCAGACTTGCCAAAACTTTTAAAGATTCAAAAGCAGGGAGAAGAAAAGAATTCCTGAAAGCTGGTACAGTGGTCTGTAAAGAYATTCACACTTCTTTCCTAATTAGGGCCTGGTGCAAAGGCAGCATCTGGAAAGCACTGCTTAGCAAGAAATTCTGCATACTGAAAAAGAAAAAATAACATCAAGATGTCTACACACTTGGCAGTTTACTGAAATCTCAGGGGTCAGATAGGACTGGCAGCTAAGAATCAACTCAAATGGTGTTTTCAGCACTCTAATGCTAAAATTATGGATACTTCAACAAACAGTATTGCTCATATTCTGTGATACCCCAACAGTTATCTGACACTACAATGCCATAAGAAGGAACAAAGTTGAGATGATTGAACTGATATCTAGATGTGGTACTACCATTTTTGCAAGCCATCTACTTTGCATTTGCACCGGTTTAATAGATACATACTATATAGGTAAGCATGTAAGGTGAAAATCCAAATATTAATGCCTCAGAACATCCTTGCTACATGGAATCAGACCTTTGCAGAAACAATCCCAAATAAAAAAGTTTTCACTGCAAAAATTCTAAGTCATCCTGCAGTTCAAGCWATGCTACAGCTAGACAGTTCTTTCAAGCCCACTCCTCCTACTTCCAAAAGAAGACTTGACTCTGCTGTAGTGGTGTTTTGTACTGATAGTTATATTTATAACGGTAGATGGATTTCCTAACATAAGTAGAATTCAGTCATTACATTAGYTGGCAAATGATGAAAGAAGTCTAAGTAAAACTGTAAAACAAACCAAGCTCAGAATAAAATTACTTAATCCTTTGCAGTTCATGCAAGTTCATCTTTCTCAATATTGTCTGCTTGTAACCAATCTATCCATCACACACACACACCACAAAACCTCTCGCCCTCTCAGGCACTACTACAGTGCAATGGGCAAYGTTTCAAATCAACTTAAATTAAGCTGTACTACATTCCATTACATGATATCATGCAACAGATGTTACTCCAAGAACACAYAGGACAATTATTCAGGATAAACTACTGTAATCTGAATGGCTAAATGAACTGGTATCATATAGGAAATGGCTGCAGGCTTTATCTAACTTTACCTTGAGATTCAGAACTTGAATRTAGCCCAAGTTTGCCACAGTTAACCCAGACATTTAGACTGGCAACCAGAAACAAGAAGTACTCTTATCTTACATAACCTCAATAATTTTATCATCAATAGATAAGACAGAATTCCATTTAAACCTTTAGTTCTGCAGTGACCAGTKAGTTAAATAAGGCATCATGAAACTMAAATGAAATGCACTTCCAAGAGGCAAGAGACACGCCCCTTCCCTCAGCTGTGGTAACCTTGAATCTCCCTTGAAAATGTCACATTATGAAAATTAAAGCAGGAAAGGTAGTTCAGCCAACTTAACTCACAGTTAACTTGTCTAACAGCTGTTCTGTTGGAAGTATGACTGACCATTACACCACGCAGATATGAAAGCTTTTCATATACTACAATTTRTAAGGTATTTATAATTAACACTGCCAGCTTGCATTCCCATTTGCAACACACTGCCATACGCACACATATTAGCGATGTTTTCCATAAGAAAGAGCAATCTCAGAAAYGTGTTGCTTCTTTGCTTTTAAATCATAAGGTTATTGTTCCATAGCCACTGGACTCTTCTGAGAATGCAGAACTCCCCAATGCCTCTAAGTAACATACTTCCAAGCCCAGAAACGGCTTGAAATTTAATATGGCTCAAACCTGGCTCCAAAATATAGGTCTGCAAAATAAACTTTAAAAATATTTGGAGGGAAGTGGACAATTGTTTAATCCGACAAAAGGCTTTTTCAGTCAATGAACATTCCCCCAATCTTTCTAAGTAGACGACCCAGCAGCATTTTAACACACAAAAAGTAAAGCCTAAAAAACCTGAAACGGCTGGTCAGCAGAACAAAAGCGCTATAGAAGGTGAGCACAAAGCCAGCGGAGGCCCCAGTTCTCAGGTGTTCCCACGCAGTGATACCGCACCGGGGCTCTYCAGACACCCAAAGGCAAGAGTGCACCCACAGACATCTGCTGGGGGGGCGTGGGACAAACAGAGGTGTCAGGTCACACMGGCGGACCCCAGCCCCGGGCGCGGACAGCCCCGCTGCAAGCACACAACGCCGCCTGGCACCAAGGGAGGTTGTGCGCTTTGCTCAGCCCTGGTCACGCAGCCTCCTCACCGGGACAAGCAGCCCGGAGCCGCCGGAGCCCTGCACGCCCCGGGCCGGCCCGGGGAACACAGAACGTGCGGAGCAGCGAGGCTCAGCTGCCCACCCACCAYCCACCGACCCCGGTGTGCGCTGCGCAGGGGCGGCCGCTCCTTCCCTCCCCTCCGGGATGGCCCTACGGGACCGCCCTGCGACCGCTGCCAACCCGAGCCGTCCCACCGCTGCCGTGGGATGCGGACAGGAGATACAGATTAATGCATATAGATCCACGCGTATGCAGACGCGGCAGGATCGTCCTTGGGAGGTCGTCACTTCACCACGTATTGCGAAAAAGGGTTTTTCTCCATCGCGGGCGCCAATAGCACCAGGGAATGGAGCGAACAGCTCCGTTCCCCCGATAAACCCACCCCTGCGGCCACGCCACGCTCCCCCGGGCATGATGCGAAGGGCCGGCCGCCCCAGCACCTCCGTCCTATTCCAGCCCTATACAGCACAGGGAAATCCCGAAACACCGCTGTTTCCCTCCCATGCCGGCCCGGCTCCTGACGAAGGATAGGTGAGCCGAGGCCGCTCTCCCCTTCCCAGGGCTCAGCCAGCACAGCATTGGGCCGGGCTGTTGCTGTCCTCCCTGGACCCGGCAACTTGTTGGGCGGGCAGCGGTGCCCACAGGCGAGGCTGTGCGGGCGAAGCGGGCACCAGCGACCGGCGGCTGCCGCTGCTCGGAGGCTCCCACAGCCACAACCCCGCGGCAGCCGAGCGGCTCCGCGCTCCCGCCGCTCAGCCCCGCGCCGAGTCTTCCCCCTCTCGGCGACTCCGCACAGACCACACGCTCTATGCAACGTGCAACGGCGGGGCAGGACGAGGGTGGTCGCGGGCTCCTACCGGGAATGCTGTTACTGTAGCATTACGGAGCGCCTAAACCCCGCCGCTCTCTCGCTTCCTTCCTTCCCCCCGCTCGCCTGTTGCCCGCTCCCGCCGCTCCGCCGCCGCCCGCAGCTGCCGCGGCTGCGGACTCGAGGCGCAGACCCCCGCCGGGGAGGGCAGGAAGCGCGTCATCACTCCGGGCCGCTCCACCGCCCTCCGCCCGGCCCGCTCCGCTCCGCTCCGAGCGACCCGCGGCTCCCGCCCGCGCCCACAGACCGGCGGCAGCGGAGCCCGACTCAGCCGAAGGCTCGGGGCTCTCCCTCACCTGGGCCCGAGGGAGAGGCGCCTCCGCCGGCCGCAGCCCTTCCCAGGCGATGAGGTAGCGTCGTTCCCGTTCTGCCTGCCCGGCACTGCGCTGAGGCAGCCAGGGCACGGCAGATCCTCGGGGGAATGAGGAGGAGAAAGGCCAGAGCAACCCCGCGGGGAGGAGAACGACCCCGCAGGGCACCGCCATCAGCGGGGGCCGCTGTGGGGGCATGAGGCGCCCGGCCGGCCCCTCAGGCCGCGCTCCCCGCCCCGCCGAGCCCGAACGCGCGGGGATGGCCGGAGGAGCGGGGAGCCCGGAGCGCCGGGAGCGTGTCGTGCTTAGCGCTTACAGTTCAGGTTGGGAAAGAGCTCAGAGATTAGCGAGTCCCAATTTATAACCGAACATCACCTTATCAATCRGACCACGGCACTGAATGCCGTGTCCAGTCGTTTCTGGAGCACTGCCAGTGAGAGAACCCCATCATCTCCCTGGRCAGCCTGTTCCCATGTTCAATCACCCTGTAAAGGAATTCCTCCTAATATTCAACCTAAACCTGCCTGATATAGCTTAAGACTATGTCCTCCTATTGCTCGTTGCCCGGGAAAAGAATTCGACCTCCACCTGGCTCCATCCTCTTTTCAGGGAATTGTAAGGAGTGATAAGGTCATACCTGAGCCTTCTCCAGGCTCAACACCCTCAGCTGCTCCTCACAGAACCTGGGCTCCGGATCTTTCCCCAGCACCATTGCCTTTCTCTGGGCCAATTCCAGCACCTTAATGTCTTCTCTGAATTGAGGGGTCCCGAACTGGACACATGTCGAGGTGTGGCCTCACCAGTGCCCAGCGCAAGGGAAGAGTCACACCCCAGTCCTGCTGGCCACACTGTTCCTGAAGGCCAGGGTCCAACACCAGCCACAAATAAACTGCTCTAGCAGGAAAGGAGACTCAGGGCTTCCCTTGCACAGCTTGTGTTATTGGAACAGTTCTAACACTGTTAGAGGCGTATGAATGGTTTTCACACCAATATATTGACACAAATAGGAGAAAAGAAATATCTACTCCAATTTAGGTCCATTACATGAATTAGTGCCATATATACTGGGACCTCTGTAAAATTGCAACAGTTGAAAATCATGCAGTTAAAATAATTTCGCCTGATTTAGCTGAAGTCGTGTCGTTAATAAATATTTTTACTTGTAATCAGYTTAAAAGAGCTGCATTAGTATACAACTGGTTTTGCCTTTCAGAATTTTACTCCGACAAATTAACCTTAAGACATTAAACTCACAATGCATGGTGACACAGTCCAACAAAGTTACACATGTTGTATCAACACATTTGGTGGGCATGTTTAAGGCAGTCCGTACATATAAAACCCAACCAGATTATTTTGTGCACCCACCCTACAGAATTAAAAGCATCACAACTTTTATATCCCTAATAGTTACCCTGACCTGTGCCAGCTTTATCAAATGAACAAAAAGTGTCTGCCCTTTAACTAAAACAGAGCCTACACAGGGTTTGCCTTATAACTTGCCAATACTTGACAATATACATGTTTTACAAGTGCATTATTGTTATCTTCTGTTACTAAAGAGATACTATCCACTCTGCTATTAAAAGAAGTGATAACTAAAGTATTTCTTGTGGTTTAGATGTACTTTTGCACAGGCAGATTASCTGTGAACAGCTGTAACGTTGGCATAAATTACAGGTGTTTTGATTTGTCAGCTTTTTTGTTTTGTTTGGGTTTTTTCCTGGCCTTTTACTACCACGATGATAAGCTTCCAACAATGTGGTTTTTCCTAAGTGGCATACAACTTAAACTTCCCTCTTAAAAATACATGATACATTTCATTCTTCTCTTTGTGCAATATTACCCTATTTCCTAGCACAATAGTGCTTCAAGAGAAACTTCCCGTACTCCATGATTATACTTGATTGCATTCTCTTTTTCTGCCTTCCCATTTTAAACCTTTTCCTAACCCGTGTTCTCTCACACAGTAACATGCAGCCCCACAATCCCAGTCTCCATTGCCCTTGTCATTTCTGTGTTCTGTTTCCTCTCAGCTCTCAGGAAGTCTGTTTCAATCTCTCTGCTGCATTGAACTCCAAACAGCTATTTTGAAATCTCTACAAAGAGATTTCAGCAAAATGGCAGTAAAAGTACCCAGCCTCAATCCCAAAGAACAAAATWTTACCACAATATGGAATGCAATGTCAAGACCTGTATCATTTCTATGTCTTGCTCCTCCCAGTAAATCTGTGTGTTGGGACACATTTACTATCTCCCTTTGTACCCACCTAGTAACTTGCTTTGGGGCAAACCACCTTTTTTTTTTTTTTTTTCCTTATGTTTGCAGCATCTCAAATACAAGGAGGTCTGTGCATATAACTGCATTCTACTGTAATAATCCATGATAAAACTAATGCAATAATAAATGAGGTATTCTGTCAATCTGTCATGCGAGGATTCAGCTTCTGTTATTTCACTAATGAGAAATACACATATTTTTGCTTCAGTACAGTGGCTATAGAGAACAGAAGTATGACTTCCTGGTTCTTTACAGTATTTCAGCTTATAAAAATCTCAGAAAGGTGCATTTCCCTTGAAAAAAAAATTATACTATAAATGGCTCTGAAAGCACTTACATCAATATATTCACAAGACCAAAAACTTCTTTAGCATTTCTAAAGAAGTTTTAGTCTTTGTGTCCTATCAGCCTTTCACTAGCTCCCTGGAGTATAGTTGAACTGATTTTACCAGTCATAGCTCTGGAGTTGGAGATATTAGTATCTGCATGGCATAATAATCTCCTGAGAGTAAATCTGACTTCAGTTACAATTACCATCTGTGACAGTAATGGTTATGATTCGTTGTGATTGAGGGGAAAAATAACATAAAAATAATTCTAAGCTTTATTTGCTTTCAGAGAAYATTTTGACATTAAGACATTTTGTTGGACACCTGACTTCACTTCTAAGGTTACGTTTTCCTACCATCGCAGCTATTCCAACACTTTATCTTTCCATCTTCTAATTACCAAACCCCACAACTTGAAGGGTGTGTTTTATAAAAGAAAGCACTACAACAACCTAATGTCCTTCTTCAAAGTGAAAATAGATCTTGTGTGTGAACATCAGGGGTGTTCTCTAGCAGTCTGCTTTTCCCACAAATCAGGAGAGAGATGTTAAAGGATCTCCAAAAACAGTCACGAAGCACCCACACAAACTCTCCCRAAATGATGTCATACTTGTCGTACTTGTTCACAGCCCTCTGTTAATCCTCCTATTGCAAGTGCTTCAGCATTCTGGTCCTCAAAATACCCCGTGGATGAGAGCAGCACTGGCGTGGTTACTGATGTTTTGRGTGAACCAGAACTTAGCCAGTGTGTGTGCACAGACCTTCCATGCAGCACATTATAAACAATTTYCTCATCTGTCRTTTCAAAYACATTTTAAATCATAGTCTCAGAAMAGGTCCATTAAAATGCAGCCTAAATCATACCCTGTAAAGTAGATTCTGTATGTGTGACAAGACTATTTTAATAACTACATTGGATAGCTTTGCAAGATAGATTGAAGACACATTTATAAAAGTGGCATTTATAATGACTCACACTTATCCTTGGTAAGCAGTGCTAAGCAAAACTCAGCGCTGCCAGTATTACTCTAGCATTAGCAGGGGGAAATGGTTCTGAGTTCTCTCGGAACCCTTAATGGCCCTGATCAACCTTACCTGGGGCCTCCACCCACACCCTCTGCCTCTGTGTCCTTTTTTGTGGTAAGTTCTKTTAGAGATTTGGTTTCTTGGTTGAAATTGTCTGCTCTCTCAAGACCAGTTTGGTTGATTTTGCTTGGGTGCTTTAGGGTGGTTTCTGGGTTTTTTGTTTTGTTGGGTGGTATTTTTTCTGTTTGATCTTTGGGGTTTTTTTTGGTTTTTTTTCTTTTCATTCTTTGTTTGGGTTTTTTTTTCTTTGTGGGGTTTTTTATGTGTTTGTTTTTTGTTTGTTTTTTGTTTTTGTTTTGGTTGGGTGTTTTTTTTAACTTTGTTAAAATTCTTAAACCAGGAAATGTTCCAGTATTTTGGTGTAGCTGGTTCTGGTATTCTACTGGGCTTACTAGGAGGTTTCCATGAGGAYAAGGTTTGTGCTGCTAATTTAGATGGGTTCTTTTTGTGCTGTTCTCTTTGATTATAATGAATAAGTGCATTGTAATCTATACTTTATATTTATTGAAGTTGTAACTTTATAGTTTGAATTTTTTTCCTTTGCTCTGCTTGATTAACATCTCTTTGTATGTTTATAGAAAGTTTTCTTGTTTCTTTGGGGTKTTTCTACTCTCCTCTGGATCATTATGTGGTTATATCTGCAGAAAATCAATCAGCTGTTTCTAAATGAGAAAATGAACTTACAGGATTAATATCATTGGTAAGGAATGCTCAAGACCAAAAGTGCAGAAAACAAAGAGGATATTTTGGTACCTAAACTTCAAGGGAACAGCTCTAAGAGAATGAAAGATAGGATTTTAATTTAGATCTGGTTACCACAGAAGATGTCAGTCCCAGCAAAGTTAATGGGACACAGATTTGGCACTGTGGGAGGTCAGGAGACTAAGACCCAGAGTGGCATCCCTCCAGTCGAGTCTGGCACAATACCCTACAGTGGCAGGGCCATAAATTGATCCTGGTGTCAAAGAGCCTGGCTGCCCTTGAGCAGGCAGATTTTCTGRTGATTTGACTTCTAAACAGCAGTGTTTTCTGTAATGCTGTGCCTCAAAAGCCAACACAAGTTGTCTTTTGGGTTCTAACTGTCTGTGGCTTCTGACAAACATATTAACATTTATGCTTGCAGCTGAACTACATTCTGGTCTGGTGAACACTTCCAGGTTTTCAAGAGTGCTGCAAGAAGGATCAGAAAATGAACATGAGGACTGTTATMCACAAACCCACATCCATCTAAGTGATGTTTCTCAATATAAACGAAAGTAATGCAGAGTTTTTGCGTTCCAGGGATTCCTGAGTAGCAATCTACATGCTTTTCCAGGTTTGTTTTTTAAAGCACCTACTAAATTAGTGTTGATTTTTAGAAGTCTGACTTTCTCTTGTTTTCTTTTCTGTATCTAAAATGTAAAATTTGCTATACAAATTATACATGAAAATATTTTATTACAGTWTTGAAAACAGAATTCAGCCTTCTAAACTGCTTGGCTCTTACATGGTGTGATCCAAATTGGATGTGACTTGTATGGAATTATGCWGAACTTTTTGCTTTGTCTGAAATTCATATCATGCAGTAATAATGGGTGTTTTTTCAATTGCCTGTATTTTCAGGATGCTGATAAAGCATTGGAACAATGCCAGGTATTTTAGGAAATGCATTGCTGTTTCCCTGGATCACCAGATGTTACAATACATTAACTCTGTTTCCGGAATAAAGAGTAATTTTTATTGTGTTTCTTTAACTAGGGTGATTCACTGTTAGACAAAAATCTTTACCTTTAAAATGAGAGATGTTGTTAGCACTTTGTCTTCAAACAAATAATTTAGATAATGTGCAGTATAAGATATGCAACTCTGTTTCCTTTTACTTCTATCATTTCCTTCAATGAGTGGCAAGAGCTCTGCCTCATTTTTATCACRTTCTATAGTTCAGAATCATTGATTATTTATGATTTATAACAGAAAAAGTCTTTTAAAACAATGAAGCACAGGCATGGGCACATTTAAATGGATCCAGCAGATGCATTGTTTGAGTCTGTGTGGTACCAGAGGACAGAGTTATAGCTGACACACGATTATTTCCTGCTGGAGTTTCGCCAAAGAAAAATTGGCATCATTCGCACTATTCTTTATTGCGAGTCTCCTCTAATGTGTGGTTAATAAAATGTGAACATCTGGGCCCACAGGGTAAACTCCACATGTACAAGCAGTGTAACTCTTCCAAATCAATTTTTATTTGCAAACTTTTCACTCAAGCAAGCCATCGCGGAGTATCCACTTTGGGGCCGTTGCTACTTTAATGCTACTTTAGCACTACTCGGGGTTTGTGGAGCTGAAGTGTTAGATAAGCTTTGTTCCTTCCTCTGCTTCCCGTTCAATTGCTGTGTTCTCTTTATGGCCGCTCAGGGATTTCCATGGCATGGCCCCAGGCTTCTGCAGGCAGCCAGCACTGCTGCGATTATTGATCTCCACTGGAGAGCTGAGGAATGAAATCACAGGAAAACGGAGCTGTGTTTTGGGATGGTCACTTCTAAGGTAAGGCATGGGGGGAACCAGAGTGCAGGAAGATATTTGTCATCTCTGCTGGCAGGAAGCTGCTAATGCTGATTCCTCAGTTTGTTTCTGGTGCTTGCCTTTATCCTTGCACCTTGATTTAACAACTGGAGTGGGTGCTGCAGTCAGGTGTAAGGTGAGCACTGAGCTGTGAGCAGGCCAAGTGGGCTCAGATGTGCTGCACAGGCTTGTGATTCTGGCCTTTTCCACAGCAAGAGGGAAGCCCTGCCAGGAGCTTTTGCTATAGCAGTTACTGGCCCTAGTTTAAACTCACTTTTCACATACCTGAGACTCTGGTTGGGTGTCATTCTAGATATCTGTATTCGTGCTGGGTGTCTTGGTGAGGTTTTTTTTTAAAATGTGAACCAAATCCTCAAACCTGCTCAAACAGGAGTAGTAGGAGAAATCTTTTTTTAACATTAAAAACATGGATTTTATGTGGTAGAAATATGCCAGTGCTTTTGCTCAGCGGTATTGTACTGTATTGCTGGCAAATACCTAAAATCTGAGGGGAGAAAAAAGGCAGGGCAAGAGATAAGGGAACTTCTTCCTCATAGCTGGTGGCAATGCTTTGAGTAGTCTCGAGCTCTGAAGGGGATTGCAGTGTGTGGGTGGAATTTTGCTCCACAAACACAATGGTTGCATAGAATTAGACAGTCAGTAACTTGGAGGATAAAAGGAGTTGCCATAAAGAGGGCAGTAGGTTCTTTTGCATCTGACTTCTACAGTCAAGTCTTAGGTTATTTTATCCAATGTTATCCAAATGGGTGAAGAATGCAACATYAGAAAAACCTGATGAAGTAGAGCAGCTTTTACGAGGTCGGTGTGGGAAGAAAAGAGCCACTTCTGCCATTAAGTGGGAGACTATAATTATAAATAATTTATAACTTCTGCACAATGCATCTTAGCGGTAAATGTGGAAGTGGAGTCCTTGTCTGGCAGTGCTGAGCAAGCAATCTCTACCTGTGTGCATGTTCTTTGTGCACATCAGGATGGCCTGTATTTAACTGAAGTGATGTCTAGATCTTGTGGCATTCTTGTGTGCAGAGGCATTTTATAGACATTTGTGCCAGTGCTGTTATTTCTGCTTCCTGCCCTAGTCAGAGCACATCATTTTGTTCATGCATATCAAACTGGGTTTATAAGAATAACAGTCTCAACCAAGTAATTAATCATTTCTGATTATGATTGTCAAATTCATATATAATCAGCTTTTTAGTCACGGGAATAGCAAATTAGATTTTCCCTCAGTAAAATGAAAAATTCATACTCTTCATGTGAAATCTTGGACAGCATACAATTAATATAATGTTCCATGTAATTTATATTTTTACAGAAGTAGACCAGTACATCCTTTTTGTGTCCTATTAATTCTTACCTTAKATTGTTACAAAAGTGACCTGCCTTTTCAGTGACTTCATTGATAAATCTCTTGATTGTTATGGTCTCTTGTTGATGTATTAAGTCAATAATGATTGAACAGTCTTTTTAAAATTATGACAATTGTACCACTTCTGGCATGCCTGAGATCTGGGTGGAACATAAGAGCCATGACTGTTGTTTCTGTTCTCAGCTGTGAGACACCTTTGTACTTTCTGGTTTTGGGGATGTTTTAGTTTTCAGGGTTGGCCTCGTTWATGTTGCCCTACCTGCTGCTGGGAAATCAAGGATGGTTAGCACTGCTCCTTCTCCCGCACTCTGCTTCAAGCACATGTCCCTGGTATTTCTCTAGGAAGCCCCACTGCCAGCCCAGTGCTGCCATCACCCCCTTCTCGGGACATTGTTCCCTGAGAGGGACCATTTCCCTCTGTTTTCTGCTGCTGTGTAATGCAAATGAAGTGGGGTGCCCTGGGGCAGTTCATGTACTCAGCTACACCCCTAGAGCAGTGCTCAACATTCCCGAATCTTTTCTTTGCCATTTTAGAGATCTCATAACACAAGARTCTTTAAATCTACTAATTGTAATCAGGGTTTGTGTATTTGGCAGTTTTCCCTTACTCCCTAACCAGCTTTACTATTTCTGCCAAGCCACCCCTTCCTTCCCGCAGCTGAATGCTTTCTAAAGCTGGATGTGAGTCTACTTGTCCCAACTCTGGGAAATGGACCCATGGATTTCTTCCCACAGATGTAATGAGTTTTGAAAAATTATTTGCTCTTCTWGGATTGTGTTTATCACCTCAAGAGCAAAATTCACTGTTTCCATGCAAACTTGCATTCCTTCCAGAATGGGTTACTCTTCATTGTGTTACATGCTCCTCCTCCTCATCTTGCAGGAAGGGGGAACGAGAGATCTGCAACTTCAGTATGGATAAATCCCTGCAGCTTTACTTGCTGGAATGTATTGCACATGAACATACTCTATTACACATTTTGTGGTCAGTTGCTAAGAAAAGGGCATCCCAAAGCAAAGGAGCAGTTCAAGTTGTCTTAYATCACTCTAGCCTTGTGCTCATCAAGTGTGTTGAGGGATTTTTAAATTGTAGTGAATCTTTTTTAATTAGGTAGTATGAGCTGGGACTTCACTGGGACATGTATCCTAATGGGAACTTGCTGCATGCTTAGGCTTTAAATGCTGTTCTGCACCCTGCATTGTGYATATCTGGCTTTAGAGTTTTATTTTTTTTTCAAGTACCCTTGCAAAAATTGGATCATTCAAACAAAGCACAAAACAAGTTCTTTGCCTTGTGAATGCAGTAGGTGTGTGTGTGCATGTACATGCCTATCTCATTTACTAAAGAGAAGCAATTAGTAGTGACCTTGGCAATTTGGGCAGAGGTTTGTTTTTGTTTGGTTTTTTTTTTTTTAAATTTTAACAATGCAGCAGATTTCAGTAAGAGTTAAAACTCAAGACAAGATGGTAACTGGCACATAGTGCACATAATTTCCTGTTTCAACTTTGCAGGCAAAATTTTTGGTAGATAAATGGTTTCTAGTGAGGTGAAAGTATATGCATAGGTAGAAAGCATAGACAGGGTTGATTTGGGGATTATTCTTTGCTTTTGAATGRGGCTAATCTCTTGGTGCATGACATGGCCAGCTCTAGGCACAGGCAAAGGAGRCAGCAATAGGTGTTCCATTACTCTTTAGCCACTTCACAAATCAAACAGATACTGCTTTAAAAAACAACTGTCAGGTAAAACCATTGATGAATAGTGGCGGACACCCATGGATATTTGCAGAGAAAATACTCAGATCCACATGAAATATAGTATGAAAGATTAGCAGAACAACTGAGGAGAAATTTATCTGGTCCAGCAGAGCAGCAAGTTGTGGGCTTTTATGTGATGTGCAAAAGTGGCAAGGTGGAGAAATGCAGGAGAGTTGCTCGAGATGTCAGAGTTGTGGAGAATGCTCTTCAGCCTTTAGGAGCCTTTGTGTAGGGGCCTGCTCTGAGTTGGTGGAAGAAGTGAGGGATAGAGAATGTCTGTGAATAATCAGTCATTAATAAGTGTTGCTTTTACTTTTCCACAGTTCTATCCAGAAGAAATTGTCATGTCTCCAATTGTTGCTGAGTCCAATGAGTAACTTTCTCCAGTGGCACACATCCAATCCTTTTTGTCTTCTGAGCTTTCTGAGATAGAGTACTCTTCCTTTGCCAGAAGTGTCCTCTCTTTTGTGGCTGCTAAACTGGAATTCCATGGAGGAGCCTAGACTGCAGATTCTTCCAAATATCTCAATAAATACAACAGAGGTTCACTTACTCCACGTTAGGTGCAGCCACCTCTATATGAGACAAATACTGATGGATTTAGCAGGAATGCTGCCCCACAAGGGGCAAAAATGAATTTCCCCTCACTATTGCAGTTTGAGGAATGACACTCAAGTGTCACATTGTACAGTGCTCAGTATCTGGGGTTAACTCATCCGTGTGATTGGATGTCAATTGATCTTCCTGTTACAGTGCTCAAAAAAACCCTTACTTTGTTAAAGGTGTTTCTCACAGAGCTTCAGAGCTATTGGTACCTTTAGATTCCTTTCCATTTGTCAGGATTTCTCTGCCTTGCCTCTCTCCACCACTCTGACCAAGCTSTGTGTGTCAGATTGTTTTTCTAGGCCCTGATTCAGCAGCCAGCATCAGGATTGAATGTCTCAGCAATAGCAGCTTAGTCAGAGTTGTGACTGTGGCAACAGTGAAAAGGAAAAACTGGTTAGCTCTGTGGTGGCATCCTTTTTCTTGGAGGAACAACAGTCCAGTGGGCAAGGATCAGTTTTCTAAAGGAGGCATCACCTAAAAGGGCCAGTAGAACCCTGCTGCAATTTTGGAGTAGCTCAAGTCTTGCTAGTCTGTGCTCTATCTGTGAAAAAGCTTTTACTGATTGATCCTGCACCTCTTGAAGCTGATGGCACAAGTTCTGCTGCAATCTGTGTGGCAGAATTAGGCATTCTCAGTTTGCTGGTGAGCACTGGTGYCACTGCTGTGCTGACAAGGAGAAAGAACAAAATGAAGTGAGAAGGCAGAGCCCTGGTTTGTGGCTAAGAGGCACTCAAGGTGTTGCTGAGTTAAGGCCATAAGATGTGGTGGTATCTGAACCCTGGCCTGCCAGATATCAGCTCTGTGAAAGCATTTAGGGAATCTTAAATATGGCTGGCATGGAACTGAAGCACAGCTACATCACAGGATTGATTGTCCTGTTTATCAGGTGCTTTTTAGAGAACTGGGAGCTGCAAGCCTTGTGGCACAGTGAGCTGGGCTTTCTCCTCTCACTGCTCCTGAGGTTGTGAGGATGGCCTTACAGTTAGGCAGTAGCACTATTGCAGCACTGCAGCTAAGTGTACCCATCCTGTGTTAGGGAGGTTTTGGCATTCCTTCAATGTTATGTAACAGTGCCAAATTAGAGATACCATGCAAATTAGAAACACAACTTGCACAGAAATATTTTGTCTCTTAAGTGTTTAATTCAGTTGTAGGCTAATATGAATTTGCTCTAGCAGTTGTGGTTGATTTTTACTTAGTATTGCTTTATGCTCATAGAATTAGAATGGTTTAAATATTTCTTAACAGCCTAGGGAGGAAGAAGTATCACTCCTGCAGCAACAAAACAGGCTCTGTATCTGTGCTTTCCCCTGTCAGTGCCAGCCTTTGCTCTCAGAAGCTGGCATGCAAGCTTTGCAGATAGCTCAAGCTTTCCTTAGCAAACGGGACTGGAGCTTCTTGTGTACTATGTTTGGGATAGGGAGGAAGTACAAAGGAAAAAAATATTTTTTCCAAAGTCTCTTGTTCAACCAGAGACTTAAGTAATGACTTAGTTAAAATGTGAGAGATTTCTGTGCTTCTTACCCACTGGATCAGAACATTTTCATCATTGCTCTCTGTAGCCCATGAGTAACAGATGAGAATAGGATGTGTAACTGCACTTCAAGTACAGGTTTAGGAACCTGGAGTCCATTTTGTAATTGTTATTATACTCTAGTTACCCTCTTGCTAAGTCAATGCARTGTTGTGTATTTGTGTTACTCAAACATAGGGTGTTGAACAGGGAGGAGCAGGGGAAAGCTGTGCATTGCTGCAGCTCCATTGTGGAGTCTTGTGCCACAGTGGCAACCACAGATGTGTGTGCCTCAAACACAGAGCACAAGGGACAGCTGCCCCTTTGCCTAGAAGAGAGTAAAAAGGATGTCACTGACACCCTGGCAACTGGACATGGTTGGGCAGCATCTCTTGTATATGCTTGCAATGGCTAGATCTCCTTCTTGTGAGGCAGATACTGSCCTCATATAGGATTGGCCAAGAAAAAAAAAACCCAGAAAATAGAGGTTGGTACTTGTTTATCAGTTTGTGAGTAACTACAGAAGTAAGCTGATACGACTTTCTTTAAGAACCTAATCTCTTCAAGTAATTGAGCATGTGTTCAATTACTGAGCATTATTTACTAGTTACATAAATTACTAATTACAATGTTGAGCAGGAGCAGCCTTTTTCTGTTAAGGTGGTTTTATATTGTAAATCTTACACTTGATCTTCACCCCTGTTTTCCTCTCTTTTTATGTTTAGCACTTTGGTAAGGCAGATTTCCATTTGCTGAGCTGAAAGCTCTCCAAAGCTGGGCCTGCAATCTGTTGTGAGCTAATAAGAGCAGCCAGGGTCTTTCGTGTCCATAGTGCCCTTGTGTTGAGGCACTGCAGGCTACAGGGAAAATGATTACAGGTACTAATGCCACCCTCAGACAGGGGGGCATCTGCACAGGTCTTTAGTGGGTGTTTCAATGAGTGTCAGAAAATGAAGAGTGACATGCAGAGAGGGGTCAATCTGGGATGCAGTCTGTCTGGTGCCTGGGATCACTGTCACTTTCCTGTTTGAGGGATGAGAAGTGTGTCCTCAAAGCATCTTCAATGCTTATTGCTTCATTCCCCATCCTGCACACCCAGGATCTATCAGGCCTCCACTGGGACTCCCTTTTCACTTATCTGAGAAAGCTATAAGTCAGATTTCAAGCTAAATACAGATGGAGAAAAATGCTTCTTCCAGTAAAAAAGGGGAAATGAGGGCCAAATGGAGATGCCATAGTGACTTTCTAAGTGTTTGAATAAAATAAAGGTACCTCTGAGTCCATGAAGGACTAATGTTAGAGGGGAAATTGAATTTCAAGATACTATCTGGTTATATTGCACAAGAATTAATGGAAACTGAAGTGATGAACAAAATTGTTTAGTCTTTATCAATAAAATAATCTGTAATTTCATCCTGAAGTTTAATTTTCAGCTCTGTGATGCTCCATGTTAGTAACTGGCTTTCTTACTGGAATTTAAGGAAAAGGCTGACCTTGTAACACTTGTCATTTTAGGGGTAAAGAAAAGGCTTTGACAGGGCTGGTCCTTTTGAATCTCCAGTTACCAGAGCCCATCCATGCAGACATACAGCTGACTCCTTAAGTCTCAAAGGCTGTGCTGCTCAGATAGCAAGGAGGGCAAGGCCTTAGGGCTGGAGATTTGGTGGCTTTGTGCACATCCTGATCGGTGGTTGGAATTGACAGTAGGTTGTGAGGGATGTTTTGGTGTCTTTTTAGTAAGTGCTGATGTTAACATTGCAATTCTTGGATGGATGAGGTTGGGGGAGGTGTGTCCTGACTGTCATGCCAGGGAAGGGTTTGGAGGGATCTGGCTGTTTGAGCAGCTGTAGCTGGGGAAATGGTGCAGACTGAAATCAGCACGTTTTGCTGTAGATTTTAGTGGGAGCTG
Source organism: Malurus melanocephalus (assembly GCF_030028575.1). Taxonomy (NCBI): domain Eukaryota; kingdom Metazoa; phylum Chordata; class Aves; order Passeriformes; family Maluridae; genus Malurus; species Malurus melanocephalus. The sequence goes on along the minus strand of NW_026623328.1, from coordinate 126,732 downwards.
AACTGCCAAGGGTCTGCTTTCAGGAAGGCATGGAACTGCCTGGTTACTGTTTGAAATGGCAAATATATTAGATAAAGAGTGGGGGAAGGAAAGGGAGAGCATAACATTWGATTTTCTATGCATTTTTGACTGGGTAAGGAGTCAGTTACAACTTTCTAGTTTTGCAAGGAAATTCATGCTGCTTCAGATAACTTGGCCACAGGACAAGAGGGTCTACCAATCTCAACTTAAAATCCCCTTCTGGCTCTTGGACAGGTTTTGCAGATGTTTCTTGCGTGCTTAGACACTGCTTCTGCCAAGCAATTCAATGTAGGAATAGTATCCTCCTGCCCAATACTGACACAGAGCCCTTTCAATGGGGGAGCTATGCTTACCACCAGTTTTGGTTTTTTTAATGTAGAATGTCTCAGGGAAAACAATCCCAAACAAAATCCATTAAATAAGATGCATTTTGTTTATACTCACTAGTTGGAATCATGTCAACAGTGAACAACTCTCAAGTTTTTGTGGGGGTTTTAATACTGGGATGTAAAGTACATTGTGCTACCAGTGCCCTGTTCAACACCTGGAGCAAACCTCGTGTGTATTGGGGAGTGTCTCTGCAGGAGGAAGGAGCCATTACTTCAGGGAGCATGGCCAGATCTGTGCTTTTGCAATAGCAGGCTCATTTCCCCTGTGATAACTCAGAACTGGATTTTTCACAATATAAAGTATAGAAAGCTGTGATTGTTAGCTGCATTTCTACAGCTGACTTTTCAAAATATGTTCAAGCTAAGCTCACACTTACCAATGTTTTTGAGAAAATTATGCCCCGTTATTGATAAATTCAAGGACTGACAGAGTCAGTGAGTTGAAAAATCAYGTAGATGATAAAGTGTATATCTTTATCTCCCTCACTTTTAAATGAGKTATTCAAGATAGAGCAGTGAGATCTCACCATCTTGCCTTTTGGCAGATTTTCGATGCATTGATTGCTTTAGAATTTCYTATTCTATTTATTGGTTTATAATATTTCCAGTTCCTTGGCTTGCTTTGTGAATACTGTTAAAATTAGACGAAGGTTCAAAGAAAAACCCCTAGGGACAAACAGATATGGTAATGGGCCTGAATCTTTTGGGGACTCTGTAAGTTTGGGRACATGTAACTCATCACGTCTACTGTTTCACTGAATGAACTTAGGCAATCAATGTTCTAGATATGAGCTTACATTTTCTTCTGAGTTTGTTACATGCCCTGATATCCTGCAGAAAACTAAAGCAACTGGGAAAAAAAAGGAAACCTCTCTTCTCCTTTACTCTCATTTTTCAAAAATGGAAACCAACAGCTGTTTCAGAGGCAAAAAGAAATATAAAGYATGTAGCAGGTGGTACCATGCATGTATGTCTAATTGCAGTCTAAGTCTGTGAGCCAGCTACCAAGTAATGTGGAGTGAGATCATAATTTGGGCASAGAAGGGGAGTAAAGACAATGGGAAAGTGAGAGAAATAGTTTTGCCTCAAGAAATTAGTGTCTTTATAGAGGAGAGAAATGAGTGTAACTAGGAGCAGKGAGTTGTGATTTCCTTTTGTTAGTGAAATGTTGTCCTCTTGACTCATTACAGTCTAGAGAAATGGGCTATAGGTGCCAAAAATCCTGGGGAAATGATGGCATGTCTGGTCCATGGCTCAGTGTAAGCAAAGCTGATGGGCTGTGTCAGGTGAGATGCAGCTGATGGCTCAGAGGCTCACACAGAGCATTGCATGGCTGTGTCTGGGGCTCCTTTCACACACTCTGTGCATCTGTCTGCTCACACCCACCCTCTGAGGGATCAGATACCTGAACATCCCTTGGCATTTCCTCCTAAAGGAGCTCTCTTAAAGCACTGTGTTTTTATTGTGTGGATTTCAAGCACTCAATGAAAACGTCATTCGGGATGGACAGGACCACAAATGTGGGTAACTCTGGAGTCACAATTGCTAAGCTGGCTCAAAGGGAACATGGCACAGACCTGGCATGTGCTTCTCTTCTCACTTCAGAGAGAGTCTGCAGTCAGCAGGATTACACAGAGGTGAAGCCAGCATCACTGAGAGGAGGGAGCACCGGCCCATTCCCAGCTGCTCTCCCTCTGGAGGTCTGACAGAGGTTTATTTTAATGCTGTTTTCCACTGACAACCCCCGCAAAGTCGTAATTTGTTTTCATTTTCTGTGATCAAATCAATCTTCCATCTTATTGTCAGTCATGCACTGACAGCAATCCTCAGTTTATTCATTTTTTCAACACTATCTTATTGCACAGATAAACCAAAGGATTGCTTTGCCTGGAGGATATGTGCCACTAACTTAAACTGATTTAGGAAATGCTCTTCCAGAATTTCACTAGGCAGCACACTGAAGATATTTTGAAAAAAGATTTAAAGCATTCCATAATAGCACAAGCCCAAGTGTGCTTTTTTCCCCTTGTCTGGCTCTTTCAGTGGGTGAAATGGACTCTTGCATGGTCCCAATAAGATAATGTACCTTTGAAACCATCCTTGAAGGGCTTCTGTCAAAGTAAATGTCATAACAGCTCCCTGTTGCCAGGGCAATACTTCAAAAGCGAGAAGAAAAATCTAGAAAYCTGTAATTGATTTTGCAAGAGTCCTTTAGAAATTTTAATCAAGCCCAGAGTCACTTAAGTTCCTCCTGAGGGRCTTTGACTTAGATCTGACCACAAGCAGAAGAGAGGTGAATTATGTTCTTAGAGCAGAGTAAATTGTTGACAGGTGAAGTTGGGCTGTCATTGATGCCTTTCAGTCTGCCTGAAAGAGCTGATCTTTGAACAGACAATGTGGGTTAAATATTTGGGGACTGAAGYTCCTGGGGCCTTGTGGCCACTTTTGCTGCTTTGGGACTTAGSAATCTTAAARGTCTTTTCCARTCAAAATGATTTGTAATTCAATGAATCACAATCTTTATTGCTCTAGGAAAGTTGCTGAGCAATAACTTGCTAAGTATGATATTTTAATTAGTTAAGATCAGTTGTTCCTCCCAACTTCTGCTGATGGCTGTAAATAGCAATTAAGAGCAAACAGCACAGGGTGAGGTTGCTGCTGCCATGGAGTTTGCTATTAGCAATAATCAAAGCCAGAGGCCTGTGCTTGTTAGTGCCTGGGCCATTTGCTGCCCTGCAGTTTGCTGATGAGTTCTGCTTAATTAAAAGCAGCAGGGACGAGTTGATGCTTTCTGATCCTGGTTCTCTGTCTGAGAGTGCTGCTGAGGCAGGCACTGCTCTGGCACAGAATGGAGGAGCAGGCTCTGTCTGGAGCCAGGGATGGGGGTTTTTCCTGTGGAACAGCAGCTTTCAGGTGAGTTTTGCCCAAGAGACCCGTGAGAGGGGCTGGTCCCTGCCCTTGGCTGATCATGTGCATGGTAAATGTATGTCAGGGATAGAAGCAGACTGCTGCCCAGGAAGTTTATAATTTATTCATGTGGGAGGAAAATGCAGAACCTGCTGGATCAACTGGCTGGTTTCACACTCTGCTCTGGGGATGGTGCTGCCAATTGTGAAGGAAGGGCTGTGCTTCCCACAAGTATGGCCTGAAAAAAGTATCTTCTCATGTCCCTTCTTTCTTSTCAATGAACTGCCAGTTCATGCAGTCCTTGTAAGACTGGTGCTAGAAGCAGCATTTTCCAGAGCTTTCATTATATTTGTTACTTTAACCGAGACAAATTAATGGTGGAAGAYACTTGTAAATGCCAGGAAACAGAGCAAAGCAGCTTTTACTTTACATACTCAGATAGCAAAAAAACCCCACAAGGGTCTAACAGCTGCAGTATTGGGTTCTGCTTTTGGGTGTGTGAAGCCCCAAGTGAARCAAGCACTACAAGTGAATTGCAGGCTGTTTTCTCTCAAGCATTTGGGGTGGAGCAGTTCCCAGAGCACAAGTGCCATGTGTTGCACACTGCCCTGGGAGGGAGGGAGGAGGCTGAGGCACGATTCAAACTTCAGCCTCGCCTCGGGGAATGAAAGGATGAGGTAGCTAAACAATAAAGGGTTTCATTTTGTCCTCCCCACTTAAGCAAAGCTCCTCACCATGAAACAATTGTTACCAAGTGCCAGAGAATCTCTCACAGCCACATGAGCTTATTTCTGCTCTTCTGATGAGAATTTGTGTGTGACAGCAATAACTGCAAATTGTTTCTTTGTACAGTATTATCTGGCCATGTGTTTGAACTCTGTTTGGTAGCAGTAGTTAAACAGCATTCCTCATGCCTATGGATTCCTGATTTGAAAGGAATTTTGTCACCGAAAATCCTTGCATTTCTCCCACTCTTCTTGCTGAGTATTGTTCTCCCAGCATTTTTAACCTAATYTGCTCCACATCTCTGGTTGTAAACCATTAATGGTGCATGTTCAAAGTGGAAGTGCTGGGGTGTGATCCACAACATGCCCCAGATAGAGCTGCTGCTTTATCCCAGGATATAATTACARTATCCTGTGACTTTTCTTCCTTTTAAATGAAATTTCAGACAATCCATTTCCTCACGATAAAACTGTCACTGTTTTCATCCTTTCTGCTCCCAAAGACCAAAACTGACAGCTCCACAAAAGCTTGAGCCTTTTCCCAAARCTGCCTGAAACCTACAGAGCTCTTGATATTGATGCCTGGAATCAAGTTCCTCTCACCAGTATCAGTTWCATTAATGCATTTTTGCCCCCACCATTTATAGTCCAAGTGACTTTTGTTCTCCAACTATTATTTGTGTATTAGGAGCTCTGAGGTAAAGGAAGTAATCATAAATCATCTATATGAAGCTTTGCAAGGTTTTTTTAAATGGAAAGTAAAAGTGGAACACTATCTCATTTCAGAAAATGCTTCTGGGAGGAACACAATTTAGGGGACAAAAAACCACAGTCTAGAAATGTGATCATTTTAGAAAAAAGAACTGTCCCTTTGTACATAGAAATGCTGAGGACAGACTAYGGTGGAGAGTCTAGCTTTGAGCTTTGCTTTGAAGGTTGAACTTGAGTGCACCAAAGCAACATCTCTTTCTTTATGAGGTGCTGCTGGTTAGTGAAACTACTTTGAAATGTATTCCACTTAAAGACAGAACTCTCATGACTGYATTTCCTGCCCATCAAGATGTTGTGGCCAATTCCACCAGTGTGCTGTGCCACCTTCAGGTAGAAGAAAGGATCAACTAAGTTTTACTCTTCAGAGGATACTCCTCAGCTCTTGGTGAGTTTTCTTTTTTAAATATTTAATTTGCAATGATTAGATGAAGCTGTCTGGAGTAGCTTGTGGTCTTAACTTACTGCTAAGCAGGAATATTTTCCAGTCAAATCTGAAGTCTAAGTCTGTTTGAAAAATGCTGTAAACAATTAGAAATTTACTGTGTTCCAACTGGAGAGGAGCAAGTAATCTGGGGGTTGCTGTTCTTTATGTGTTTCACCAACTCTCCCATAAGCAGCATTAGGATTGCCCTGTGAAGCAGCTCCTGTAGCAGAATTCTCCATTGGCTCTCGATCTGCCTCTCATGGGGAAGGGGCTGGGGCCAGGGAGGAACAGCAATCTCTACACACAGTCCTGGGAGCTGGGCTGTGCTCATGGGCTCTCCCAGCCTGTCACAGTACACTGCAGGGCCTGCAGGCAGCTGCACTTGTTGTTAGGCTGAACTTAGGAAATCTCCTCCTGCAGTGACACCTCAGACTTTGTAGCTCATGGCATGGGAAATGCAGGGAAGCCATGGCTGCCAACACACCTGTTYTGAAGTGTTAAACACTCCCAATCAAGATCCAGCATGTTTTACAAGGTGAGTTATCCTTTTTGAAATGTCCTTGGCTTGCTGCCTTGTTCTTTCTCGTGAGCCTGGTTTGTACCAGCAGATTGCTGCTTCCACGTGGATGTGGCATCTGGTGCCTTTAAGCTTCATACATACTGTACCTGCAGGAACACTGCAGCAGCCAGGAAGTGCTGAGAACATGTGTTCAGGGCCATTACAGAGAGATCCTTCCTCTCCTTTGCACTTTGAGGTTGCTTTGGATCTGTGCTCCTTGGAGAAGGACTCCTGAGGGTGTGACTGGGCAGGGAGGAAGGTTATTAAGAACTGCTTGTTTAATAAAACCTGCATGTAGATCAACSCTGCCATCCTTTTGGAAATCAAAATCACCTTTTACAAGTTTCTGCATGGCTACAGGGGTATAATACGGCACAGTTGGCTCAGTATTGTTATTTGTGCAAATCATGGGGCACAGCATATGGTGCATAACTTGACAGTTTGAGCCTTGTGTCTTGAAGGAAGACAGCAAGCAAGGAAATTCTGGGAGGAGTTCTTTCAAAGAATAACTACTGACATTGTAATGATTGGTTAAGGTGCTGGTAGTAGATAATAATCCATTTGCTGACTCGTAGTTTTCCTTTGAGGCATAAAATTATGTCTAAAATGACAAAAAAAAATATCAGCACATAGAACCTTAGCTTTTCTCAAATTTGACTTTTTGAAATGAATGTGAAAAATATCTTCTTTGCATAGAGTCAGGATTGTGTACTAGGAAACTAAATCTGTTTTTTTTCTTTTTCTCTTTAACCTTGATAAAAGTAATCCTTACTGATGTTMAGGTTTGTGGAGACTTATTTTAATTTTTACAAAGCCTCTTTTTTATTTGAAAATAAAAATTATTTTTAGCTTTTTTCTTTCATGTTTAAATTTATTTTGAGCACAAATATGTGCCATATTATACCCCTGTGGTCAGGCAGAAACTTATAAAAGGTGATTTTGATTTCCAGAAGTACAGCAGGATCTATGCACTGCAAAACACTGGCAGGTTTTATTAAACAAGTACTTTTTGGTAACTTGGCTGGGACCTTATGACTGGCCTCTCAGTCAGCAAAACTGTGAAATCTTCCCGACTGGGCATCCTTTAGCTGTCTTGGTAATATTAATTCCCTGGAGGAAGATGAGACWCTTTCACCCTTCAGAATGGCAGCCTTACAGACACAGGGGCACCACAGCCTCCTTGTGAGTACCTGACTCCTTTTCACCTTCGAAGTTTAAGACTTAATCACTGAAAGTCACTGAAATGRTACACTGAAAGGCAGCAGTTTGCCAAGCCTTGACTGAGAGTCACCTGTGCTTTCAAAGTTGGAGCTGTGCAACACAGCTAAAAAATCCCYATTTTTTCCCAGAAGCAAGCAGAGTCTTTCTGCCTATTGCATTTATTTTTTCAATTAAATAATCTCACTCTCTTTTGTTTTCCTGTCTCAAGCTGGTTCCAGTTTTCTTTAGGATCCTTTCATCAGCATACCTAAACTGTCCAGGCTGTCTAGGAAACTGGACAGTTTTCCTATTTCCTCTGGTCCTAAGAAATTTGCTCCACTTTGCTGTTGAATTTGTGTCCTGGTTATCTGTGTGTAGAGACTTGCTTTTTTGGGAAACTGCCTGAGTGGAATCATGAACAGCATATCTTTCATGGATTTTTGCATRGCAATTCTCAGGTTCTCATCACAGCACCATGTAATATGCTATCAAAAATGAATTCTTCAGTTYTTACCTTTAGATCTTTACAGTTCAAACTGCTGTGACACAAGGTATTTGAGATGCTTGGCATAAAGTCCCCAAGTGCCCGAAGGGCCCTGCAGCTCCGAGCTCTTGCTGCCAAGCAGCACTTGGGTTTCTGTTCATTCATTTGTTCATTTAAAGGAGCCTGGACTCTTCTTGTAAAACTATACAGAAACTTGTCTTTGCTAGGATGAAATACAAGCTACTCTGATAAAAAAAAATAAGATCAAGTTGTGAGATTAGTTTTGCTGAACCTGTTACTGCTTTGTATTCGTGTACAAGTAATGCAGAATGGTTTGGCCATTGATTGGTGGTGAACAGTCTGCTAATAGATATCACTGACATTTGTCAAAGTGATGGGAAGGAATCAATGTGCTGTACAATGTGCTATATTTACTCACGATATCGATCTTTAACAAAAAATGTATCTAAGTGCCTCAGTGATTGAAGTCATCTTTCAAGATGCTACAGCTGAATGATGGTTGCATTCCTCAGGAAAATAAAGCTGAACTGGGTAATCCTCAAGAAAGCCTGTAGAACTTTGGAATATTTTAGGTAATATAATGCACAGTCATTGCTTTTGCTGTAAGAGCTGTTGTGAGTTGTGCATTCAYATCTCCCCCTTTCACAGCACAGCCAGAAGGGTTTGTATAATCTTTGCACTCATTTTGATGGGGCAGGGAGTGCTCCCCATCCCTTGGTGCACAGGCTGTCARTTCCTGCAGCTCTCCTGTCTATACACCCTGTAAATCCCTGAAAGGCTTCTCCTTGCAGTTCCCGGCTCTTCATCCAGTCAGTTTTAACATGTTTTGGGCACCGCTGTGTTACCCCGGGCACCYCCAGTCCTGGCGGGGCCGGGACCCGCAGCCGGAGCGGGACGAGGGGGGACGAAGCTTTCCTGAGCCGGGCCACTGTGCCCAGTGAAATCCGAACGGCAGGAGATAAATAATATCAGTAACACACCAGGGAAAACTCCTGGCTTGCGTTGGTAAGAGATTCCATTTGGTTACAGCTTTTCCCTGGCCAGACGCCAGGGTTTCACCTGTTGTTGGTAMAGGGGTTGTAATAAAACCTTCCACGAATTATATCCGGTTTAAAAGTGCATTATTGCAGACACATTTCTCATAGCAACAGGAACCTCTTGGCAGCCTRTTTTAATTATTCTCTGGAGCTAATCAAGGAAAGAGAAACAGTTCCGAACACAGGAAGCTCCATATATACATTTGAGTGCCTATTTCCACGGGGAAGGTCCAAGTGCTTAAGTGTTGCTGAACTCCAGGCACAGGAGCAATCTGTTAAATGGCTGKAAAGTGCAGCTTTCATAGGAAGGGGAGAATACACCACCCAGTGTAAGGCACCTGCTTACGCTTTACAGTCACCGGAGGGAGACAGGCAACTGTGAGCAGGAGACTGATCACCTCTGGAAAAGCCCTAGCGCCTTTTTCCCCTATCGGTAAAGGGACTGAAGAGAAATCGTGCACCTATAACAGGGTCGTTATTTTATTTCAGCACTGCCTGATGCTAGCTGTGAATTTAATACACCTGAGGCTGGTTACCATGATTGCTGTCCTGAATTACTTTCGGGATCTGGTACCGGAGGCAATCAGGTTTCTATAAAAATTGCCATTTCTTTGATTTTTCTCCATGTTTAGAGTAAATTTTTTCTTTGGTATTAAAAGCAGAAGGGCATATATTGGAATAAGCTCAGTTACTCTTTGGAAACTACATGGTATGTAATGCATGATATATAGTATGGTATTGCCTGGTCTGAATGGGTAACCGCTATATGGTGCACACGCTGCTTCCCAAAGGAGAGCACTCCCGTGTCTCAAATAACTCCTCTTACTATGCTGCTGAAAAGTCTCATGGGCTGGAGAAAGCACAAACCCCTTCCAGAACCCYCTAAATTAGATTGGAGATTATTTGAAGCACACCCACATCAAGTAAGTTCATTTAATTACAAACTACACGAGTCCTACAACTGAAATGTCACTGGGATATCCTGAACCTTTTTACAAAGCATGACAGGAGGAATTTTCTCGGATTTTAATCACTAGCCCACTGTTATGCAAATGAAGCTTAACTGGTATAAAACAAGCTGGAGACAGGCAGGGCTTACATCCAGAACATGTGTGTACCAAACTAAATCTTTCAGCAGGTTCAAAATGTTCCCTGCCCCTGTAGCCCACGGGATTTGTTTCCTCTGAGCACATTTCGTCTATTTCCAGCACTCAGTAAACATGAACTTAGCTCTTCAGAGGGAAAAGGGAAGAAGAATGTTATTTGTGTACTATCCCTGTGTTATAGGATTCAGTTGAGTATTTAGCCAACCAGTTTGGCAGGCCTTCCTGCCTTTGCATTAAGGATTCTTATTTGCAGCTTGCAGAATAATTATAGAGTTTGTAGAGGTGGGTTCAGGCTCTGCTGCATTGGTGAGGAAGTTCATGGATCCCACCTGGCTCTCTGCAGGATCTGTTAAGCGTCACGCGTGCCTGGGTTTTTGACATGCTGCGTTTCAAAGTGACTTGMTAAAGCATTTTTTGCCTTGTGTTTCTCCTCGCTGCATTTGCATTCCCGTTTCTGCTGCTGCCCGCTATCAGCGATAAGAACACTGTGTCAGAGCTCCGCCGTCTCTTGTTCTTTGTGAGTAACGAGGGGGTGGACACGCATTYAGATGCAGAAGGGCCCAAAGTTCTTTACAAATGAGCTTGAAAACCGCAATCCCCACTTCCTACTGCTCTAACGCTGGAAAGCTGCCAGGATYTCCAGAAAAGAATCCCCAAGACAATGTTGCTTTTGTCCCGGGTTTGTTAGTTATCTCGAAACACCTCGGGACGCCTCTGTAAGTAGATGTTGATCAAAAAGAAATTGGAACAGAGGAAGGACGAGGGGCTGGGGCCGGGCGCGGGCAGCGGGTGCCAAGCGCCGGGTGCAGCTGCTCCTCCGCGGGGGCGAAGGGAGACCTTCAGAAAGCGCTTTCCGTGAGCGGCCCCTTCGGCCCGGCTGCTCCGGGCACGGCCCCGGTACCCAGCAGAGTGCCCGGCTGAGTGCCCAGCAGAGTGCCCAGCTCAGTGCTCATCAGAGTGCCCGGCAGAGTGCCCAGCTCAGTGCCCATCAGAATGCCCGGCACAGTGCCCATCAGAGTGCCCAGCTCAGTGCCCGGCAGAGTGCCCGGCACAGTGCCCATCAGAGTGCCCAGCTCAGTGCCCGGCAGAGTGCCCAGCAGAGTGCCCGGTGCTGACGCTGCGGCGCCGCTCCCCTGCTCAGCCCCCGCTCCTCCCCTCGGCCGGCAGCGCGGGTGGGAGGTGCCGGCGCGGCTACAAAAGGGCCGGCTCGGGGCGGGCTGTGCGCGGCTGCTTCCAGGTGCTCGGGGACAGMGGGAAAGCGGCGAGCAGGGGCTGGRAAGAGCAAGRCTTGCACTTGTACGTCCTCTGCTAAGGAAGAAACACGGTAGGGATTTATGCGAGAGGAGCGTTTTCGCCGATGGTGTTTGGTCTCTTTAGTGGTTTAGTTTCGTTCTTGTGCCAGTTGCTATAGTTAGTGTGGTGGGTAGAGGCTGTTTTGAGCACGGGGATTGAATGGGCTTGGGGCTAGTCCTGCCTTGAATAGCACCCTCCGCACCTTGCTTGGCTGTAGTGTGTTCAAGAATGTTCATGTACTTTTTTCCTTCTGTGTGTCTGCAGGTGGATTTGTCCTTTAAGCTTTTCCCCTTTGAGGATCTYCTGCCCAGCTAAGTGATGTGGTTCTTGGAAAAGATCAGAGCGYCACATGAAAATGGAAACCTCCCCAGCTCTTCCTTTCTGGGACTGCCACACGGCCAAAATCTGCCAGAAAAAGCCCGCCTGGGGGCTGCTGCTTTTCCAAATGTGCTCACTCCTGACAGAATCCCTGAGTTCTGCATTCCCCCCCGGCTGATCAGCTCTGGCTCCRTTAAAGGCAGTGGCTTCCACCAGGATCACAGTGTAGTGGATGCAGCTCTTACTTCTGGTTATAGTCCCAGCTCTTTGCCACATCTCATTCAGGTGGAAAGTGTTGAAGATGAGATCGGAGTCCTGGAGGAAGAAAGCACCAAYGCAGACCCACAGTCCCAAGCAGCTCTCTCACTGCCCCACTTCCCCAGAGCCTCCACTTCCTATGGCTTCTGCACTTTGCTGGAAAGTCCCCACACCAGGAGAAAGGAGTCCATCTTCCATGGTGATCCCCGTGGTGCTCTGCCCAGCCTGAAGCTGTCTCGAGCCAGAGCTAACACTTTCAGTGGCAAAGGGAGTATGTCTAATCCCATTGCTATCAGCTTTGCTTCTGTGAGACTGCCTCCCAAGCATCTCTCYCTGCAGAGGCAAGGTGCCTGTGACAGTGACACTGCCTCCTCCAGTGATTCCTCTCCTTTCAGTTCTCCACTTCTCAGCAGGTCACCTCCCAGACCCTGCTCCTTGATCAAAGCACAAAGTCAGGAGGGACTGCTCTGCAGAGCACTGAAAGCCAGGAGCAAATCCAGCGTGGCCAGGAACAATTCTCTCTCTACAGAGGAGAGCAGCTCGACTGATAACAGCCCCAGTGCCATCAGGAGAGCCTCRGAGGGGCTGCTTGGCATGCGGAGCTTTAGCACGTCCTGTTCTCCCATCTTTCCTCTGGAYCTGAGCCGCAGTCGGGAGAGATTGGTGGGAGAGAGCACCGTGGTCATGGACAAGGGGGGCGTGTTGAGGCTGTCGGCTGAATACTGCTCAGAGAACGAAAGGCTGCGCATCCGCCTGATCAGCGCAGAGGGTTTATATGATGATTCTGTGGAGCCCAAAAACATAAACTGCTGTATCTCCTTCTCCCTGGTGCCAGGGAAAACACAGAAGCAGAAAAGCACAGTTATAAAGAGAAGCAGAAATCCCATCTTCAATGAGGACTTTTTTTTTGATGGTATTGCAGAAGAAGAGCTGTACGGCCTCGCYGTCAGGATGAAAGCAACAAATAAAGGCTGCAGTATGAAACGGGATTACACCTTAGGAGAACGGGAATTGTCTTTAATGAGTATGTTGTCAGTGTAATGCTTCAAATATTAAAAGAAATTGTCTTCTGAAAGTTTTCTACTAAATAAAGYTTTAGGTTGACTTTTATGTTGATGGAGTTTTTTTTAAGAATACTTAAAATCACTACCTTACTTAGTGTTACTGTCATGCTCTTGTGCCTTGTTTTACTGTTCAACCCTTTAAATTCTGTGAGGTATGTGGTGTTAAAGGTGGCTGTGGAACAGACCTTCTGCCTGTGGAGTAGGACCGAGCTAGTTTGCCTTTAGGACAAAGGATTAYGCTGTTACCAAGTCAAGGCTATTCKAGTTTATGGCTTTCAGGCCATAAAGTTCAGGTGGAAGTGTTTTTCACTCTTCCTGGTCCCTAAGGGTAACAGCCTGCGCACACAGWACACCCTGAACTCTGTTGGCTCCTTGGTACAACATTAGTGCAATGGACCATTTTAACAGTGCTCATATTTACACCAACTAATGTTTTAATGAGCCCTGCATTTGGAGGGGAACGAGGTCTTTTACAACAGGTGCGTTTGTATTCCCAAGGCCGCTGTAAGTTTGTGTTGAGGATAACAAGATGAGTTTTGAGAAGCAGCTGAAAGCCACTGGAGGCAGCGCTCTCTTTACACAGCCTGTCAGTATCAACACTCAACAGGCTCCTGTCTGGGYGATGGCTACAGCACAGTCAGCATCTTCATTTACCTTCCCTTGCCATGGTCAGCTTCACAGCCCTCAGAAACAAGTTGCCAGGTGATTCCATTTTGGTCAGGAATGCAGCTGAGAGCCATAGCCCTCCGCAATTCAGTTATTGAATCCTTTCTGGASCTGAAGCAGATAAGATATCAGTGCAGCAAGGGCAAAGCTCAGTTTGGGATCTTGGCATTGAATTCCTGCTTCAGGTAATGAATTGATGCATACCTTGCTCAAGTCATTGTCATACAATGTAATCAATCTGTCCTGTCAGCAAATGCTGAGTGGCTGAAGCACTTGCTTCAGTGCCAGGGGAAAGGCAARGGTGCAGAACTCCTGCATGCTTGAGACCATCTTCCTTTTATTTTWTTTCTCCTGCTGAGGTGGACTTGGAGCTGRGTAAAATGGACAAATTAGTGGGAGGAGGCAAAACTGTCTTGAAAATGCAGGCCTGTTGCTGCCTCCCTTGATTAAGTTGCAGGCTTCATTATGTGAAGRGAGATAAGCCTTAATGGAGGAGCAATCCAAGCAGGCATGGGGCAGAGAAAACAAAGATTTACTTCTGTATTCCYTGTGAGGCTGTAGAAACATGGCCTTGCTTCTGCCCAAATACACACCTTAAAAGCTATTTCACAAAGATTTTAGCAGAATCTCCCCCTTGCCTATTTTGGCAAGAGTTTAGTTGTCTGCAAATCGTGGAACTACTCACAGGGAGACTGTGGTATTCCTTGACCAATGAATCCTTTGCTTCTGTTTCAGACTGAAGTAGGAAGGATAGCAGAAAAAGTGCTGATAGAAAACTTCTGATAGCAGTGAAAGCCCAAAGGATGTTAACTGTGACCACAAGTGCTCAGAAATGCCTGCTGCTAATCYTTGATCCAGCTCACGTGAGAGGCTTCTAAAAACAGAATCCTTGTACAAAGGACAACTCACACAGGCAAATGGATGGGTGAATTCCCAGAAGTCCCCTGAAGTAAAATGGAATAATAATCTYTTTGTGCTAAGGGAAAGAATTAAATCTACTGATACACTGCTCAGATGGAGGTGATGCATTGTCACTTTTATCCTTGGATCTGGGCAAATTTGTCATAAGGGAAAACCTAAAGGAAGTGGGAGAAGTGAAATTAAAAGATGTGACCTCAAAGAAGAATCAATAATGTTGAAAAAAAATACGCCAATTTAGTTAGTTATTGCATGGTGTCTCCTGAAGGAGGGCAGAGACTCCCTCTTCAGGCTTGTCACTCATCCACCATGGCATTTTCAGTTCTTGAGGCTTTAGGGTCTCTTCATAGGAATGCTCACATGGTGGGATTGACTGAGATAACACAGAACAGTTACAGGCCTCAGAGGATCACGTACAGTCACAGTATGGTGGGTGTCCACGTGTCATGTGCTATGTGCCATGTGCCATATGCCATGTGCCATGTGCTATGTACCATGTACCATGTGCTATGTGCCCTGTGCTATGTGCCATGTATCATGTGCTATGTGCCATGTGCCAGTGCCATGTGCCATGTGCCATATGCCATGTGCCATGCCAGCACTGTCCTGCACACAAACAGAACAGTGGGATGGTTCAGGGGATGATGCCACCTGACTCCTGCTGGAAGCACAGGCAGCTCCAGCTCCCCAGGACCATGTCCCATTGGGTTTGGAGTGTCTCCAAGGATGGACACTCCACAATCTGCTCGGCAAACACAGCCCAGCATTTTACCATCCTAAAGCWGGAGAGCCTTTCTTTCTGCACAAGTGAAATTGGCTGTATTTCAGTCTGTCCTCTGGCCTCTTATCCTGTCACTGGATACTGCTGAGTAGAGCCTGGCTCGAGCCTCCCCACTCCCTCTAGCAGATATTCATACATACCAATGAGATCTTCTCCCCTGAGGCTTCCCTTCTGCAGCCCAACGGGCACACTGCAATTACTGCCAGAAAAGAATTGTGCTTCTGAAATCTCATCCTACAKCAGGCAGGGAAGGAGTTCTCCCTTCCTGTCATAGGAAGATAAGTTTCCAGCTGGGCTCATCTATTTAAACAGGTGAAGGCTGCATCTTTGGTTGGTTGAAAAGAATTGTAGCTGGTTTTAAGGCTCTATAAAAACGGATACATTTCTGAGAAAGCGTCCTCACAGAGTTTTGATGATAGGCCTACAGGTTAGGGGGGACAAAGCAAAGCAGTAGAAGACTTGCAGATCCAGTTCAAAGGCAGAATTTAAGCCCAGGAAGGAYAGATGGATTTTGCTTATGTTTCTTTGGTAGATTTTTTTATTGCTTTATTCTTTAATAAAAGAACTTTGAATTGAGTACCTATTTGACTAGACTATACATGACTGTAACACTAGACAGAAAATACTTTTGGTGGGTTCCCCCTCAATTTTAGTAAGTCTTTTTACATTTTGGGGCAATTTGATCCCTTTTAAGGTTTGGGGTGTTGCTTTCAGATGTTATTAACAATGCAAAGCCGTAATACTATTTGAATACTTCCATTTGCTTGACTGTCCGAGAGCACAGGACTTGTTTTCCTATGCTCTTAGAGGTCAGCTAAGCTGTAAGTGGTGAACACCTCCRGGGCTGCCTATGCTGCAGCTGCTTTCCGTAAGCGTCAGCCTTATTGGGGCAATTACGTAAAACACCTGCATAAGCAAACAAGAAGGCAACTGGATACTTCAGCCTGGAAAAACTCCTGATGCCTCAATGCTTGTGTTAGAGTCAGCAGCAAGAAGAAAATCAATGTCCTGGCATTAGTAAACATCTACTCAGAGTTAGGAAATATTATCATCAGAAGTTTTCTGAACTTGTTAAATAGCATGAAAATATGGGACCATAAATGATGCTTCCAAGCAAAATTCCTGTTTTGGGGTAGTCTGGTCAGCTGTGTTCAGTGGTGCTCACTGGCTGGAAGATCACATCTTAATTTAAATTAAAAAAAAAAGAAACAAAACCAAAAACCCAGACAATTGTTCGAGGAAAAGAAGGTCTTTGTGCCAAGATCCTGGACTCATGTTCTGCTAAGCAAATATTATTTGTTTCAGCTGCACTGGAAGTAATACTTGTGCTGGCCTTTTCAAATGCAGTTATTTCGAGCATGTCTCTTGAGTTTTGGAAACATGTTACTGCAAAACAAGGCTTATGTTTTTCTTTCCAGAAGGTTATCCTTTTCTTTCCACTCAGGTTATCTCAAATACAAATTGAGTTGCAMTATACTGAGGTATGGTAGGGTAGAAGGCAATTCCTGTAAMTGAGCTCMTTTTCAGGTAAAGTTCAGAGATAATACCAAGGGAAGCAAACACATGTGACCTAAAAATCCTAACAGGACAGACCTGTAGATTGGGGATTAGGCAGCATAGTGACTGCAGTATCAAATTCTGTTTATTGCATCACTTTTTCTAAGCTGCTCCCATTTCCCAGACTGGCTTTGGAGAGGCACTGCTGAACATATCACCTATGCTGCTTCCAAGTGCTTCCTTTGAGGGAGCTTTTTGGGAAGGGTGATACTTCTGTTCCTGGAGCTTGGCTTTTCAGTCAGCCACAGTGACTGTGGTGCAAGACTGAACATATGAGGGGGTCTAAAGGGCAAAAATACTTCTATTTTATAATCTAGGTGGTAATTGCTGTGAGTAACTCTTAGTTTCCCCACAGAACTGAGGAAAGAGCAATTAGATGAATGTACAAATCTGTGAAAAGCCTRTCTGTGGGTTGCCAAGCTGGGGAAGCTGTCCTGGAGAAATCTGTGTCCATTTGCTCAGTGTGAGAACCTCTCTTGCAGGACTGCTAGGGAGGTCATGCCACGAGCTGTGCTCACCAGGCTGCCCGATCCTCACTGGGCCATTCCCAACTGTTGGATGCTGGTAAATTGTCTTGCATCAGGATTGGAGCTCTGTCTTGCATAGATGTCTGAATTGTGGGCCATGATATTTRGCCAGGGTAGGAAAGGTAATGAGTCACATCTATTGATGGCTTTTTACAGCAGGATGTTTGATTGAAACACACAGTAGCCTTACACTCACAGAATGAATGGCATCATTAGATGCTATTTGTTTTCCAGTACTGTGTGACCTGAACAAAAAAAATGTGTGTGAGGTTAATCTGCATATTTAAATGGCATTTCAGTACAGACTTAATGCTAGTGATTGCCACTKAAATGTACTCTAATATTATTATTAATAGTGCCTTAGAAGCAAAGGCTGATGCTGAACAATCTGTCCCCATAGCAGAGGTAAAATGCAGTTTAATGTTGTAGAGTGAACTAACCTACTTTGCATGGAGGTGATTGATGTAAAACACAGGAGTGATGCCCCAAAGCAGATCTCAGCCTGGGCTGTGCACAGTGTTGTGCTGCCTACAGAGTGGGGAAGGGGCTACTTCTTCTTTGGGTATTGGCCTGTTGTGCCTCCATTAGGATTGACAAGCAGGTCATGATTTGGGCTGCTGCATTTTTGCATTTAAGGTATCCTTATGAGAGGAAAAGAGCTTCTAGGAGTTCTTTGTTCCTGTCAGGAACAGAAACGGCTACAGCACTGGTTATGGTACATGGCAATTGGGGTGAGGTTCTGGGAACTGAGCACAGTCAATGAGATGATAGGAAACATCCAATAAATAGGATTGAGTAAAATTCACAGCCCCTTTTGCTCAGATAATCACAAGTGACCAGACAGCTCTGTCTTCTGATTTTGTTATTCTTTCTTCTACTACTTCTCTGTTACTGGCTATAAATATTCTAATGCTGCTAAATTAGCTATTCTGAGTGGTACAGTAAGAACCTGACCTTGTCAAGCATTGCATGTACTAGACAGGAAAGAACTGAACAAGATTGCCTCTGTTCTGTTAAATCTAAATAATTTTTCTACTTACCTTTCTCAGTCTCTTCAGTTCAAAATCAGGAAACATTTGAAGGAGCACAAGATGAAAGAAGGTCACCTGAAAAACCTTAGAGTTGCTTCTTTTTAGTGGGAGGACCAGGCATTCTGTCTGTCTTCATTACATTGTCGTGGTGAAGAAGCATTTACAGGGAAGCAAGTCACAGCCTGTCTGTTTAAATTGTCGCTGTCAATTAGAGGAGGCCCACACAATTTTAGTTTCCCRATGCTTGCATCCCTGTGTGCTGTGGTTTTCATATGGTTATGTCTCACCAGTTCCTCAGTTGCCTGTAAGGAAGAACTTTTCCCTGTCTTAAGAGGTGAGAAAGACATTGAGAAATGTCACTCAGGTAAGAGGCTTATACTAAAGGTGCTCATTTGCTCATGCCCAGAGCTGAAGGATGAGATGAAGGCGCTTAGAAATGCATTGTATGAATATTCAGGATCATTTCTGTAAGCCCATTATGAAAGCACACAATTCCAGAAGGCAAAACCCTTTAACTCCAGTCCTTGTTCTGGTTTTGGTAGGGTGGGGTTTGTTTTGGTCAAATCTTCCTGTGCTAACCACTGGCTGAGCAATAAACCTGCAYTTACTGTACCAGTARATATAGTAGCAGTAAGAGATGTCTYRAAATCCCAGAGCCAGCTTCAGCTTGCCTCTGAGGTTTGTGTGATTTCAGCAGATTATTTCATTTTTGTAATTGTGATTCTAGAAGATACCCTAGCTCTAAACATGTGTTGCTTGATCCTTTCTGGCAGCCCAGTGCCCACAGCAGAGCTGTACCTGCCAGAATTGCTTTCTGTTGAGATCCTCACCCTTACATTTCACACAAGGATTGGGCATTGGGCACAGCTGGCTTTTGCAGTGCTGGATGTCAGAACTTCAGCTGAGCTGGAGGCCCCAGCACTGCTCCTGCCAAAGCTTYGGTGTTAGACAGGCTCAGCACATCCTGCTGCCCAGCCTGCAGGGACTGCTGTGCTCAAGCTGACACTAAAGATGGAGTTGAAGTCAGGGAGAAGGGGATCACGCAGTAAAGCTTGTAAAGGCAAATAGCTCATGCTGAGTGTTGGCAAAAGCAATCTCACAAACGGTGATGAAGTGACTGTGGTGGTAAAAGCTGACTTTCACACCCCTAATTAGCTGCTGTCAAARCTCATTCAAGACAGCAATTCAGCTGTGCAGTCTTGGATCAGCTAGTCTGTGGGGGAAGGAGGAGAGTCAAACATCCACAGATGATTTCTAATGGATAGGAAAAACAGTGTAGAGCCCTAAGTGTTGTTTGTCTGCCACATGTGCTCCACCAGTGATGGAGGATGGCTGGRTTGGGAGTGAGGGCATTGTCAAATGGGGTTCTGTAAAGGAAAATATTCACCCTTCTCCTCTGACAGGTGATTAACCCTGTGACAGAGAACACAGTGTGCCCAAGAAATTGTTTTACATTTTTAAGATAAAATTTCTGGTTTTTGTTAGTAAAGGTTACAAAACTATCTTGCAGCTTTGTTGCTTATTAACCCAGCTGTCCTTTTAGCAGAATGTTTTGCTGGGGTATTTCCTCTGGTATAATCCAGAGGAATCTGAAACAAAACCATTAGTATGAAATCACTGGTGAAACTGAGAGCTATTCTTAACCCACTGGGAACAYTGAACATTTTCCAAGTTTGCATAAATCCTAAGCACAAATCTAATTCAAAAGTGTGTTTCCTAAGACTTGTCCTAAATAGATCTATTGGAAAGAATCAGCCACATCTAGTAAATGTAGACAAAGAGGTATGGAAACCAGCTGGAATAATTCTGTATGTTACTATTTTTAGCCATCTGTTTTGGAGATATCTTGCTAGGAATGAGTGAGTTGAGGTTGTTTAGGAATGGGACTGGGTGGAAGKTACAGGACAACACACATGTCCAGCTGATAGGAATGATTTATCACCCTTGGAAGTAAGCACAGGAGATGAGCAGAGCACTTGAGAATTGCATTAATATGAACAAAACCAAAGGGAGATTTAATCCATGGGACTTCTGAAAAGTCAAAATGCAGTGTCCTCTCAGGGAAGTTACTGGAAGAAAAACCAATAAAGTGAAAACCAAAGTGCAGGCTTGGACTACCAGTATGGAACTAATCTGCTCCACTTATTTATATTTCCACTCACTGTTTGTGTTGTAAAGAAATACTATTTAAAGACTGAGTACAGCTCATATTTCACTTTTGCTTGATAAGAACTCCTTTTTTCCTAAAGAAAAGCAGTCTTTGTTATGGCTTTGGCCCATAATTTTTGTCAGCCTCAGAATCTTGGAATAATCAATGCTGGCAGAGACCCAGAGATCCCCAGCCCAGCCCCTTGCTGAAAGCAGGGTCAGCTACAGCYGCCTGCTCAGGACCGTGCTCAGCTGGACTTGGAGTATCTTTGAARGATGRRGACTACAACCTCTYTGGGCATCCTGTTTCAGYGCTTCCCCACCCTCAGAGTAAAACAGTGGCTTTTTTCTCTGCTTCCTTCTCCTGTGTCATCTTTTGTTTAAATGCAATTTCCCATGTTTCAGTCTGTGCCCATTTCCTTTTGTTCATTCTGGTTGCTCTGAGAGGAATTTGGCTCMATTTTTGCTTCCTCAAATCACACTRCCATTGTTCCTTTTATTCACTCTCACCTTCCAAACACAGGAGATGACTTTTCTGTGCTTTGCTTATATGTTTTGCTAATACCAGAAATGTAATAATATGTCTCACTCATTTCGGTGGGTTTTTTTTTTTTTGGTTTTTTTTTTTTTTAAGCACTACAAATATCTGTGGTGTAGCCCTGCTTTCATCACATGCAAAGGGAATCTCAGAATGTCCCGAGTGTCAAGTTAAAAACTTTAAACACTCATGCAAGATGCAATGTCAAAAGTAAAAATACAAATGTTAGAAAACTAGGTAAGACTTTAAACCTGAAAAGTACATTGACAAAATAATTTGGCAAGGCTGAAGTCTTGCTTGGTTGATTACCAGTGTACAACAACCTGGGATTCTGTCATGATTCATTTCTCGGCTCATTACACGTAAGTTAACAAGATTCTTGATTGCGTAGGCTGCAGGACTAAAGTCAAAGGATGAAAAGATTTGCAGTATGSAATTCCAAATGCATCACCCAGACTGACATCAGTTTAGAAGTGCAAACAGGAGTTGTTCAGTGTTTTTCTGAAGAAAGATCCTGAACCCTCATTCCGAAACAATCTGCTAGATAAACATGTATTATCATACACGTGATACAGAAATGTCTGAAGAGAAGTTTTTGCCCATAATACATCAGAAGTGTAAATTCTTTTTACCATAGTCTTGAACATACACACATGGTTAAACTAACACGGGCCTGTGCTACCAGAATTTCAGGAAACTACAAATTAAGACATAATAGGATGTAAAGGGAAAGGAGCAATCCATTATACCACACAGAACTTTAGTTCTACGGGTTTTTTCTACACCATGTCCACTTCAACGTCACTGCAATATAAACATTAACAAAATCCACTGACAGAGCAGGACTTGCTCAGGCATATGAAGCAGAAAACATTTAATGAGGAAACTGGTGATATTAAAGTACATCATAAAACACAATTATTGTCCTCCTAATTTAATGAAGCATTGCACCTTCATTGGAGCGAGCAGTTTGTGCAACAGAATAGTTTAGGAAATAAGAGACCTATTTATATCCCCCAGGGGTTTAAAATGGTTCTAGGGGTAAAAACAAAAGAAAAGAGCCAGGCTATAATGATGTCAAGCTAACTGTTCAGGTGAGGAAAGCTTTTGGATTTGCTAATACACGATGTGCTTTGACCACATGGAGTTTTTTTTTCCTCCCTTCACCCCATCCAGTTTCTGAGTCTGTCTATACAGGCACCAGTAAGTGTTGTCAATAATGTAACAGAATTCTACTATGTACACGTGAGAGGGAAGCACACAGCCAGACTCTGTCCCTGCTCAGTGTATRTGAAAGCAGATTCATAATTTATGCTGCTGCTGAATAAGTCGAGGCACTAGTGCATTGCAATGATTAATTTAACAAAGCTTACTTAGAAATGACACCACAAGTGATAGCTAATGGCAGGTTGTTTCATTCTTGGAAGTGCATATTAACTGTTATATTCAAGAAAGAACAAAGGACTGAAATTCTATTTTTCCTAGTCAGTCTGCCAGATAAAATGGCAGGTTGCATATTTCCGAGTTGTCCCACATAATTTTCAGGTGTGTGCCAGCTGCTTGAAGCAGCTTTGRCCTGCAAAGGAGATAGTAACAGCTTCACCCCATACACAGTCAGGGATCAGGATAATGTATAATCAAGGTGAATGCTTATCCCATTCACGAGCCCATGGTGGTTAGAGATAGCACCCAGCCAGGCTGCCTTTACCACCAGGTTTCCTTTGTTTGCTTTGGAATTAACCCTGGGACGCAGTACCCAGCTTCCATGTGCACACTGGACAAATGTTTTGAACACTTTGCAACTGTAACTATGTGCTTGCCAGCCACTTGATGTCATGAGCTGCTGATATTTCTTGGTGCAGCTTGGACTTACCAAACGGGTTCTTGAGGGACGGCTGGCCAAACAGTTTGGTTCATCAGCTCTGCAGTGAACATWCTTCCCAGACTGCCTTTAAACTGTCAGATCACTGGACCTGCCATGAAAATGAATTAACTTGATGTAAAAATACTTTTAACCTGCAATTGACTGTTTTTGTCAGGGAAATTGCCAAATCTTTGTTTCACATGAACAGATATGTGAGTCATTACAATTGAGCATGTTTATTGTACACAGCAGTTCTTTTCAAAACACGCATGTTTAAACAGATGGCTTATGTTGACTATTAATGCAGTTCCTGCAATTAAGTTCAGTCTGAACGAAGTCGACAGAGACYGACATTCTATTGACATCAAAGCTGCTGTATTGCACCTTCTCTCTATGAATGTTCAAATTTGGATCTGCTACTACAGCCTTACTGAAATGTCAACTGTGATAAGTCACGATRTAACTGAAGAGGAGAGATAAGGTAGCTGGCGTCTTGCTAAATGACTTTTTGATGGGGATTTACTACTTTCATATTCATGCTGCTACATTTTAATGGTGAAAGTCCATGTTTGAGAAAATTAATATAAATAAACACAGCAGTAGGAAGAAACTTGTCTCTCTGTATCTATAGATGTGGGGGGCTCAAACCACAGTCAAGTGGACTTTTGCCATACTGGGAACCCAAATGCACAGTGATGATGTGCTCTGCTCACTGTACTGCCCACAAATGCTGCTGTCAGGTTTATGGTCCTGTAGGCAAATGACAGGAAATAAGAATGGCCACATTCCCGGTGAAACCCAAAGCTCTTGTACTGCAGTGTTGTGTTGAGGCAGGATATTGCACCAGTGACTGCCAGAAGAGGATGAGAGCAGCTCAGGTGACACAGCCCAGACCACAGAGCTGAGGTTGCTTTGGGGTTTTCTGATCTGCAGTCCATTTAGCTGTGTTTGAAAGTGCCAAACAGGTTTCTCCTATAGGAATTTTTGCAGAATTTTTGGAATTTATGTAAACATTCATTCCTGCCACAGAATGCTTCATGCTTTAGCTGTGCACTATGTGAAAAAAACCTTCCCTTCTTTTGAACTAGCTGCTATCTTCATTTGATATAATCTGCAGGTATTTCATTGGAAGAAACACTGAGCAATTGTTCCCTAATCACCGTCTTTTGTCCCCAGTGATTTTATAAGTCCATTCTATGATCTGATGTGTTTTGCAGCCTGAGGAATTCTATACTATTTTTATCACTTTTTCTTGTATCAACTCATCAGTATTTTACTTACCTACCTCAGTCATTTCCAGACAAGTCTGCAGCAGGTAATGTGTTGGCCCTGAAGGTGGATTTATGTGGTTGCAATTCAGCAAAGAGGGTATCCAGCCCCCTGTGAAGGGGGGGATCCATGTAGGGGTTGTTGACTGTGGCTTCTGAAGTGACACAGAACAGGTGTAGCTGGGTTTAGTGAAGTAAAGTAACAGGAGCAGTTTAACAAGCATCTCATGTCTATTAGATGCTGCTTACTCTTTTTCCTTCCTTGGTACTTTCCTAAAGCAAATTCCATCTTTACTACSTCTATGTATTGTCCACTTTAATTTAGGAGTGGGAAAACAAACATTCTTCATATGTCTTTAGAAAGAGATGTTTTCAAATGTCCTTYCATTATTCAGTAGAAGCTCTGTAAACATGCATGGCAGTAGCTTTCATACAGCACAGAGCTGTGTAGTAGWTAGGCTGTTTCCATATCTGCCCTAGCAGGGGCTGTGACACACATTCCTGAAAGACCTCCAAGTGTCACTGCATGATGCTGGACAAGGCTGAGGTTGAAGCAGAACAAGGTCCCTTCTRTTTCCAAGGCTGGCACATGTTCAGCATTGCAGGGCTGGCACTGCCCAGCAGTGAAACCGCCTCCATGCTGGAACACCACCGTCTGTTGGAGCAGAGCGCTCGTTTGCAGTCACCCTCATGCAAAAACTCAATAATCTAATTAAATCTGAACATTGATACATGCAATCTAAACTGCAAATAATTATCATTCTTTTGGTGGAATTCATTGTTGGAATTAAAAAAAACCCTACCGTATTTCTGGGAAAGCCTTATGAAAGCTCTCTAAGGAACAACAGGCAATGCTTAAATCTGTTCTGACTTGTTTTTTTATTAGATTTAACAAAATTTACACCACATGAAGAAGAGGGACAGCTATATACCTCATTACATAAATTCTGACCTTTCATTTCAGTGAATATATTGTAAAGGAAATTAACTTTATGGAGTTATTATTTCAACAGTCTCAGGTAGTAATCTGTAAAAATCAAACAAACCCCCAAAACACTGACACCACAACCAACACCAGCCACAAAAAACCCCTCCACAATCCCCYAAACTCTCCAAAAATCTAACACAAAGAGCACTTCATCTTAAACCTGTGAAATATCCTGGCAATAGTAGATTTTCCTCTCTAAAAAGCTCTGGTTAGCATTTTAGCTGACCCAGAGMTCTAGCAAGAAAGTCTCAAACCCAAAGGGAGACCAGCCTGGATCCTTCTCCAACAAGATGTAACTACAGCAACCACGAGGCACAGCTATTTGTCTTTACAGAAAGAGAGAAGCAAAGTTGTGCTGTAGCTTGATTAAATATTTGTGAAGCTGATTTAACATCCTTTCACCAGGTGAACGTAYCATGCTCCAAACAGCTGTGTAAAAATAACCTATGAAAACAGATTATTTTTGTAACTTTTATTGAAAAATGGCTCCAGAGGAGTRCAGGTAATGAGCAGGTACCAAAAACATTAGGAAGCTTACAACTGTAGCTTGTAAAGCTGGTTATTTAGGTTGCTTGACACTTCTTGTCATTAGAGCTGAATTTCATCATTGGTAGCATTGTCAACTCACATGTTTTTGGTCTCATGTTTTCTAGCCTGGATGTTAAGCTCAGACTGTATTTTAATGAGAAAATGACTTAATTGTTCTTGTTTCTGATCAAGCTGTGTGTGCATGAACTCTAAAGAGTAATTAAGCCTGATTCAGCCCATGCACGCAAACAGAATCAGACTTTGCCCATCAAAGCTGCTCTGGGCCCAGCACAGAGCTTGTATTTTTTGTGCTTACATTGATCCTGTGCTAGAACATAATGGATGCATGATAAGCAGGAGGAGTGAAGACCAAGAGGAGGGAGGGTTCACCTCAGGGAGCTGGCAGGACATGGCACCATCTGCAGAGGTGGTGGCTGGGGGGGACCAGCCCAGCTGGCCAAGGACTCAGCAGCAAAACAGCTCACACAACTGGGGCTCTCACAGGACAAAAGAGGGAAGAGAGTCAAACCAGCAGAAGAGGTAAAGCAGTGGAGATTTGGGAGGGACTGTAGCTGCATTGGTCAAGGTAAGAAAACCAACAATTGCAGCAGTTTTTCAAGCAGCAGAACCAGTTTATTGGTTTTGAGGATAAAATATCCCAGATTAATAGAACTTATTTTTAGTGTGTGTTTTCTGAAAGTTAAGTTTTAAAACAACCTATTTCAAAAGAATAACATTAACAWGATTGCTACCACCACAGAAAACATCCAGATCTTTGCTGGAGCAGAAGCTTCCCAAGTTATTTCTGAAGGATGTTGTCAGTGGGAAATGGTTGGTTAAAGTGCAGGGGATGATGGGGGAAGGCAGCCTGGGCAGTCACTTTGATCAGAGGAAATCTAATGAACACTGCTGGTTAGCAATGAATGCCTGCAGGTTACATGCATTCATTTAAGAATTTCTCAAATCCAAATTACKGAACAAAATGAAAGAAAAGTGATCACCTTATGGCCACCAGTATTTCTTGAATTTTACTCCCTACTGTGTTAAACAAGTGATATAATTATGCTGGAGCCTTATTTTCAGCTTCCTGTTTTTAAGCTTACTGGCATTTCCTCCTGTCCCAAAAAGGTAAAACTAATTTACTGAGGGATTATAGAGCGGTTAGTTTGTGTTGGTTTAGGCAGCACTTCAGATTCTGTGTGACATTAAAGACTAATCTTTGCTTCCCTYTGGTTTGTGGATAAATGCAACAAACTTTCCACAGTCACAGGTAAATAAGGATCTTTGCAAATAAAGCAAGAAGAGTACTCCTCCTTGAAAAGTTGTTTCACACTTCAAAACAGCAGCTATCATTRTGACCTTSTGTCTGCTGAGCATCAGTGGGATTYCTGGTCTGTGYTTCCATGTTCTGTGCTGCCAACTATGA
The DNA here is from genome assembly GCF_030028575.1 of Malurus melanocephalus. Taxonomy (NCBI): domain Eukaryota; kingdom Metazoa; phylum Chordata; class Aves; order Passeriformes; family Maluridae; genus Malurus; species Malurus melanocephalus. Next base: position 99,915 of record NW_026623328.1, on the reverse strand, counting down.
GGAGCAGAGGTCTTCTTGGCAGTGGCCCTGATAAACTGGTAGGCCATAWAGCTTGATACTGGGATAGAAGTAGATGAGAATGATGATGTTTATTTTGTTGTTTGGTTTCCTCCCCCAACATTTGCTGCAAGTGAACAGATTTTGCTTTTTCCATCCAGTGGCAATCTGTCTGCATGTAACAAAGCACCAACAGGTTTTTCATTGCTTGAGTGCAGAGTATGAACCAGCACTCAGGGAAAGACATCTTTTGAGGCATCCTGGCCATGCTGGAAGCTGTGGCAMAGTGGCGTTGTCCTCTTTCTTCTCTGTCATTTGGCTTTGGCAACTGAGTGTAGAAAGAGGTGGTGCAAGCAGGACACACACACCTTTAAATTACAAAGCAATTCTTTGTTGCCTGATGCACATAGTTGAGAACGACAAGTTCCCAGGCTAAGGAGAGCTGGCAGGGACCTGACAGTGACAGGGGAAAACCAGTGCTCTCTTGTTCCCTGGTACAGGCTCACCCTCAGAGYTGCCATCCTTAAATCCCTGTTTTTGATTTAGGGCTTTATGCTTTTCCAGGAAGTGACATTCTTCATCTCAACAATGTTGCCTCTGTCTGGAAAGTTATCTTTCTCATTTTGTCCAGCCCCAGCTGACATATGGTCTCACAGCTGTTGCTCACAATTGGGCGGTTTTCTCGGAAGTCTGAGTGAGGGTTATGCTGACTCAAAACAGAGCTTCAGATTACAGAGAGCTGAAACAAAAGGAGGAGGGTAACGGAGGAGGTGCAGCCATGAACTCTGTGTATCTTGTGACTGTATGCTGAGCAGGTTGGCTGGTCTGGGAAATCTGGCACACACCCCCATTATGTGCTGGCACAGAGCTAAGAGCCCACAGCTTGGACTAGGTAAGACTGTATGGAATCCATTTTGGAGCATCAGCAGTGAAGAACAGAATTAATTWTCTCAATTATCTATTAGCCCTATTCATAAGGATGTAAAAGAGCAACCCTGATACTGGACAGTTCCTGTTTGCATTAGAAAAAGTGTTTTTTCATAAGTATCTTCTGGGAAAGTGTTTGTCCAGCATTCCTGATGGRGCAGAGAACAGAGAATTTTCATGGCTAAGCACTACAGTTCAGGGATAAATTTGAGCACACAGTGAAGAAAAGGCAACCAGAGGATGTTACAAGACTATTAAGGATTGATGAGCGTGTAAGAAGTCTATGCCAAATATTTCAAACTCTAATCTTATGTTATAAAAATTGAAAAGTCTTGAGGTTTGTTTTTGGTTATTTTTTCCTTCTGCATACAATATTTTTTTGTTTCTTTTTTATTGCTAAGTATATGACAGCACTGAAATTCTATGAATTGAAATGCTCTGCTTGAAGTGAGGGCAGATGAAGTAAAATCATCTGTCATAAAACCCAAATGGTGACCATGAAATTATAACAAATGTGAGACTGAGAGACTCAAGCTGCCTGGACRTATTGAGTAAATGCCATGCTGGGACACAAGGCAGGGCAATTGCTTGGTTCATCAAGTAGCCAAAGACCCACAGCATGAGAAATCAGTCCTGACATACTCCTGACCAGTGGGCAAGATACATAACTGTGAATGAATGGTTGTGATCTGCAGTAGAGACCATCATGTGCTCAAATACCAACCTTGGAGGAGGAAAAATATGATTTGCTCCAGTAATACATAAAAGAAGACAAATGAAGAGACTTCTGAAAGGAAATTTAATTTAAGCTGAGCAGACGGGATATAAAGAACTCTTATTAAAGGCTTGCGTGTATGTTCCCCCTATCTAATGTGCTTTCAGAAAGACCAAATCACAAAGAAAGTGATGTGGCTAAACAGGAATGGGAGCCTTGTTAAAGAAAAGAAACCTTAAAAGAAAAAATGAACAGATCCAAATCATAAAAATTGAGAAGAGCATAAGCTCTGGTTTCAGAATTATCTTCCCCCAAGAAGGAAGCACTAACAACTAAGCTGTCTCGCTAGCCAAGCTTTTCTATTATTCTCCTGTAAAATATGTTCACTTGTCCTCTGATAATGCTAGTAGATATATTTGAATTCATCTTTCTTTACAAGAGTTAACCTATTGTAATGAAAGCCTTTGTTTTTAGAAGTCGTCACTTGTATTTCATGAGAAACTGGCTAAGGTCTGTTACATATAAAGGCATAATCAAGTTCTGTGTGCTTTTCTGTATTTCATTATTTTAAACGGTAAGGGTAAATATTATAGCATCATAGAAGCACATCACATAGGGCCAACTACTATAAACTTAAAATGAGCAATATTATAAGCAAACCAAAATGACAGTTCAGATTAGATCGTGTGTTCACTACTTTATGAAGTCATAAAGCTAGTACAGTGTGTAATCAAAGTGTGTGCCCAACAAGAWGAAATGCTATTTGTTAATGTTGCATCAGATGTTTGAAACAGGAGTTGTTTCCCTTTGCTGAAGGCCTGTCTGTTAGAGAGCACTTCAGCARCCTGGGATTGCCAGGGCCTGGGTTTGCTGGACGAAGGGCATTGCCTGCAAGAGAGGATAAAGCCTCTTTAGCCAGGCTTAAGGAGCCACAGAGATCTAAGCAGGCCCTCTGCCATTTTCTGGTTCAACACTTTCTCCTGAAAATCTCATTGCAGTTGCAGAGCTATTGTTTACCCTCCTTCATTATTTGCTTTCTTTACCCATATGAGCACAAAGCTTGCCAAGGGTTTTGCATAAAGGTTCATTTCTGCACCAGCCCCAGGACTAACAACAGTAGGTCAATATGGCCAACTTTCAGATCACTCTGTTTTGATCTCAATTTAAACAACAGGATTATGAGCTGARGTTTGCTTTTCAGCTAATTATGGATTGTCTCTACATGCCAGTACTGTCTGATCTTCTGCACTGTCTGACAGATTAATCGTGCACTTTGGACACAATCCAAAGGACCCTCTTCAAGAGGGAAATCTTAAAAGTTACATCCTCTTCAGAGCTAGTATTCAYTCCCCTATGCTACAAATGAAAATCTCAGAATAGAATCCAGCTATCTATTTTAGGTTAGGGAACTGCAAACATTCTTTTTTTAATTTTTAGTTATCTGAGAACACACAATAATTTATGTGCCAAATGTATTTTTCAAGATTATTCTTCTGTGTCCACCAAAGTTTTCAAGGTTCTGTGTARTCTAAACACATTTTCTTTCATAAAAAAAAGTAAAAATCTTAAAATTCTGTCGATGTATTTAAGTTGTCATGTATTGTCTTTACAGTACATAAATAGTTGTATTTTGGAGTCTGATCTATTTAAATCCCAGTCTAACATTCTATGGTTACATATTCTTTATGCTTCTTACATGTTCAGTAAAGCTAGTGTTATACAAAATACTTTGTTAGTGAAAAAATGTATTTCTATACAGCTCATTAGTATTAACTGTAGAAGACAAAAATTGGAAATAACTTCTTTTTCCAATCACAGCCTGAAAAACTCCTATATGATAGAACTGACTGATGCTTTTATTAATTATGATATGCTTTTATCCTTTCCTGACTACACTGATTCCCAGAAAGAGTGGTGCTTCTGCACACAGTTTAACTCCTTTGTAAACACACCCATCTGCTCAGTGTTTTCCTTCCTGCATAACTTTTACCTCAGTGGTAAAAGCAGCTGACTGAGGGCATTAGGCAAGACATACATCTGTTCCTGCAGATTGTCTTGTTAAARTGAAATGGGAAATCAGGCGATGGTGATTGTCTCAGATGATCCTGACAAATGCCAGCTAAAGTTCAGGGATGTGGGTTACAGGACACTTCAGTGACTRTACCTCAAATGCTTAAGTGTCAAAGAACAATCTTTTTTTGGTTTTTTTTTTTTTTGCTTCTTGACATCTATGCCTTGGAGAGCATTATAATTTAAAGTGGCTCTCCTCAAACTGTATATTCTCAAAGTCAATAAAATTTGATGTGATTATTGGCCAAACTGCTGCGTCATGAAGATCCCTGACTTCAAACATTTTTCTTGGCCTCAAGAGAAGTAGCATCATCTTCAGATTTGACCATTTTAATAGCAAAGTGCACACAGAGTGTTGCTATGGAGTTTAGAACAGTGGAARGATAGTTTCCAACTCTGATAGAGTCTGGAGGTGTGCTCCTTTCATGCTGATTGCAAGTTTCAGAAGTAGACTGCCAGCAAAATTCAGCTCACCAAAGATAAGACTGACTGGCTCTGTACTTCRTACACAAAAATCTCATGCTCCCAGTTTTATTCCATGGAATTTTCCAAGAGCAGCTCACTATCAGCTTCACAGGTCCCAGAGCCTCTGCAGGGGAGAAATCTCACTGCAGACCAGACAATTTCAACAACACAGTCAGAGTTCCCACGTTTTTCTTGTGCTGCTATACTAAAATGCTAATACAAAATCTGCTCTGCTGGTTGCTGTAATGGCAAATGTTTGTTGTGCTCCCTGCTCTCATGAAGTGAGCATAGACAAACTCCATGGATTATGTGTTTTGTGGGGAATTGTACCCTTAGACATGCTCAGCTGCATTGATCCTCATAGGAGAGTGAGTACACCAGAGAGATTGCCAGTTTGCAAGCTGAATTTTGCTTGGAGGCTGTGCATCTCCACACTGACTTTAGCTTCTCCCAGAGGATCAGGAGATATCTTCCATTTTTGGAGGGTCTTGATTTTTAAAGTGAAGATTGACTGTACTGTTATTATTAATTTTATCTCTGTRTTGATTTTATCCTGTGCATTTTAGAGGAGAGAAAATAAAAATTGAAATGGCCCAGACTGTCTGCAGGAGAAATGCTTCATRTTGGGACAAAACACCTGGGTATCTACCCAGGACAGAATCTGGTATATAAGGGTGAATAGATTGAATAAGAGCAGCAGGCAYAGGCAGGCTACAAGATATGCTGGASACTGCTATTTAGAGGTGCCAGCTGGATCAAAAACAATAAGTTTGGTATTTTAAAGGATTTTTACACTGAGATTAAACTAAAGAAATTTTGAACATGAGTGGTTTCTGATCTAGCCGTGGAATCCAGATGGATCTCTGTGTCCATGCAGTTAACCCCTTTATGCTACCAGGATTTGGTATAATGTGTAAGGTAACAGGCAACTTGATATGTRTCTGTTGTTCAGAATTAGTACTTTGCATTCTTTAATGCATAAACCAAGAGATTTGTCATGCAAATAATCTGATTTGCATAGACAACTGTGGCACAGCATGGGAGTGCCTAATTCAGGTACATGTTTATTATTTAACAGAGTAGTTCTTTGTTATAGTAACAYCAAAAAAAGTACATATGGTTCACTGCTGTCAAAAATAAAGATGTAGAAACATGGTAAGCAGAGGCTCCTAATACCTTTCTCAGCTGCCATGTACAACCTTTCACCTAAAAAASCCAGTGACCTGTAAAAGGTAGTTGTTGAGCTATTATTTTATTAGGTATTATTAAATAGCTTCCTCCTGATAAGGGACAGCTTACAATATGTACAGCAACTTAAAATGCAATTTGTATCCATAGGCTTCAGCATTTTCAAATCACGTATGCTGACTGTGCAGAGGGTTAATGTTTCATGAGAAAGGCAAGCTTCTGAAATCAGGCTAATCTATAAATAGCTTCATTATTGAATGTTGGCATTTAGRGCCATGGAATATGCAGAGAGAATTAAGGGTTTAATTCTAGACATATAGTCTAGGCCAGGTTGCCTTTATTGCTTTCTAAGCAGCATGCAAGAGGCTGTGGAGACAATCCACTTTGTACCTAAGAGGTCACAAAGACTGGGATACAGCTAGAACAGAACTGTCAAAAAATCAACCTGAGTAGGAGGCTGCCAAAGARCTTGATTCTTTGGCATTTCTTCCTCTCTGTTTTTATGGAAAGCTTTTTATTAATAAAATATCAAGTGAAGGACAAGGAAAAGGAAGTGGCACTAATTTGTAGGAGAGCTGTACCAAACAAGGAGCCTTTCTGCTGAGRAGGTGACCATGACACTCCAGTGCTGCTTTCTCATTTGGCACAGCTGTATTGCAGCATTGAAAACATGGGTTTAGAACAATCTGAGTGTCAAACTTGACATCTACTACCATGTTATGGACTATCACTAGTAAAGTTTCCAATGGAAGTGAAGTCAGAATTTCACCAGAGCAGTATCAATATTTACATGAATCTCCTATTTGGGAGGTGGCAGTATTGCACTGTTGCATTGCCTGTGGGGAAGTTGCAACTCTTGGCTACAGCTTTAAGTATCTGAATGTTAGAAAAAGCCAAATACTAAAGTTTCAGGGAAGATTGGAAGGCCAAATATAAGAGTGACATTTGAGGCAGACTTTTCTTCTTAAAATCAGGCTTGAGCTGCTCAGTATCTCTAATCAGTTGGCAGAAACTAAAGAATACAGATTTTAAAGGCAGATATTACATGTTTGAATTCAAATACAATATTCAAATATATGTTGTGAGCTTCTAGTGTCTCACTTGTGGCATAACTGATAACTTGGCACTTAGACWTGGCTACATACATCTCATGTGAGAATCCTGGTATAATAAATACCCAGATTATGCATATAAAACAATAAAGTTGGAATGGTAAGTGTACTTATCTTCAATTGAAATACAATAAACTCTGAATTTAGATAAGCTTTAAAAACACCATTCAAAAAATAGTTCCTCATATGAAAGTTAGTTTCAACAATTAYGTGGCAATATTTTTCTGCAATGAGAGATTCCAGTAATCCCCAGCCTTTGCAGTCTTGCTGAGGTGTGTGGAAAGATGTATCCCCAAACCCAGCAACTTACCCTCTCCTGAGCGTGGCCTTGCAGGGTCTGCAGAAGATGTGACCCACTGGGGAGAAGCCTGCATGAGTTCAGCTTTGAATAGTAGATTTTGCATCCCTTGAAGCACCCAGCCAGTGCATAAGAGGGTGAAGAAAAAAAAGAACATATTTGCATTAAAAAGCTGTTCAGAAGATTCTATAATTCTCTCATTTATGACTTAGCTGGTTATGGTGGAGGAATGTTTCAAAGTCCAAGTGAATGTGCAAAGAACTGAAATTTTTAGGAAGGGAAATGTCTTGGCTTTGGATTATTAGATGTTTATGTGTGCTTTCACAACAAATAAGTTCAAGTTCTTATCCATGAATGAAATTACACTTATAATTTAAAAGCAAATGTGTTTGGTCCAGACTAGACTATTATTGCTTCCTTCCCCACTTAAAGGCAGCATATTCATTCAAATAAGCACTTTTTAATTTCAACCCATTTTCCACATAACTAGTTGTTTTTTCATCTTCTCAGCAAATCACTGAAGCAAAAAGCTACGACTCTCAGAAATTCTGTCAAATAAAGTCCTCACAAAAAATTAAGTTAGATCGTTCTTATGATAGGACTTAGCTGTTTTTTGAAGATTTCCCATCTCAGGAAAAATATAGCAATGCAATTTTTATTCCAAACCTCAGTTCGTATGACAAGCATGTGACCAATTCTGATAAGATAGAYTAAGCCTCTTGGCTTAGAAAATTCATGCAGAAATGCAGATTCTATTATAAATCTCTTAGATGCAGATAAGTTGCAGTAGAAAAAGGAAATGRTTCTTCAAACTCTCTTGAAAACCACCTGTCACCATCAGATTGGCCATGGAGCTGTCCTCATCTGTGGAAACAACATTATTTCATACCACGTGATATTTACACTTCGCTGTCCTTGTTTTTTCTGATCACATGAAAGCTGTAAAGATCTTTGGGCCTAGGCTTTCAATGAAAACCAGTGGGAATTCCACTTTTTTAAATCTAGATTTCTCTGAAAAGTTGTTTATAGAAGCCATTGGGGATAATTTAATGCAAGATTTGTCTTGGAGGATAATAGGTGGACATTTATTTATTTACTTAGAAACAGATGTGGCATTTTTATAGGGGGCAAAGATAATAATTGTGTTAGGATTTAGACAATGTATCTGGATTAAAATTATTCTGAGAAACAGAACTGGGGTTTCTGCAGGTGACTGAAGTTATTTTTATGAATAAGACAGGCTTCCATTTGCATATAATTTAATTCTTACATATTTGTGCATGGCAAACCTTTTATATTTTATTGTTTGAACACAGAGAGAAAGGACACGCAGTGAAATAGTCACAGCTTTTTGCAGATGTCAGTCCTTCTCCACTGAGAATTGAGACCCTCCAGCTGTCACAAGGGAAAAGAGAAAGCAGATTGCTATGTGTTGGCATCTTCTTAGTCATCAGACACCCTAATATATCTTAATCTGTTGGGTTTGCTTACTGCTAATAAGATTAAGTGTTGCAAAAATTTCTAAGAATTATCCYAATTGTTAGCAGTTTCCTAACTATTCTGCTACTCTACTTCTTGTAATGTAATTTGAGTATTTAGTATTTGACATAATTGTTTAAGCACCTTTTGTTTCCACTTATTGTCTACAAGTGCATTCAGCACTAATGAAATCTCCTGTGTATTACTTAGAAACAAGATAAAAAACAGTGCAAAATGAAGTTACTGTAAAAATTTTAAATCAAAAGATAAATAAAATTAAATCCAGTATCAAATACTACTATTTCTACAGCATASTAAATTTTTCTTTACAAAAGGAAAAATGGCGAAATCATGAACATTGATCTTTTCCATYTGTTAGGTCCAAAAATATGTGCTTTACGTATATAGTTTCTTCTGAGACTGTAGCAATCCAAAATTSTGACAAGGGAAATCCTCAGTAGCTGGAAGGAAGGAAACATCCCTCACAATCAGAGTCGACAAGAAACTGGCTGCTCAGAGAGGCTGTGGCATAACTGGTTTTTGGAGATTTTCAAAAGTTGCCCAAACACTTTTGGCTTTAGGCAACCTRATGTAACTCAACATAAAGTCCTCACATCTCTGTCGACTTTGTGATGAGAGTTGATGCAACATTACCTGGCTGATTTCCCAACTGCTAATAGGCATACATTCTGTTTAGTCAGGTACAGTGGATAAAATTTGCCATCTGCTCACTTGCCAACAGTCAGATGGTAGGAGCTGAGATTTTATAATATTAATGCAGTAAAATAGGAGAAGAAAGCTTGRCTATTGAGCTATCAATCCATGCACYCASCTCAGATTAGCACTAGCACTGCTGTGACAATTATTTATTTATGCTTGCAAGATTTTGTAACAGGCAACTCTAAACAAATATTTGTTGTTACAATTATTCATAAAACTGAAGCTTTAACTGATACTTTCAATGCAGATTTCTTGTCTTTTTTTAGGCTTCATATTATTGGTAAAGGTTTCCCTAAGAAGTTTGATTAAGTCTTGTCACATAAAATAGCAAAGTTAACACAAAGTGTCACAATATTGTATTTATATTTTCTTTTTAGTAAATTAGTGCGGTGATACAATCATCAGATCCTCTTATTTAATAAAGTGCTGCAATAATGTAAAAGAAGCCTTTATACACCAACTTCACCATGTTCTTGATTACTTTCAGCTGAGTAAAACTAATTATTCTATTCATATTTATCAAACCAATCATTAAGAAAAATCAAGCAGAATGCTTGGGGTTTTCCCGASGGTGAATGAACATTATCTGTGTATTCAATGAATGGTAAGCAAATACCAATATTTCTGTTTGTCCTGGATCTGTTCTCCTAGATACAGAATTCAGACGTCACGTAACTGTGGATGAGGGGGKTTTGGGGTTGTTTCCCTCCCCTCCAGCCCATTTTGGACTGTTTACCTTTCTCATTGATAACACACGAGGAATGGTACCTACCAACAGACACAGCTGCATTAATGTCATTTTGGAGTGGTATCCTATCAGCAGGGGTGGCTCAGGATGATTAGAAAAGGATTGTTGGTAATAGAAGTGCAAAAATATGTCTTTATCTTAAAGTAATATTGCAGTACTTAACCACACAWATGTTTGATAAAATACCTGTTTAAACTGCCATGTTTACAGGTTTTCCATTCTTAATTMTGTTTAATTTTCCTTTTACTTCTAAAATCTATGTAGGATTTCCTGAAATTGAATATCTGACACAAATGTGACTGGCTGGTATTCTTYTCCAAATCAAATTCCTTCAGGAGCAATTTTTTGTTTCACTTCATCATACACTCGTGTTTGCTARGAAAAACRGTTGGYTGGAAAGGACCTTTAAGATAGAGTCAAACCTTTTGGCTTGCTTTGCCCAGGCCASCACTAAACCATTTCCTAAGAGCCCCATCTACAGGTCTTTTGAATACCTCCAGGAATACTCTACCACTTCCCTGAGCAGCCTATTCCAATGCTTGATAACCCTGTGGTGAAGAAATTTTTTCCTAATATCCAACCAAGACCTTCCCTGGGGCAATTTGAGGCCATTTCCTCAAGCAAAATGATTTGATAAATTTACAGAGTTCTTTAAATTCTTTAGAACAACACTTTAGCCAATCAGGATATTATTTAACCACATACAAATTTTTTTTTTGTTTTCGACACCCTTTATAGTTGTGATTAACTTTTTTTCGTTTTTTTTTTTCTGTACAGAAATTATGACCATTAAGAAAAATGAAGTAGAAAATGGATATATCATCCTGGTTATGTTGTATAATTGTTATAGAGAAAATTTACTGCCATTGATTTGCACAATCATTCTTAAATTGACTTAAACTAAGTGYATGAACTGCCCCTGATTAGCCAGTACTTTTGCTTAAGCTTTGCTTACTCAGCTCTGGCTTGTATATACAGAAATTAAAATCTTTCAAARCTTCATTTTAAAAAATCACAAATGAAAATTCATTACCTAATAGAATGGCAGTAGGAGCTCTCTTTACAATTTTCTGATATGTTTTTTTTTTCCATTGTGTCTTCCTTATGATGGGAACAGCCAATACTGCAAAAAAAAAACCCAAAACAATCAACACTCTACAAAAAAGAGTAAACAAATAAAYTGAACATAAAGGCAGGCATATATATATGTGTATATATATCCATGTACAGTAATGAGGTACAAGTGCAGCACTTGCCTCCTAACACTGTGTGAAAAGGTGGTAAAACCTTTTGTGCTGTTTGGTTGCTCTGGACTGCACTCTGTGGTTTTACCACGTATGGTTTGAAAATGCATTTGACACATGGATTTGGATGAGGGTGAGTGTTCACAATTCAAATAAAATCAAAAGTGTTCSTAGCAAAGCTCTCTGGCTTTACGTTAACTGCAGCAAGAGGGAGCTTGCAAGCCTGAAATACAGGCTGTAACAGAACCAGAGTACTAACAACTGATGGACCTTTCCTTAGCCAAATTTAAATCGTTTCCTTCAGCTATTTGTGGTTTTGTAACATCTTGCACTAAGCTCCACAATGTGTTTGATTGCTGTTTAAAGCAATATTTGTCTCACTGTGATCATATTTATGTGGTGTTGATGTATTTTCACTTTTGAGTTGAATCCTATTGCTAATATTGATTTCTGCTCTCTGGAATACATTTTAAGGCTGAATTTGCTATTTTGAGCTACCAAGTGCTGTGCTTCCATGAATAACTGAGCTCCTATGAACTCAGAATGACTTTACAGAACCAGTTTGAGATCAGTACCCCGAGATTTAAAGATTTGTTCCAGGGTTGACATTGCTACCTGCAGGTTCACCACACAGAGCAGCATATTCTTACCTACTTTCTCTACAGTGCTRTTACTTCTAAAGAATCTAGAATTTTTAATTTTTTCTCACTTGTGCCCCTTCCTCTGTGAGCTTCCTGAACTGCTGGGTTAACAGTTTGAATAATTTAATTAATAGTTTTAAAATAATAAATACTTTTCTTAGGCACTGCAAGCACAAGCTAAGTTCTGTCAGTCCCAGGGGAGCTAACGTGAACAATTCGCCCTGGGCCGGCATCAGCACGGGCAGGGCCCCAAACGCGCCCCGCGGCTCCACACGGGGAACGGGCGGTAMCTGAGCGGCTTTCGGCGGGAACCGCCTGAGGGAACTGAAGGGGCCCCGGCCGGGCGCCTTCCCCACAGCCCCCCGGCCTGCAGCCCAACCCACACGGCTCCCCGGGGCTGCGGAGGAGCGGGGGCGCGGTGTGGGATGGTGTCGGGGCCGGGACGGTGCCCGTGGGTGAGGAGCCGGGACGCGGGGGCGTGACGGTGCCCGTGGGTGAGGAGCCGGGGCGCGGTGCCGGGATGGTGCCGGTGCCGGGACAGTGCCCGTGGATGAGGAGCCGGGGCGCGGTGCCGGGATGGTGCCCGTGGGTGAGGAGCCGGGGCGCGGCGCCCTGAGGGTGCCCGTGGATGAGGAGCCGGGGCGCGGTGCCGGTGTCAAGTCGGTGGTGTTATCAGGACGGTGCCCGCGGCTGCTCCTCCCTCACGCGGTCTCTTCACTCCGCGAAGCGCCGGGGCAGCCGCGCCTGCGGCCATGGTGCAGTAGCGGTTCACGCGCCACAAGGGAGCGCCATGTACCGCCGCGCCRGCCCCGCCCCGCGCGCTCGTTCGGCCCCGCGTTTCGAGGGGCAGCGGCCGGCCCGGGATTGCCCGTGTCGGCCCGGGGTCTGTCCGTGCCCGGCATCACCGCCCCTCCGCCGCTCCGAGCCCTCCCCACGCCCCCCGCCCCCGCACCCCGCCAGGCGCTGGCCCACGCCCCGCCCCGTCAGCTGACTGCCGGGGGTGCGTCCGCGCTGGGTCACGCCGCGCTCGCTGCGCTCACCGCCCCCTCCCCTGCGCTCCGCTCCCCTCCCAGCCGGCAGCCACGGCTGCGGGGCCGCCTACGCCATGGTGCTGGAGTCAGTGGTGGCGGATCTGCTGAACCGCTTCCTGGGCGACTATGTGGAGAACCTGAACAAGTCTCAGCTCAAGCTGGGCATATGGGGGGGTAAGGAGCCCCTTCCCTCTGCCGCCCCTCGTCCGCCGGAGTCACCGGGGACGGGCAGCGGGTCTGGCTGACTGCGGTTCCCTTGTGCGGGGCTCGAGGGCTGTGGGACCGCCGACCCCTCTGAGGGCGGGCGGTGGGTTTGCGGCCCCTTGTGAGCAGCGGGCGAGTTCCGGGGCCGCGGCCCTCCGTGAGGGCGGTCGCTGTGTGGCCCTCCGTGAGGCCGGCCGGTCAGTGTGGCCGCAGACAGCCCCGCTCCCGTGGGGGCCGTCGGTCCCTGTGTGCCCGTGGTCTGTGGCACTCCGTTCCTCGGGTCGGTCTGTGGGGCGGGGGCACGGGCGCACGGCGCTGGCCTCGCAGGGCTCCGAGGACGGAAACCGCCGACATCGATAAGCCCGCTGTTTTTCTCGTATTCCTTGTCTCGGGTGCTGGGTGGAAGCACGAGGGTGCTGTTGGGTGTGTGGGCGGGCTCATGGCGCAGTGCCCCGGGCGGCGGGAGCGCTGGGTGCCGGTGCMGCTGATGAGGTGCGTGGAGAGCCGWGCCTTTCAGTTATCGGTGTAAATAATGCGTGCGAAACACTGGAGAGTGCAATAACGTGGGGGGCCTGTTCTCGGGGAATGTATCAAAACACTTCAGTTCGTTACCCTGTAGTYATGCAAAAAGCCAGCTGAAGTACTGCCTAGAGAATCTGTCTCGTTTAGGGTGCCTTCCATAGGTAGGTCATCACCTTTTTTTTACTCGTCGTGGTTGTACGCGTTTTAACATTTATACAATATTAATACCTATACTTCAAATGGAATATAGCTCTAAGGAATCTGGCATTAAAGCATTAAGAGGTAAATTATATGGGCTTTCCTCAGATATAATTCTGTGTTTCATTTAGAAATCCAATTATGTTGCTTACGTCAGGAAAAGTTAATGTGTTTGTGAAAATAGGCAAGTATTTTTTGTGGCTCTRTGGTTCATGATTTTTCTATTATGTGAAATCATGAAAAACGGCACCATTTTCCAAGTCTACCCTATGTTGATAGAACTATCGTTGTCATTCACAACTAAGTGAATAATAAGAAAGACTTCCTATTATTGTGGGTGTATTCAATAGAGTAAAAACTTGGAGGTATCTAATTTGGTGATGATTCTGTTATTTCTTCCAGCTGAAATTTTGTCTATAACCTGAATTTAGTGGCTCTGACAAGTTACACAGTTATTGTGCTATTCTGTAACGGTAATAAGATTTCCAGGTTTTATTCATAAGAACTTGGGAGGGTTGTGGTTGTGTTCCTTATCCAATGTAAGTTATACTTGAAGTAATTTTTTCTGTACTTGTCCCTTTCTTCTAAACAGGTAATGTGGCACTTGACAATTTACAGATAAAGGAGAATGCATTAGTAAGTATCCTAATAACTTCAAAATTGTTTTTATGGGTCTAAAGATTGAGYTGTAGGRTAAAATATTGCTTATTGTAGTCTCACAAAAGGATRCACAGTGTCATGTTATACTGGTTAKTGAAAATAAGTTCTGCTTCTAATTTTGCTCATGTTACTGGGACTGAGAAAGTAAAGAAGCTGTGGTTGAAAAATRAGAAGTAATTTGCATTAAGTTCCCATATTCTTGTCTGGAAAAACAAATKACTTGAATGGCTTTCATGTTCTTTAATTTGGGTAGTGAACATCTGTGCTACTGAGAGAATCTCACTCTACTGTTTAATGTGTTTCAAGCTTCCCTAAAGAGAACTGTTACTCTTCTCTGCATTGAAAACACATTGGATCTTCGTATGACCTAATTATTGGCTTCTCTCCATTATTCTAAAGTTTCATGTTTTACTTGCCCATCTTGTCCATCCCTGATAACTTTGTTATGCTTTMCATCTATTGTTACAAAAATCTTCATTATAACATAGATAAGAAAGGAAGTGTTGCTTTGTGTACGCCTTTCCTTCTTTGGGGGCTGATTCAGATTCCAGCAGTTCTGACGTAGAAAAATGCACAATCATGTATGGGACTGACCAGAGCTGAGAGTGTGCCAAGACTTAAGTCAAGAACATGAACCAAGGAGTGGCTCTGAAAGCCTTATAATTGCAATGTGTTAGATTTCCATGCAAAAGTAATTAAAGGAAACTCAGCAGTGAACACCACTTTTAGAGAAGTAGCCTACACTTTCTTGAAAWGGAGGGATCAAAGGAATATGATGTGATCAAATTTTTCTCTTTTTCCCCCCTAGTTTGCTTGTCTGCTGCCATCTGCATTGTTTTTGTTTTCCCTGTAAGGTTTTTCATTACAAAAAGAGTAGCCTTTAATTTCTGTGTGTGAATACAGTACTTTGCAAAGGTAATTTAAATTTATTTATTTGATTTCTACTACTTCCTCTGATTAACACTTTTTTTTTTCAATTTACAGAGTGAACTGGATGTGCCTTTTAGAATAAAAGTTGGTCAGATAGGTAAGTTTTAGTTCCAAAACGAGTATTGAAATGGAAATTCTAATACAAGCTTTACTGTCAGTACTGCCCCGAATTTCTTTTATCAAACTTTCTTAAGTGTAATTATACTTATTGTTGAAACCAGCATAGAAATTCAATTTGACTGCAGTGGATGTTATCTGGCAAGCCCTGTTTGTGTAACTTTACAGATTGGTATGAAAAACACGTCTAAGAGGTTCTTACTGGATGTATGAATGATCAAGGGAGCTGTTTAGTAGTGACAGAATATGTGTTGTTCCTTAAAGGACTTACTAGGACTATGAAGAATTTAAGTTAAATTCCTGGAACTGACAAATATGCCAAATGTTTAGGAACTCTTAGATTTATTTATTTTTAAGTYCTTTTCCTGCTGGTCAACATTGCTTTTTCATATGAAACATTTGTAAAAGATATATATGTGTTGTATTTCCTCTTCTACTTCCTTGGGAAAATAATGAAAATCATGTTCATCCCAGTGAATCGAGCTTCAGTCATGATTTCAGGTTTTGGCTTGAACTATTCTGATTCAAACTGCAACTTTTTGCTTAAAACTGTGGCTTATATTTCCTCTGCAGGTATTTTATCACTTCAAGGGCTTTATAAAATGTTYATGCCCATAGGATTTCTCCTAACCTTCTAAGGTATTTAGGACATCAGGATATARGGCTAGTGCTCTTCAGTGCCTGAGGTGTTCTTCAGACTAAGCACAGTTAAGATTTATGTTTTGATGTAACTGTATCTGCTTTGTTTAGATAAACTTACTCTGAAGATTCCTTGGAAGAATCTCTATGGGGAGGCAGTCGTTGCAACTCTAGAAGGCTTGTATCTTCTGATAGTTCCTGGAGCAAGTATGTAAATTTTTCAGCAACAGTTAAATAAAGGAAGAGAAAAATATCTAAGGCTACCATGTAAATGAGTCTGTAATAGCAAGTAGTTCATGTAAACCACCATTTTTACATTTTGCTCCCTCAGAGAAATTTCTAGACAAATGGTGGCAAGTTAGTAGAAGAAGGGTGGGAGAAAACAGCACCTGTTGCTTTTATRGAGATCCTTGGTTGTATCAATTCCAAGTTCAATTCAACAGCCAAGTTTCCTCTAAAATGTGCTTATCCTGAATCCAGTGTTCTGGCTTGGTTTAGATCTTTAGCCGTTTATCTGCTTATAAATTATAACAGTCAAAGGTAATAATTCCATTAATATTATTTGTAAGGAGAGGGAAGAGGGTCAGAGAAATTTACTGTTTTTCACTGAAATCAGAACCCTGGAATGATGAGAAAACTTGCAAGTTCCTAGAACATCAAATATATGTGTCGTAGAACTTAAAAACCTGTTTTATATTGTACACACCACACTTCAGGGTCTGAATTTCCATTGAAAGATTTTCCTGTGAAGTAATGCATAATTGTGTAAAAACAACAGTTTTGGAGGCTGGCTGCAGTGGTCAGCAATGAAACATAAAATAACCTTTCTCTCAAACAAGGAGAGAAGCATGATGTTGTATATGGTGTGCATGGCTTGATAATGCATTTGTATTGACTTGAGATTTTGGATTAAGGCTGAGATTGTATAACTTGAGATTTTGGATTAAGGCTGTCCCAACTTGACTTACAGGTGTGAAATATGATGCAGAGAAGGAAGAAAAATACTTGCAGGATAATAAACAAAAGGAACTGGCAAGAATTGAGGAAGCCTTGCAGAAAGCAGCAGAAAAAGGTACTGAGTTAATAATGCAAATCTCCATTGGAATTTGAGGACTTTGGCTGTGCTATGAAAGAAAAGTCTTGATTTRTAATTGAYTTAATAAATTTTATTTTTTCAAGTGTCCAGCTAATCTTACTACAGTGCTTTGAAAAGGCTTTTTACTGAAAAGCTTGAAAGAAATGTTATTTGTTGTTTATCATTCATTTATCTGGTCAGCTTTGTGGGAAATAGGAATATGATCATGGGGTGTGTCTTTTTCATTATTTTTTTGGTTGGTGCTTTAGGGGAACAGGATCATATAGAACAGTAGAAAGTGCATTACGTGAGAGTAATGTTATCTTGCTTTAGCATCTTGATAATAGATGTTTAACTGTATGTTTTAGAGGTCCATGTGGTAGGTTGCTCTTTGCTGAAAGGAATTTTTAAGGGCAACGGTAAGGCTTGTAAATTTTCACTGCAATGATAGTGCTTTTGTTTCAGTTTCTGCTATGGTTTTATGACGTGCTGAGTTTGGGCTTGTTTGAGAAATGAGACTCTTGTGAGCAGGAAGTAATTCATGACACAAAAAAGCAATTGAGCATGAGCATAGGAAACTTAAACTTTTGCTTTAAGTCATAAAAAGTGTTRAGCTCTCAGTTATAGGTTAAAATTKATCATTGAARTTCAGTTAACTTGATTTGTGGTCATGATTTTYTTTTGCTGTTGTTTGCTTGTACTGTTGTAACCAATACTTTTAATAAAATTATGSTATCAGGTGGGCTTGTTTGGATGGAAACCAAGGTCAGAAACAATGACAAGTAATTACATGTGTTGGAGGAAAAKGTTACCACTGAAGATTTGTCTGAATTGAGACYGGTTTATTGACTTGTGTAAAGGTTGTTAAGAGGCATTTCTAGGATACWTGTAAAGCTGCAACTCAGGGAGAAGTAGCTGAGAATGAGATGATGCTTTGGACACTTGGAAAAAGGATAGTTTGCTCGTATCCGTTTGSTTATTTAATTCTCCAGTTACAGCAGAGTCTGTGGTCATTTTCCTGCTTTGCTAGTTTGAGAGGTGCAYGTGCAGTTTCCTTCAAATAGCAATCTGACAATCTGCAATGAGGAAAGGAGCTTTGCTTTATTTCTTGTCTTAAATATGCCAGCAACTGTATGAGGGCTAAGACAACGTCAGTGAATGAATTTTGCAGCCATTGCTTCATGCTGGGKTGAAGCAATGTTGGTAGAGATTTAACCTCAGTTATGTAGCACTTGGATCCTGTACAGCAGTAGTGCTTCAGCCAATRTTCTTTGCACCAGTAACAATGGGATAAAAGGGTAATATAACAACATKAATTGAACCTAATGGGCACTGCTTGAGGAATTCCAGTGCTGGAATTTCATCTATTTAAGAGTGAGTCTGTGACATTTTTCTTAAAACAAAAAACCAACTTAATGCATCCAACATTTATAATGCTTTTGAAAAAAACTATCTTAGAAAAATGATACCTTAATAGCTCAACTGATTATATAAATAACAAGAATTAGATTTAGTCATGTTTTGCAGTTTTATACTTTAAGCCTTGAGAAGGAAAAGTGTGAGGAACATTTAAACTGGATTAAATTTAAACTCTAGCTTGAGATGTTCTGTTATCTATGATCATATTTCAGTAGTAGCTGTTTGTATTTGTGGTGTTGTCCAGCATATATTGTACTCGAGGGGACTYGTGTATGTCCTGCATGAGCAGATCCTTTGCCTTTGCTAGATACAGAAATCTCAGAGCCATGTTGCCCTACTGAGCCATAAAATTCTAAGAAATTGGGCTCTCTCTGTAGGCTTTTAAGAGCACACAATGGATGCTGAAAATGTAGGAAATGTATTGAATAGAAAGTTGTCAGGRTCCATGAATTCTTAGCTGTATTTTCTTTTCTGATTAACACTTGATTTATGTTAACATGTTTAGAATCTTGATTGAGTCCTTGGATTTAAGAGTATAAATAGTCCTGGAGATATTGTCTTGTGACATGCTTTTGAAATGTWGAGCAAAATGGTCATGTTACTGGATGTGTAGATGGGAGGGGGAARTGGAAACTGCTGATACAAGCTGATGAAATGGTTTTCTTTTTTCTAAGCTATTACAATTGGTCTCTATGAAACCTCATATAAGGAGGCCAGAGACTGTAGGTCTTTTCTGGTTACAAGAAAAACTTGAAATTGCATAATTTTTCTGTGTAAGTAATCACTGAAACTAGATATTCTGAAGTGACTTTGGCTGTCAGATACTGTAATGGGAATACTACTGCGTCATACAAGTTTGGTGAACTTGATACTAAATCACRAGTTGATTTCCTTCTTTTAAACCAAATGCATTTTTTTGGTTATTTGCTGCCGTGTGGACCAAGGCACTCATTCACAAGATTCCTTGTATGGGTTGGAAAGTCTGGTTTACAAGGACACCAAGACTGGTGGGTATGCATGGTTAGTTACATTTTGCATGTGCGTGATGAGCAGGCAGCTTAAATTTTTAGAAGTCCCACCCCTCCAAAGCAGCAAAATTTAGAAGTGRGAAAACAGTACTTGTTTGGTAAGCATCCACATATTGGTGGTTCTAGAAATAAGATTTTAATGAATGTAGGTTCAGGTGGAATCTTGCAATGACTTGRTGCACTTTTAATTGAGTAGCTGTTTTGGAAGATTAAGAGACCACTTAGATTTCCATCAGTCATGTTGAGCTCAAGAATGTTATAAAATGCTGACAATATTCTACTATGATTTTACAGCACCATCTTTAGCTGTTTGGAGAGTAGAGAATAATTACCCTTACTTAAGGTGTCTGGGTTTAAGGTACTGGAAGTTCAGGCTGTCTTGAAGCCACGCACAGACAAAATGAACGATAGCAGATCGAAGGCATTAGCATGCTTTACCTTGCCTCTCTTCCTTGGGATTGCTCTCAAGTTAGGCAAGGAAACAGCTTCCATTAAAATTCAGGGGAGCTGTTGTTATATTGTATCTGCTCACTCTATTTTTAACTTCTGAAACCTGATTTTCAGAAAGTTGTTGAGCCAAAATTTCTTGCTTGAGCTGTTATCTGAGCACAGGTTTAAAATGAGCTTTAAAACATACATCTAGTTTCTATATAGTAGTGGATGTGGGTAAAGAAGAAGAATATCCTGTTTCTTTAGTTTTCTCATACATGGGAGTTAAAGCTTAAGACCTGCAACTTCAATAGTAAGTGAAGGAAGTTGTCCTTTTAAAATAACATTAATAAACTTGTAGTGTTAAAGGGAACTACCCAAAATAAAATGTTTCTATTTGGCTAGATTTTCCTTTTTATTGTTTGTATRGTGACCACTCTGTTATCTTACCTGCAAGACAGGTTGAAATCTTGGCAGGCAGTTTTCCTCCTTTGTTTGAACAGGCCTGCAAATGGTATCACGTTGTTCCCCACAGTTAGGTTAGGTACATTGTTACTCTTTCTTCCTTCTTGCTTTAGAGGGATACACCCTTCTCATGCTACAACCCCATAAAGATAAGCACAGGCAGCACTATTGCTGAATTATTTTCCCCTGGGTGGCCAGAGAGGGGAAAGACACTGTGCAACTCACCAAACTGGTTTTCTTTAGAATTGCAGAAAATTACGAGCATCATTTAATTAACGAATGGTGGTGATTATGTGGGTTGTAATATGTATGTAAAAGAAGGAATTTGATTTAATGTAAAGCTATTAGAATCATTGTTTTTGTATGTCTATTTTGTGTTTGCTGGATTTGTTCTGTCAGAGTGCTTTTGTACCATACTGTGGATTATCATGAGAATCCTACTGAGAAGTGCTCTTTGGGTTTTCACATACAGCTATGTCTTAGCTTGAAAGTTATGTCCTTGTAGGTAGAAACCTCTTCTGGATTTATATTCTATGCTATGAGAACTAGCTGATTGTTTCCTTAATACAGCTGAAATTCTTGAAAAGCTTTCAGCAAGAATTTACTAAGCCATTATGCTTTAAGACAAGCTAAACTTTCTTCCATATTTTCTTAGGCTTTCTTACATTTCTGCTTTACTAACTTGACTTTTATGCTTTTCCCAAAAAATTGCTTGCACTGCAAAAGGACGTAAGCGTAAAAAATACAAAAAGCATTTTAAGAGACCCTTTAAAGGTCGTGATCGCTCAAAAGGTGGGTAACAGTTATGGCTTTTAACTTAAAGAGTTCTTTTTGCTTTCTGTGTGGATTCGTTTTTCATAGACTTGGCTGTCCATCCAGTGAGATCTTTTACCTCCAGTTTGAAAGAGAGGATATAAATTGGAGAGAGCTTTTTTTTTTTTTNAAGCATTTTAAGAGACCCTTTAAAGGTCGTGATCGCTCAAAAGGTGGGTAACAGTTATGGCTTTTAACTTAAAGAGTTCTTTTTGCTTTCTGTGTAGATTCGTTTTTGATAGACTTGGCTATCCATCCAGTGAGACCTTTTACCTCCAGTTTGAAAGAGAGGATATAAATTGGAGAGAGCTTTTTTTTTTTTTGCTGTTTATCCATTCTCTGGACCCAGTGAGACTGAAGGGAGTCCTTGTTTCTCTTTACTTGGATAGTTGTGCCTATTCCTTAAACTTGAGCAATCTGTGGCATTTACAGCAGAACTGTACATATTTGATGGGCTGATTAGTGCACTTCACTGTGTCTGTTGGAAAACCTGCATGTGCAAGTTACTACTGTTTGTCTGACTTTTGTAAGATTCCAGTAACAGGTAAAGAAAACCTGATGCTGATGTTTTAGCAGTAAACAGTCCTTTTTATCACCTTTGCTCTCTGTTCTGAATCACTAATACAGTGGTATGACATATTTAAACAGGAATGAAATTGATGTTTTTCCCCAAGAGGATAATTACTGTCTATAAACACMTAACCATGCAGGTTTTCAGTATTATGTGACTAAGTATGGGTTGCCATGTCTTGTGTGGTTGTATTGTTATGTATTTGCTCATGGAGGAAGCTGCAGCTCTGCACAGACTTGCAGTTGGAGGGATAACTTTTTGGGGACCCAAGATAAGCTTTGCAAGGTATCAAACTGAAATTGCTGCTGGTAGCTGCATCTGGCTGCAAAAGTGTTAATGGAGTCCTTGCACTTAAAGGTCGTGAAGCTTTGATAAGGACTTCTCCTTTCTTTAATTTTCTTTAATTTTCTTTAATTTTATTTCATCAGTTAATAGGAGGAAATATGCATTGCATATAAAAGTGATACACTGTTTTGCTTTCTTCTGAGTTCATGGCTATTTTTTTAAATTGAAATCAAATGGTCTCCTGACTAAAACTGTTAGATCRTGTTCAATAGTGAAGTATTTTCATTTTTAAGCAGATTTCCTGAACCTCTCAAAGCTTAAAAAAAATTGTACATCTTTTTAAAAGAGTGGGACAAAGTTAGATACCTGTGGTGTTCAGTGTGCATTGCATATATAAAAAGTTAGAAACAGTTAAAGTAAGCGGAGTCAAAACCTRTAGTCCTTATTTTTCTCTGCTTGAGTAGCCATGACTATTTCTTCAACTTGAGCCATCTGTAGCATTTCCAACAAGAATATATAAGCTTGGTAGGCTGATTAGTGGCACTTGCTGGATAAGCCCCTTTGTAAGAAGGGTACTGAACACAGCAGTGGAGCCTGTAAAGGCAGCCACAGGACAAGCAGCTCATCCAGCCATACTTTAGTAAAATGCCTGAGATGACAGTCATATCACTATAATGAAATAATGAGGGATTGTAAATATTACTCCTTGCCTTGCCTGGCATATGTTATTCAAGGGTATTTTGTGCTAAATTACACTGTCTTACTTATTTTCTTTTTGAAACCTCTAGTTAATCATTGAAGGACTTTTAAGAGATAACCTTTTGCCTTGAAAAGAGTAGGGAGGAGTGTATTAATCCAAAACTTCCTGCAAGCGAAACTGTTTTGACTGAAACTGAGACATATATTTTCCTGTGGTTAAGTTGTGCATAGTCAGCTAATATCACATCTTCAGAATATGGATGTGCAGAAAAGGAAAAAAATGCAAAAATATAATCTAAAAAAGTGAAAACTGAAATGTTAAGTTAGAGGAAATAATAAATGTACATTGCTGTAGTTGTTGGTGTAATTAAGTTCAATTATTACACTGAATACTGACTTTTAAAAAATTGTTGTTCTAGACAAACCAAAGG
The DNA here is from genome assembly GCF_030028575.1 of Malurus melanocephalus. Lineage (NCBI taxonomy): Eukaryota > Metazoa > Chordata > Aves > Passeriformes > Maluridae > Malurus > Malurus melanocephalus. Next base: position 76,795 of record NW_026623328.1, on the reverse strand, counting down.
AGGAGAAGAAGGATACGTTCTTAGAAAAGCTTGCAACTCAAGTTATAAAAAATGTGCAAGTCAAAATCACAGGCATTCATGTTAAATACGAAGATGATGTAAGTATCTGGGACATATTCTTTTCATTTTAAATAGGACTTGAATGCAGTTCTGGATATCTAGTCCATAGAGAAACTGTATTTGCCACCTTGAAAAACTTATTGTAGTTTCTTCCACACTTCTTCAAACAAGTTGCTCCAGAAATGACTGAATGCCAGAAACATGGATATATGAAGTAGATAYTCTCTTCCCCTTGTCTAGTGCCGCCTTGCTCGCTAAGTGTGGGTGGTGTCTGTTCTCACATATTGCTGTGTGCAGYTGAGTTTTTCAAGATCCTGGGGAGAATTCAGAATGGCAGAAGCTGGGGGGTTTACAGATGGGTCTGAAGGCAGATCATTGAAAACACTGAATTGATAAATAAGAATATTAGTTTATATGAACCAAACTGGTATTTCTAGTTTTACCTCCCTTTWGGAGAATGATTAAGCAGTTTGTTTTGAGATAATTGAATTTAAAAGAAAAGCACTGGATAATAGAGTATTTCTCAAACCTTTCTTTGGGACTGCGTGCAGAGACACTAAAGTTAAAGAGGTCAGAGGACTGCATATCATAAAGTGATATAGCTGACCTAGATGTGGTATTCTGATTCTTATTTTTCTTCCTGTATGATGTTATTAGAATCCAAAAGAAATTTTTCAGTTTGAAGTCCTGAGTCTTTACTGCCATATTTGTTGTGGCCTATCATAGTGGCTTCCTGTAATGTTTCAGTTAGAATAACTAAGCAAGGGCAGTTGCTCAGAACAGTTAGGATTTCAGTCAACTTTAAATAATACATCTGTCTGTAGCAAGAGAAGCAAATACCTGTTGTTTTTCTGTTTTTGTAGATCACAGACCCACAGTGTCCGATTTCCTTGGGAATGACATTGGGCGAGCTTAGTTTRCTGGTAATGTGTGTGTGACTGCGTGTTCTTGTATGTTCAATTGGCTTGCCTTTGGAGCAGCAGAGAGGAAAAGGAGCATATTGAGGAGATACAGTGACAGTGTGCATACAGCTGGAAGTGAAGACACACAAAATTTATCCATGCAAATAGTACTTGCAGCTGGAGCAAGCAGAAGGGAAGAGGACTGAGGAATGTTACACTTTCTGAGAAAACTGATCTGTTCTAATAAACTACTCTAGTGATCCAAGTGACCTTTAAAACTGGGCAAGTTAATTTAGACATGAGAAATGAGGGCAAACATTACATCATGATGATAAAGAATTTGGTATTGTGCCAGGCCTTTTGAGAAATGGGGAGAGAAAATTTCAGCTAACCTCTCTTTGCCTTAGCTGTTAAGCATTTTATGGGTTGGTTGAGAAGTTGAATATCAAAGTATGAAAGTGAAGTGATAGATTTTTGTTTGTTATTTTAACGTGTGTGTATGCAGAGAAACTGGATGCATTTGTTGCTTGGAAGCATACGTGAAACCCACAATATTTTAGCTAAGATGCACAAAATTACTTTATCACTTTGAACTTTTAGACAACAAATGAGAACTGGACACCTTCCATTCTGAATGAAGCTGCAAAAATAATATACAAGGTAATGTGTTCTAGGTTTTTTCCTACACAAGTGAACAAAGCAACTGATCTTGCAAAGTACTAACCTGGAGCTCTAAATAAATTTGAAAAATAGTTTGCTTTTTGAATTCTCCTGTTTCTCTTTATTTTTGATGTGTGGTTAAATACAAGCAGAGCATAAATAACTTTTTATGCAAGGTGTAAATTTAAATAAACTCCATGGTATGAATTATTTCCTTTAAATGTGAGTGCTGATCCCCTCATTCAATGCATTATACAGCAAGCCTGCATGGAAACAGTGATTTCAAAGAGGTTGTCAAATTGCCATTTCCTAATCTAATTTATATTCCTCATGTAATTGGGATTCTGGGAGCTAAGCAGTCTCTCTGTTCTCCCTGCCCACCTCTTGAACCACCCCCCCGAGATGTTCAGAAAAGAGTATGCAGAGGTCTAAGGAATTAAAGGAACAATATAAGAACGGTTTAATGGTCCTGGCTTCTTTATTAGGCCAAGTACCAGTTTTGTGCACCCTTGCCCCTGTAATCCAGGGTCATGTTTAACAGGTGTGCATGAACTTGGGCTTTAAGAACTTGCACTTCAATTACAATTTCAAAATAGTATTGTTAGATTAAATACATCTCAATGCTGATGGTGGGTTTGCTGTCTAGCCTACTTTCATATGTTTTCTGTTTTCATGAATGGAAAGCATGGTTCATAGAATGGGCTGAATGCAGAGTTTTCTTTCCTGTGCAGCTTTTGTGCCTGGACAGCCTCAGTGCATACTGGAACATAAACAGCAAAATGTATTATCATGGCTCCCGTGAACAAATACTGGTAATGTACAAGACAGTGAATTAAACAGGACTATATTCTCTAGCTCTTGCAGTGTTCAAAGCTACATCACACTGATTTCTACCCCACTCCTCACACTTATGGTCACCTGTATTCAGGGTCATATGTTAATTCACTATTGTTACTTTGTATAATCCAGTATTGTTAATGCACTATTGTTGGTAATACTTTTAGCACCTCATTTGTTATCAACCCCTAGAGGKTTTAGGCATTTTTTTATATTTTAACCCATGATGTTTATAAAGGTGYTCCATTTTCCTTGTGCAATACTACTTGTTTACATTTTTCTTCTATGCTCGTCTTTTATGAATATATTTATTTTTATTTTGCCCTTAACGAAATATGCACTTAACCTAGTGGGCTTGATTCTAACACTGAAGATTGAATCAAAACTGGGAAGTGCTTAAAACCATCCAGTTGTTTAAGAATAGCCAAATTACTTTGGCATTGCCTGTCTGTAAATGTTTTTCTCTGAATCTTAGTCTKAAGGGAAAACACAATTGATACACAGTTTGAATTGAGAACTGCAAAAGTCTGCAAAGTACTGATGARCTTCACTTGGTCTACTCAGAGCTTAGAGAACTCTAAACAAGTAATGCTCTTCATCAATTGTCAGACAATATCATATCCCTTTGCAGGATCAGCTGAAAAGAGGAATTCCCTGTGGTGGTAATCAGCCTAAGGACTACCAGTACAGTAAGTAAGCTAGGAATGAGTGCATATAAACTGTCCTGAGTATGTTAATGTCCAACAGCCTGACCTGATCCTGCAGACATGCCCATACTAACTTTCAGTTCACAAAAACCTAAATGTAATAAAACATATTAGGTCTTGGGTGTTTGAATGCTTGGAYTATTGCTGGGCTGTCTTAATTGTTGGTAAGAATTGTGTCTTGATTCTGTGGTGCTTGAGCATGCACATTATCAGTACAAAGTGATTCATCTATTACTTGCCATACTTTAATTATAAGCACAAAATCCATTTCAATTTTTTTATCTTTAAGTTTTCAGACCAGTGTCAGCATCTGCAAGACTATACATCAACCCATATGCAGAAGTAGAATTGAAAACTCCTAAGATTGATTGTAATGTGGAAGTACAGAGAATTGTCATTGAATTCACTAAGCCACAGGTAAGTTGGTTTGGTATTTGTCACACATTTCRATTTGTAATGAACTGTAATGTTTTTTCACTGGCAAACATTTTTCTTAGTGCTTCTTAGTGCTTCTATACCAGTAGAATTTCTAAATTGTTTAGCAGTACCTGTAGGAAAAGTGTAGGATCTTTTTCCCTCTGTGTACCAATCTTGGTGCTCAGTCCTTGTACTCTGACACTCTTATCCGTGCATCCTCCRGGGACCACCTGATCTGTATTCAGCCCTTCCAGTAGAATTCTTTTCACATAGAGAAGGGAATTATGAGTACCCTTTATCTTGTTAAACTGTAACTCAGAGTTAAACTTCAGAGATTCCAAAGTACAAGGAAGGGCAGGAATGAATGGCAACAAAGCCTGCTGAAGCAAAAAAGAACAAATTTAGATAGCTCCCCAGCCATGTAAGTGTTGTCATTTATTCACAGATAACTTGCAGTCAGTTGGCTGAAGAGCTTTTTAGCTCTTACTGATGTCGAAGTGTATATTGAGTTCAGAACTGTACCAGTAAGGTTCACTAATATAAAGGCAGTTCWAAAATGAGGGAAACTGCATTGACAAATGAATATGGTTGATTTTAGAAAGACTGAGAAAGTCTTTTTGTGCTGAGCAGGCTGCTAAAACTCCAAATCATTGTCGTACTTCAGGGGACCCAGGGGTTCATGTAGTGATGTCCTTTGAGAACAACGGGTATAGCTGGTCCACTTCTATGTACTAATGAAAATGCATGGAGCTGAGGAGTAATCTGAGGAATACTGAAGGCCATGGTATGCATTCAGTTCAAACACTGCCTGCAAACAAAACCTGAACCTCTAAGAAACTTGTTTTCCTGTGTTTAGTACCTCAGCATGATAGACCTGCTGGAGTCCATAGATTACATGGTTCGCAATGCACCGTACAGAAGATTTAGGCCAAATGTGTGTCTCCATAAACATGCTCAGGAATGGTAAGCTATGTACATTCATGTACAAAATTCATGCATTCTTTGGGAGATGCTGGAGTTCTCTCCACTGTCTTCATTCTCCTTTGTGGTTAGAAGTAGTTTTGAAACTAGATCACCTGTTGATACTATAACTTTCACAGAGCTTTGCTTAGCCCTTGGATTCAAGTGATGARAGATCCACTTGATGAAAATTTCGCTTGCTAAGAGAGGTCCCCAAAATTTGCACAATATGTGTGAGCTCTCTTTAGAGGTTAGCATGTAATTTTAGAAAGGCTAAAGAAAAGACATAGCAAATGTAATACAAGGGAAACTTGCATGTCACCTATAATTTGTGAAGTTTTGAACTGGTATGCATTTTCGTGGCCTTTTTCTAACTGAAAAAGTCTAGCTGATTATCAAAGTGCTTAAAAGCACTTAATGCTGTAACAGCCCAAATTTGTAAACATGCAGGTTTGTAGTTCTTCAGGCATTAAATTTAAGCCCTTAGTCCATTTTTCAAAACTGATGTTGAAAGTGCTGAATTTTTTATAAGCCAGGTTACTCAAGTCACAAGTGGCAAACAAGGTGTTTGCATACTAATTAACTACCTCTGCAATCAGTAAGTTGAAATGCACAAATGAAATGGGAAGTTGTTCACAAGTGTGGAATTATTGTAGGTGGAAATATGCAGGTAACAGTGTTCTTGAAGTTCACATCAGAAGACATACTCGAATGTGGTCATGGAGTAACATAAAACAGCACAGGCAGCTTCTGAAGAGTTACAAAAATGTGTACAAGAACAAGCTAACACAGAGTAAACTGTCAGAAGAAACACAGAGACAAATTCAGGTATGAGTTTTTAGTCTTTGGAGGAATTATGTTTTGGTCCCTCTATGGAATAATTCTTTAGATATACTTGAGAGTAATCCAGGTTGGAGGTTTTACAAGAGCACAGGAAGTTTGTGGAAATCCTTCTTAATCTGAAGTTCAGTGCAACCTGAAAGAAATAAATACTAGAAAAATGCCATTTAAAACAAACTGTCTTTGCTTGATGATTAATGAGCAGGGATGCATTTAATGAAGTGCAAGAGTTAYTTAGTTAAGGAAAACAATTAGGCTGCCTAACATCAGATTTCATCTTCTAGTGCACTTTGCAGCAGGGGGTGGGATATACCTATGATAGAAATGGGTAAATCTTGAAATCAGTTGGAGGGTAAATGTGAAGGAATGGTAGAAAATGTATGGTGGAGAGCCTTTCCTAAATATGTTTTAGAGGCAAGTAATTTAATCATATATTTTTATAGGACTTAGAAAGAAAACTGGACGTCTTCAATATAATCTTAGCAAGACAACAAGCACAAGTTGAGGTAAGGAGTCATTTTTGTTCAKTACTATTCTAACAATTCAAATGGGACGTTTTGTCGCGATAATATTTTTTAAAAATTGTGCTGATTTATGTGATAGGATAGGTAGGTAGGAAGACAAGTTTCCTCTTCTGCCAGGACAAGAGTAAATCTGTTTCCAAACTGGAAACCAGTTGCAAAAAAAGTTGAAAAGTTTTAAATGGTACAGGATCATTCCTCAGGTTTATTACTACTAGGTTAAGGAATCTGCTAGGTTTAAGGAACGTAATTGCTTTTTGTATTCTTTTAAATAATGTCTTTTTGTATAGTTCCTGTCTTTTTGTGGTCTAAATGCTAGAGAAATRTRTAGAAAAAACTGTGGGRAGTMAAAGACACTGTGCTGGTGTCAGTGYATGCWCACACATGGGCATGCCCTTCACTCTGATCCTCTTTTTGCCTCTGTCTAGTGACTCAAAGTGCTCTTAACTCTTTGTGGTGTGGTGTTGCTGTCCAWCAGTTAAATGCATGTTCACATGCATACAAACATGCATTATTTACAGAAAAATTGTAATACTATCAATTACATATTTTGTCCAATGTGTTTTAATTTCTGGTTTGAAGACRATAAGGTCAGGACAAAAATTACTGAAGAAGAAAAGCACTGAAGCAGAGAAGAAAAGTGGAGGATGGTTTGGTGGTTTCTGGAGTAAAAGAGAGTCTAGGAAACAAGAAGATGAGGAATCACTTGTACCTGAAAGTAGGTGTAGACTGTAACACCCTAATGTTTGGGGAGATTTTTAGTGTTCTTATACATTAAAATTATGATGTTTTTGCTTCCTGCTATGCAGAAGGAGAGAGTATGGCTTAAGCAGGGCAATCATTGATCATTTTATAGCACTACTTACTGAATACTGAGCTGGCAAATAAGGTGTTCTTCTGAAATGGCCATAAGGATTTTCAGAGGATTGGTGAGGAGTGTGACACTTACAGCTATAGTAAAAATTGGCAACAACTGGAATACTCTGTTTCTGATGATACAGAAATTTGAGATCAGAGATTTGATCTACTAAAATTCCTGAAATCTATTTTCACCATTGAAGAGCTCTGGATACACTTGTAATAAAAATTGTATTGGGTTTTGTGCTACATATGTAGCCATATGGAGACCTGCATATGGAGACTCTTGTGTGAATTATATTACAATCTGGAAYTTAGTGCAATATGAAGAATCAGTTAAATGCATCAGCACAACTTAAGTATAGTAGGAGACAAATGTGAGGGAAAATGGTAATTGTTATTAAGGTGCACTTTGTGTGGGTTTTTTGGTTTTTAGCTATCGATGAACTAATGACACCAGAGGAGAAGGCAAAACTTTTTACTGCTATTGGATACAGTGACAGCTCCCAYCACCTTTCATTGCCAAAGCAGGTAAGCAACCTAGGAGGATGGTTTAAAAAACCAAACCTCACATCAAATTAAGTGTAAAGATGCCTTCAACTCTCTCAGTACCCTGAAGAAAGTTGAAGGCTTCAAATTCAGAGGAGAAATGTTATTTGATTATTCTGAAAGTGCTGTGATAAATATGTTGGGAAGTCAGCACCCTCTCTTGACAAGGCCAAGACTTGACATTTAGCAGCAAGAACAATAAAGGCATACATGCTGTGTCTTCCAAAATTGAGTTATTTAATGGGATTGTAATGATTTTGGTTGATTGAGGGAGTTCGCTACTAAATGTAGTTTGGCTATRCTTGCTTCACAGTTTAAAAGTAACTTCCTGAATGCTGAAAAGGAGCAGACTATATTTGCTCTGCATTTGTTGAAGAAATGACCAGTAAACACTGAATAAAGTAAAGACTTTACTTTGCTTCCTGCATAGAGATGTGTTTCTATCTTAGTTGACTGGAGAAACTTAGACACATTACAATTTGTTAACATCAGGAGTTCTGAAAAATTATTCTTACTGAGATGACTAATTTCAGTTTCCTCTGTCCTCTAGTATATTGCCCATGTTGTGACACTGAAGCTGTTAAGCACTTCTCTCACAATTAAAGAAGACAAGGATGTGGCAGAAATTCTTAAAGTACAGATAATTGATCTGAGTACCAAAATATCACAGCGCCCAGGAGCACAAGCCATTAAGTAATTGGATTGATATTTTCTTTTCATAGAAGCATCTCTGCCTCTCTTCACCCCACTCCCCTGCTTCTCAATTTTTTTCTTGGGTAGTGCATTATGCTTTGTATTGCCTTGTAAATGTGTGAATKTTCTGTAATTGTACTCTGTTGTAAATCATAAAATTTGGTGAATAACATAGAATGAAATGAAGAAGGGAATGCTGTCTGCAAATGTTCATGAACAATATCAAGCTCTTTCTTGAATCTAAGTGTCCAAGTGCTGAATATGACTATTGGCAAGTGATAGCCAAGTAGGGAAGTGGTGTGGCCAGTGGTGTGACCCCACCCAAGCCATGACTACAGAAATGAAAAACTACATCTGTGACCAGTGGGTGGGAGCTCAGCTAGAATGCAAGACACTGAGACCTTCCTGTGTTTTAAGAGAGGGCACACCAGAACAAAAATTAGTGGATTATACAATAAATGAACAGGATTTCTAATGTTTGGAAAATGAGTCCATTTTGCTTTCATTTGCAGTTCCTTCAGTTCTAACTTCATGCATAAAATCACCAGCTCAGTCACCGACTCTTGAAATATTTGTGGTGAAAACCATTGTGGGTAATTTTCAGCTTGAATGCTGCATGGAAACAAAAACAGCTTTGACATTATTTCACATRAATGCTTGCCATATAATTTAGTTTGCAAGACTGAAGCAGTAGAACACATACTCTCAGTAATGTTAGGCTTCTGTAGCAAAGGTAATTAAGTTATCACAGTAGAGCCAGGCATGTGATATGGCCAATCTATGATGCCTCCCAAAGTCAGGGATTTCAGTGGTGGAGACACAGGCCCTGAAAATCAATTTCTTATTTGATAGCTACTCTAGTAATGAATGAAGGTGGTGAGGTTTGGTGGTGAGGTTTGGTGGTGTTCAATGGCTTTCTTCAAAGGTGTTTTCCTGCAGACTCCTCACTATTGTCGGGGCAGTTGTCAGTGCAGAATTCCCATTTGTACCAAAAAAGTCTGTAATTGCTTTGCAAATCCTTACATAGTAGTTAATGTTCCTGCACTTTTTATTTATGTAACTTAAATATTCTGCCTTTCTTTTCTCTTTCAATTGATTCTAGCCTTAACCTAATTAGGYATTTTTACTATTCATTGTCTTTAGGGTTGAAGCCAAGCTTGAAAACTGGTATGTTACAGGCCTGAGACAAGAAAACATTGTCCCGTCTCTTGTGGCTTCCATAGGGGACAGCAGGTCCTCTCTGCTTCAGATAGAGTTTAATGTCAATCCAGAGGACAGTACAGCAGACCAGAGCCTTACCATTGAATCACAGCCTGTGGAAATCAAATATGATGCAGTGAGTAGTAACCAAAACCGTCAGCTCTTTCTGTTACTCTTTCTCTGCTGTTACTCTTTTTGTGCTGTGCTTTTGAGTTTTTTATTGAGTGACTTATATGTATATTGCTAATTCTTCTTTTTTTTAAAAAAAATTGTTTTTTAGAGAACAATAAATGCAATGGTAGAATTCTTTCAGACAAGTAAGGGAATGGATCTTGAAAGATTAACAACAGCCACATTAATGAAGCTGGAGGAAATCAAGGAAAGAACTGCTACAGGTAAGATAGTAACAAGTCTCAATGAAGGTCAACCTTGAATGTGTTAAAATGTTTCAATAGACTAACCTAAACACTTGGCTTGTGTTTTGATTGGCGTCCAGGTGATATGATTGAGCTTTTTCTTTGAGTTGGTGCACTGGTTTCAACTGGGATAGAGTTCATTTTGTCTCACTTGGTTACTTGGAAATTTAGTGGATGTTTTGTGGGAAGGAGCATTGAGTTTAGTGAAATATATAGRATGCTACAAAAGTAAATCTTGGCTCAGGAGGCTTTATCTTTCAAATAGCATCATCTTGTGTTGACTGGCACAGTTGTTTCACTTGTGAATAGCATTTACATTTCAATGTCCTTTCCTTTTTGTTTAAGGATTAGTTCATATTATCGAAATGAGGAAAGTCCTTGACTTGAAGATTAATCTGAAGCCTTCCTACCTTGTGGTTCCACAGACAGGTTTTTACCATGAAAATTCAGATTTGCTGATYTTGGACTTTGGTACATTTCAGGTATATAAATGACCTCTCTTATAAGCTCTTTTAAGAGAAGTAAAATTCTCTTTTAACTGCTATCATCTGGAACCATCTTGCTTTCAGAAGGCAAGGTGATCATCTGTGTGATTGTATTTTGAGCTTGCTGTATTTCTTTCCAAATAGATTTGGGTCAGTCAGAGTTGCTAGGTGATCTTTGACATACTTGTTAATCCTCCCCAGCAAACATGTTCATATTGTAATCATTATTGTAATCCCTTAACATTTGGTATCTTTAATCTCTTCAACAGAGTACATGAACTTTTGTTTTCTTTYTTGTGAAATGATRGCCTTTTATTAACAAAAGAGAATACACTTTTTCTCTTGAAGTTTGAAAATTGTTACACTTGTTTCTATAAAATTGAAATATTGCAATCATTTAAYTTGATTTAATGAGTAATTAAATATTTATTTTAGTTGTATTCCATAAGTAAAATTATAACTAATGAAAAAAAATTCTTTTTGCTTAGCTTGAATTAAGTGGATTGATAGAAGTAATAACAAAAGCAAAAACTACTTATCAAGAATAAGTGGGAAATGATTCAAGATATTTTCTYTGTAAGAGTCCAAATGTCAATTATTAACTCCTATGAATCATCTTTTCATCTTCACTAGAACATGCCTGTGTTAAAGATTTATCTTTATCTTATTTGTTGTGTGTTTAGCTGAACAGCATAAATCAAGGCAGTAGTGAAGCTTCTACCTTTTCATCTTTAGAGGAGATTATGGACAAAGCTTATGACAAATTTGATGTGAAAATTAAAAATGTGCAACTTCTTTTTGGAAGAACAGGTAACAAACAACACAGCTACTGTTAATGCAAAAGAGTATCAAAGGCTACCTACCTGTAAGAATGAAATAATCTATTTTTTWAAGAAAAAAAGACAAACTGAAATCATTAGTTAATGAAAATATAGGTTATAATATGCATGTGTGGTGTCAAACTGAAAAAAATTGAATTGTTTCTCCTCAAACAGCTGCTCACTTTTTGTTTGGKCTGATGCATCACCTCTGCTTTGATGGTAGCAGGGGATGTAAATGAATAGAACTGTTGTGTTTTCCATCATATGCAKGAAAAGTGCAGCTAAAAATTTGCCTTAGTACTTCACTTGAACTTAAATTTGTGTAATCAATGTGTTAGGTTGCTGTTTTATCTTTAKCTCTGTCTATCCACRTGTTTTTCAMGGGTTCAGTGTAAATACATCTGGTMRTGTAGARTTGGGMTTAAGGCCACTAAGGCAGTAGTGGTCACAAATGGGATTAAAAGCTCTCAAAATAYCTTACCCATGTTGTTTTGAGTTTCTCTAGTTAGTGAGTGGGTTTCTTTACCATCCTAGTGATAGCATTTATGTTACTTTTATGATGCCATAATTAAAACAATTAGCAAGTGATGCTTTTTTTCATTAAATTTACTGGACRTTTTCAGGTGAAGACTGGAAGAAGGCTCGTTTTAAACATCCATCAACTTTGCACGTTTTGCAGCCTATGGATATTCATGTACAGTTGGCAAAATCAATGGTGGAAAGAGATTCCAGGATGCCAAGGTAGTATATTAATATTTATTAAAAAGGTTTATTATTACCGTGTGCTTAAAGAAAAGAAAATGCATTTTCTCCGAAGGTTCTGTTTCACTTTGTACTTTAAAGGTGTTAACTAAGAAATAGAAATAGGTTACCACTGTTGGCAAAATCTTTTTTGGTTCCCTGAATCCTTTGCTGTTTACTAACTACTGCTTAAATTAAGTCCAAGCCCTGTTTTAACGCAGAATCCCTGGCTTTACTGTGGTGTGATCTTTATATGTGAATATCCATATTGGTAAGATTTAAATCAAGAATTAGTACCTTTTTGTATAGGAGTTTAATCAGTTTGTTTTTTCAAAAAAAGGTTTAAAGTGTCAGGAGGACTTCCTTTGGTGCATGTCAGACTCTCCGACCAGAAAATCAAGGCAATCTTTGATCTAATTGATAGCATTCCACTGCCTCAGAAGTCATCTATGTCAATTCCAAGCACAAGGGTAAGCTGACTGCAACTAAGAAAGCCCAAAAGTAACCCCAAACAAACCAAAACCCAAAAAACATCACTAATGTCTTCACTGAATTACTATGAGACCCATTCTGGGTTTCCTCAGACGAGGCTGGTGGAGCCTTTGTCATTGTCCTGCTGGTTTCACTAGACGTGTTGGCAGAGCTGGCTTTGCAGAGTGTGGGGGAGGCATTGTGGAACATTCATCATCAGTAGAAAGCAGGAACATACACAGTTATGTAAACTTCAAAATACTGTGTTGRTTATTTTTCTCCTTTCCTTCCCTCCAGGTACCAGCTATACCCACAATTCCTGTTGTTGGTAAAGGGTTACTTGATACACCCCAGCTGCTGGCAGAAATGGTGTCAGGTAAGAAGCTCCAGATGTGTCTTTGTAAAGGTAGCAGGACATAACTTAGGAAATAGCTAATATTTTCATGTTGTTATTGATGTTAAAACATGTAAGGACAGCAGAGATGAGCATGATAGGTCATGTCTACCCTCAAGTGCATAAGAAGATTTGATTAAGATGCTGATGTTACCTCAGAATAAACTTTTTCCAAAAATCAAACCTGCTTTGTTTTGGTAATCAATGTTATGCATAAGTAACCTTTTCAAATGAGTGACCTATGAATATCAACTGTATTAGGTTGTTCTGACTGCTTTGCATTAGCAAAGCTGTCCCTTTTTGGAAAAGGCAGAACTAGAATAACACATTACTTAGAAATTACTGTATTGACACTGTGGATTTGAGCATTTATTTCTATGGCTGTTCTAGAGGAAAACTTTCCTATCCAGAAACCTGGGATATTTGTTTCCTGGAGCCTCCCTTATTACTTTATAACATGTTCTTGAATGTCTAATGATGCCTCTCGACTCTYGTGCTGTCCTTAATAGGGCTTTAATTTTGTTCACTTCTCATCCAGTGGGTAAGAGAGCACTATAGAGGTAAAGTATACTGTGTCAGGTTAGGTTTACACTGCTTGTGCAGTTAAAAATGCAATTGGAATGGGAAAGAGAGAGTGGGATATTTACCCATTTCAGGAAACCATTTATTGAGGAAGTCATTTCACTTCTGTAGATTCTGAAGAAGAATATTTCGATTTTGAGGAAAGCTCTGAACCAACTGASAGTTCAGTAATTAAAGGAGAAGAAATAAGAAAAGAGGAACCTGCTCAGGAGGAACTGACAGATCTTCAGCTGAAGTTTGAAATTAAAGAAGTATGTCTGTAATTCTATTTTCATCTGCCTAAAGAATATGTCTTAAAAAAATGTAATACTCATTTACAAGCTCTCCAGATTAGTGGATGGAAAACCAAATCACCAAACAAAGAGATACACGTATAAGCATACATATTTTTATTCATAGGATTTATTTCTTGTCTGTCTGTGATGCATACAAAGAAAACATAATGCATACATGCAGATAAATACGCATCTAAAAAAAAAAAATTCCCATATTGGAGTATTTTAGTAGRAAAAAATAGTACTAAGTCATAGTAGAGGGTTGGGAGTGGGAATTTAGCACTGAAGCCATTACCCAGGCAGGTCTCTTGCAAAGAGGGAATCCCCAAATATTTTTTTATATTTATATCTTTCACAATCAAACAATTACTTTTCCTTTCTATTTTTATGCTCTAAAGTCTATAATAAAAATTATGCTTCCAACAAAGCAGGGAGGGGATTCATTTTGCACTTCTTTGGCTATTGGTTTAAATGGTGAGAGTACTAAATGTGAAAAGATAGTATAACTGTATTTCTTACTCATCCAGGTTTTAGTAGAACTCACCAGGCAAAAGGAAACTGAGGAAACAGTACTAGTGTTYGATGTAATGCATCTTGGGACAGAAGCTACTGCCAAAACCTATAATTTAGCAGCTGTGTCTTATTTGAAGAAAATAAGCTTGGATTACTATGGAATTGGAGGTAATAAGGAATGGCAGAGAAGTAGAGTGTGTGTGTGTGTAGTGGTTGGTGTCAATCTGTGGCTCTCCTGTGCCCTGTGCTCACTGCAATGCAAATGTTGTGGTTTCCCAGTCTGTGTGTGACTGTCCACTGGCAGTGCTTGTAAGCTTTGGAGYCTCACCATAATGCTTATGGGATAAATAAATAGCTTAGAGCTCAGTCTTTGGATGGAGAAGGCGTTTACCATTTGGACTTAGCAAAGAGAAGCTGGTGCCTCATACTGGGTGGTGCAGTGTGTTTTAACAAATGGTACTGAAAGTTAATCCCTGCATTCAAAGCACAGATTGTTTGGTTTTCTGAAAGAATGGAAATGGTTCTAATTTGTATTTATCTCATGTGGTATTTTACAGGTAAAAAAGCACCCATCCATCTAATTAGTTCCTCAGACAAGCCTGGCTTAGACCTTCTGAAGGTGCAATATGTCAAGGTATACACAAAGTTTTCTAGAATTATTTTTAGAGCATTTCTACATATTCTAAATAGGCAGTCTATATATACCCCTAAACCTACTATTCAGAGCTAGTTGGATTGTTTTGCATCTTCTGAAGAGGAGAATGMCTGGTTGGAATTAATATTAATCTTCATGCAAATCATTATTTTCAGGCTGACAAAAATGGGCCACAGTTTCAGACGATTTTTGACAACACTGAACAGATGATTCAAGTGAGTGTTTGCAGATTTTATTGCTTATTTTCTTCTTNTTTTTTTTTTTCCCTCAGAATAGAGAAGCTAATAAGAGTTGCTTTGCTTTCCTGTTTTTCTTCCCACCGGACTTCTGGCAGGATGTTTCAGGAGTTGAAATGTCCTTGAAAATTTTTATACCRTTTACTGTGTTGAAAAGGTGTCTGTCTAGCTCATGTGGATGAAATTCRAACTACTGTAAGAATGTATCTTCTCATGCATCAGAGATAATAAAATTCAGGGGCCCAGGRTTGGAAGCTGTAGTGGAGTCCTTTCCTTTTCGTGTCAACCACTCTGTATTGTGAGTGTCACGGATTCAGCACTCCATTGGTTAACTTTCATAAGTGATCTAAATCCATATATGAGTGTGGTTTTTATTACTAGAGGTATATTTTTGAGTCAGATTTCAATCTAAGGAAATAGAGTGACTTGAGGCATTCTTGAAATAAAGTACAAAGGATGGTCTTTCATGTGATAGGTATTTCCCCCTCTTTATACCTTTATGGYATCATTTTGCCTGCTGTATTTTAGTGTGAAGACTGAAATATTCCACTTGTTACTCAATAGTTTTAGAGATTCTGKAGATTTCATCTGGGAATTTAGTTAATTCTGTAATCTTTTTGCCAAAAATAAGTTCCTAGAGCTGCAGCAGGAGATGACAGTTCTAATAGTCCAGTGCTGTTGAGTTGACTGTCTTTACTGTAGGGTAATGTTAGGGTAATTAATTGTGCTAATGTTAAGAGAGCTCAATATTCCTGCATCATCAGATGTTGATGTTGCAACTCTTCAGTGGGACTTCTGCATCTGGAAGAATTGCATTTGGGTTCCTTTTCCAGTTTSAAGCCCATTCAAGTAGACAACTTTTATTAAACTGCACAGCAGGCTCTTTTTCACCTTTTGGACTCCTTAGTGGATTTATTGAAAAATACCCTTATTCTGAATATAGACATGTCAGCCACCTGCTGACATGTATAACATGTCAGAATTTACCCATTCTGTTATACAAGCAGGAGCATTCAAGCCCAAGGCTGTGTTTGACAAATTTAATTTTGTATCACTGTTTTTGTACTGAGGAGGTTGTAGGTTAGCAGCTAGAGCTGTAACAGCTGGATGGTTGCTAGGTTTTCTTGTTTTCTAAGCTCACCTCCTTTCTGCTTTGCAGGAAACTTTTTCCTTTATGACCTGTTGCTGGTCACACATGCAGCTTTTGTGTTTCTAAGAAATGGTTCTGTTGCACTGGGTGCTTTTGCACCTCTGTCCAGCTCTTAYACTTTTAAGTTATTGTTTGGTCATATGGAGTCTCATGTTTTCAACAGGTTACATTTTCATCATTGAACCTCCTATTGCATACTGAGGCCCTTTTGTCTGCTGTCAGTTTTCTAACAGCTGTTAGTCCATCAGGCAGTGAAAAAAGT
The DNA here is from genome assembly GCF_030028575.1 of Malurus melanocephalus. Lineage (NCBI taxonomy): Eukaryota > Metazoa > Chordata > Aves > Passeriformes > Maluridae > Malurus > Malurus melanocephalus. The sequence goes on along the minus strand of NW_026623328.1, from coordinate 60,590 downwards.
GGGGAGACACCATCTAAAGAAGAAAAGCAAGAAGATGACACTCTATTGAAGAAAGGTACAGTYGTGATTGTCCAAATGATGGTTCTAGAAGGATGWGTTGCATGCTGGCAAAGCAAATCCWGAGAAACATGATTTGCTTTGTAGAAATAAAGATGAAAGTGAAAATATGACTTATGGTACCTTGAAAAATCCCACCTTCTCTTACTTCTAGTGTCTAGACCTTCCAAGGATAAGGATGTGTTTGATTTCAAGCTTTTTGCCAAGCTGGATGCCTTCTGTTTAAATATTTGTGATGAAAAAAAGAACATTGCAGAGATCAAGATACAAGGTATTGAATTCTTTATTAGTAGTAACTATTCTAGTATTTTAGTTTCAAAGGAACTGTTAATAATTGGACCAAAAAATAAGGTGTAAGTGTTCAGCATCTGCTTTTATTTATGTATTTTACTGTTGTCTGTGSAAAAATGATTTGTAGTCTTGTTTGCAAAGTCAGCCTTCAAGTCTATCATAGACTTGAAGAAAAGAAAAACATGCTACGTTATTACTTAGGTAATTAGAGTTCATGGTTTGAAGGAGTTTTATTATGGGTGGCTTTTCATGTTGTTATAAGCTTTGGATATTTTTCTGGTATACCTGAATTATTTAGGATAAAAAGCCCCTTAAAAATGTTTTCAGTTTTTAATCCTTGGGGTTTGTTTGGGATCCTTGTTTTGGTTTTGTTTTCTTGATTGGTTTTACCCCTTAGAAGGGCTGTCAGTAATTCTTTGGGGTAGATGGGAGCAGGGGGAAGTTTCACTTCTGACTAAAATTGCCATCCTCATAGCTGTCAGCATTCTTATTGTGAATATTTAAGGAAATGTGATAGACAAGATTATGTAGTACAGTTGATAAAGTCTTTTGCATGTGTACATCTCTAAATCATAGAATGTATTCACACAAGATCATGTCTGCCATAGTATTTTATTCAAATAATTTAGTACAGTAGCATCTTCCTTGATGGAAAAGCTCAATCAACTCGTTCAATAGCTTGGTTATGAATAAGTGGATTATTGTTTGAGTATTTTTCTATAGGAGTTATTTCCAGAGATGATTGATGCTGAGACAGTATCTGTATTAGAAATATTTCTACTTAAATTTGATCAAAACTGTAGTAGTCATGTTTTCAAAGCTTAGTAACTTTCCCTCACTTCTCTATTGGTGTCCCCACCCTGAAAATAAGTGTTACTTCTGCTATGCAAGACTGTTTCTATTTTTGTACTTTGCAGGTCTTGACTCATCTCTTTGCCTTCAGTCAAGTCACACTGTATTCTTTGCCCGACTTAAAGACATAGTTGTCACAGATGTTGATTCAAGGACCCTTCATAAAAAAGTACTCAACTACAAGATTTTAACTTTTACTTGATTCTTGGTTAGTTTGATGTGCATAAAAGTGAAATATAATACATATTCCACTCTTCTAAAAATATTTTTCATGAATAAGTATTTTCAAATAAGATACATCATAAAGAGTAATTTTCATATTACAAGAATGGATGTCTAAAAGGATTAGAAAAACTGGCAATCTAACTTTTAATCTGATAGGCTGATGGTATCTTTAGTTCTTTGTGTTAAGTACCTTTATGGGAGCTGCTGATGACTGGTAGGTGCTTTTTTCTTTTTCTAGGCCGTGTCTATAGTAGGAGATGAAGTTTTCAGTTTCAATCTGACATTAAATCCTCATGCCACTGAGGGAGAAGCCTACACTGACATGTCAAAAGTGGATGGTACTGTATGTTTGAAAGTGGGCTGTATCCAGCTGGTGTACCTTCACAAATTTCTCATGTCTCTCCTGGTGAGTCTTATTTCCCTTTGTTTGTTTACGTAGCATTCTCAGATGAGTCTTCCAGGCTGTGCCCTCAGTAGGAGTGGTAGCTTCAGTTTTTGAAACAGAAGGGATGGGCTTAATTTTTCTTATGTAGTATTAAAAAACATTGGTAAGCAACGGTTTAAATTTCAGGAAACTGACATAGTGAAAGTGAGTCACTTCTCACCCTCAGTTTTGGAAACAGAGAAACGCTTAGTGCTGTAGTTTGGGAGTTTTATGCTTGCTGCCCTTTCCACCCTAGCAAAATTCTGAGTTCATTGCAAGCATATYAGAGCTAACACAAGCAGCACATCTTTCTGCAGGTAGATGTCATGATGCCTGCAAGTTTACCAATGTGAATATTAGTGTGTTCAAGTACCCTAATGATGGCTTTTTCAATAAAGCACCAGCAGGTTTCCTCTCCTTCTGTAGGTTCTTTAATAGGAATTCAGTAGTATTCACTGAGGGCAAGTACTTTCAGAATTCTATCCCTAAAAGCTAAGGAGCCTTGTAGTTAACGAAAGAAGAAAACATAGAGATGTATTTAAAGTAAGTGGATTGTACTGGTTAGTACTACTTTGACCCTCTCTTAGAGGTTATAATAGAATGCACTGAGTTGTCTTTTCCCATGGAAAATTCGACACAGGCAGCATAATTGGTGGATGATRTTGGGCTGCGGTTGGTTTGAAAAATGAGAAAGTAATTTAGGAGAAAGTCTATGAACAGTTTTTCAATCTTTCTCTCCAACTGCTTTTCTAGACCTTCTTGAACAACTTTCAGGCAGCTAAGGAGGCACTGAGTGCTGCTACAGTCCAAGCTGCAGAAAAGGCTGCCACCAGTGTGAAAGACCTGGCCCAGAGGAGTTTTCGGCTTGCAATGGACATTCACTTGAAAGCACCAGTTATAGTTATCCCCCAGTCCTCTATTTCCCCCAATGCAATAGTAATAGATCTTGGCTTGATTAAAGTTCAGAACCAGTTTGTCTTGGTGTCCACAGAAGGCAGTTCCCTCCCTCCAGTCATTGACAAAATGGATGTGCAGCTGACAAAGCTGAAAATGTCAAGGTACAGTGCACTTTAGGAAGTAAYGCTTTAACTAATTTCTAATGTTAATACTCTGTAGGACATTGATGTACTTGCCTGGAAATCATGGTTGGTGCTAATGCCAWATATTTGTGTTAAATGCTAGCCTGTTATCTTAAAAGCAATTAAATCAGTAATAAAATAAGAAMCTCTTCTGCTCAGGAAAGTGTTTAAACCATAAGAGGTGTTACTTTGAGATTCAAAGATTTTACTTTGAAAATCTAACATGTGACTTCCAACTTCCCAACTGTTTTCTTTTTTTTCCTCCCTGTGTTTCAAGGACCACCGTGGAGACAGATTTATCACATCCAGATATTCAGATACTTCATCCTATTAATTTAAGCCTGTCTGTGAAACGAAATCTCTCTGCATCTTGGTTTCACAAATTACCAGTGTTGGAGGTCACGGGATATCTGGACACAATGAATGTAAGTCTTGGGAGAAGGTGATGATAATTCTTTCTGTGATAATAACCCTTATATTATTTCTGGACACAAAGGGGTAACAAGCTGCAAATTTTTAGTATGTGTGGAGTGGATTTCATGCAATGCAAAGGATTTAACCCTAACTAGATGAGTGTAGAAAGGATCACATAAATGGTTTTTTGTCCARTTCTCTGAGCAAGTATTTTTTAAAGTGTTTTGGTTTTTGTTTCTTTAAAAATGCAGTCTTCTTGAGAGAAGTTTAAATTAATGCAAATATTTGCTTTAGTAACTCCAGTTTCAATCTTCCCATCACCCTTGAATAAAATGCTTATTTTTTGTGGTATTTTATATACTGTGAATGAAAGTACCAGGGACTTTTTGGATCAAACTGGAATTAAAATATCAGGAAGAAGCATGTCAATGGTAGGGGTGTAGTAAAAGCATAGGTACATTAAATGCTGCAATATATATTGATACAGCTTTGGAAGGGAAAACCTTTGATCTCCTCATGCTTTAACAGTAAGTGGTTGAAAGAATTTAATTTTGTTATTGAAGGGATGATTRTGCTGACAAAATAGCTGTAAATAAGCACTCTTCTTGCCAGGAAACAATATTCTGCTTTGTTAGCAGGTGATAAGTTCAAGGAACAATGTGTTTTTCCTGAGAATTGTTATCTGCAACTTTTTAGGTTGTGTTAAGTCAAGAGGATTTGAATGTCTTTCTCAAAGTGTTGACAGAAAACCTGGGTGAAGCAGAAGAAAATCAAATGGATGTAAAATCAGCACTGCAAAAGGAAGGTCAGAGATGAAATGTGCTTGTCATGAATACTAAGTGTGTTCACTTTGAGGAGTAAGGAAAAGCATTTATTATCTGKAAAGCAAATTTAGATCTGAGAGTATGGTGTGTAAGTGATAAAATCTTTTTGACTTTGCAAGGACAATGTTCATACTTTGATACTTMAAAAAATTGGAAATGTTACAAGAGAAAACTTGCTAATTGTGTTAGCTGAGTTGTCAAGGAACTAGCAAGGTATTGAGATGTCAGAGTCACCTTTTTGCCAGAACATGTTTCTATTTCCTTTTTATTCTCTGATGTTAAAGGCTCTGCTTGTGGAAATGTTGCTAGCTTATCTTAGGTGAATCTAAGCCATATAAATGAATGAAAGATTTGCATGTGTTTCTTGAGCTAAACAAATGGTGGCAATTTTATAAGTTAAGCAATTTATTGAATATTTCAGGTAAAACCAAAGAATTGGAGAGATCAGTTTTGATACAGGATAAGAGTATTCCAGAAGGTATGCTGTCTGAAATGAGGAAAATAACATTAAATGAAGATGCAATCAATATGCTRCTTAATTTTGAAATCAAAGAGGTATGTATCCATCTGCACAACTTATTCTTACTGATTCCAAATCTGATTCTTAGAAGTGGTGAGCTGTAAAGTCCATTTTAACAGTTTAACTAAGGAACAAAAAAAAACGAAGAGGAACACAGTAGGGTTTGGGGGAAATCTTTAGCAAATTGATCTTGTAGAATCCCTTTGTAAAAATGCAAAATGTCTAGATCAATACTGTGTCTCACATTTAGCTGAAGAGATAACGCCTGCTTATAACTGAAACGTCTGAGCAGCTTCACTGAAATATTGAACTTATTTCCCCTTCCATGTTCAAGGTTGTAATAACCTTGATGAARCAGGTCCAGAAGGAGAGATATCCATTGCATATTCTAACTGTGCTACAGCTTGGAACAGAAACCAAAATCAGAAATCATGAATYGGCTGCAGCAGCATATCTGAAAAAAATAACTATGAGATGCACTGAAATAAAGGGTAAGTCTTTTAGAGAACTGGTATAGTCATTAGAATGTGTACAATTGGGTTTATAGTCAGAGGATATAGTGCTCAAAACCAATAATGAGAGGGGAGCAAAAGGGTAATTTAGATAGAATTAATCTGTTTTACTTGATACCAAGTTTTACTGCCATTGCTAGAGTTAAAGTTCCTGTATTTGAGTGAGTTGCCTGCTTTGAGCAGGAATGGTCATTCCTGAGAAGTATTCAGCTGTTGAGTGTGTTTTGATGAGCTTCTGAATCTGAGCTTTATGACCAGTTCTGGCAGCACTGGAAATGCAGGTGTTTCCTTGGTTGATCAGGTAAAAGTTCARCCTGGCAGTCAAGTGGTAACTGAAATAGCTGTTTATCTGAAGTAGAAAAGTCAGCTTTTGAATGTGCAGACCTGAAGGTAGGAAGGSGGAGAACTTTTGATTTTGAATCTTTTCAGGAGCAAGATATTTTTTAGTTGAAATTTTTTAGTTTAAAATAAAGTGAATATAGCATTTCACAAGGTCGTGCTTAGTGAAAATAGCTGTTTGCTTTCACTCTTTCAGCAAGAATAGGATATCATTAGTGTATAATAGARCATTAGCATGGAGACATTGCATAGGTAGAGTAAAGCTTGGGAGTGGWAACTCTTTACATTTTTATTTCTTTGTTTGCAGACTCAAAAGGAGATCCTCTTTGCATTATTAATTCCTCAAGTGAGACTGATGAACATCTTCTGAAAATGGAATATATTAAGGTTTCAATACATTTTCAGTAAGATTACATGGGGAGTAAAATAAGGCTTCTTATCCTGCAGATTTGCATCTAAAACTTACCCAGGCCTTCTTCCAGATATCTGTTTTTCAATTTAGCATTTCATTTAATTCTCCGCTGCTGCCATGTAGTGCTTGCTTCATAAATTCACTGCTGAATTTATTTGTGGCAACACAAATATTTGTGTTCTGTATGTACAGCACAAATGAATACCTTTATGAAACTTAACAGGTGGGATGGTCTCTGCCTGTGGAAGTAAAGAGTGACTGTACAGGTGATAAAACAAGCATTTGAGGAGTGATATGTTGGTAGCTAAAAAATAAGGCCTTTAAAAACTGCATGAGTAGTTGGGAATTGATACGTTATAGAACCACTGGGCTATTCATTACTCTTATCTGCAATGGCATCATTTTACATAGTGAAAAATAATTTGTACTGGCAAAGTACTCGGCATAAATTGATCCAATTTAAATAGATTTTAGATGAGAAAAAAATTTTTAACTGGCCAGTTGAATTTTCACAACATATGTGCTATGAAATGTCTGAGCAGAGCATGATGAGTACCCATTCTGATTGCCTTGTTTGTGCCTTATTGGAGAACTTGGTCATTTAGGCTCCATCACTTTCCTTTGTTTTCTTTTGCAATTGTACTAATTCTTGTGTGTGTATTCAAATAGTTCCATGTTAATAATTATTGTTAATTAKTGTCTAATTCAATTGAGACGGTGTCCCCTTTTTTTTTTTCCTTTAGGCTGATCCTGATGGACCAGACTTTGTCACTACTTACCAAAGCACCAAACAAAACATCAATGTAAGTACCGGATGTATTTTTTGTTAAGCCTTTTAAGTGGTAGCAGCTCTGTTAGTYGCTCACTTTTTCTCTTCTTATTGAAGAGTAAAAAAAGGGAACAAAACCAACCTGAAAACCAAAACCCTGACTCTCATCATTAAAAYCTACTGCTTTATATTTAACTACTTCAAAGACGGATCCAGGTGAAAAAAGGGKTTTTTTTCTTTACAGAAGTGTTTATGGTACATTTTCAGCTAGTTAAAAAAAATTAAAATTTAACTAAGGCCTTTAGGACTTGTTTTATTTCTGAAGTGACACACTTAAGAGGAAAAGGAAGGCTTTGTGTTTCGGAGCTCTAAAGTTTGTAATAGTGAAATTGAGATGTGAGCTGAAACGTCCAAGTAGTATTTTTAGGGGTCTTGTYTGCACTCAGTCCTTCTTTTACTTAGCCTGAAAGCAACAATTAATGGGTAGGTTTCCATGGCTTCAGTGACTTCTGAAATGAGCATGTCATTCTGCTTTTAAAATGTTTCCTTTACAGTAATAGCAGGGATTAATCTGACTCTTTATGACCCTRTGTGGAAGTTGAAGTGGCTGCTGCTGGGTTTCACTAAGTAATGCTGGCAAGGGTAGTTGCTGCTCACGCTCTCCCTGTTCTGATTGCAAGTTATGAATCTTGATTGCTTTTGTTGTTGTTGTATCATATCTACTAAAATATCTTCATATGAGGTTCTGAAGTTGTGTGCTCACTAGTCCACAATGAAATGCAGCAGAATTAGAGAGAGTGTCATGAAAAAGCATAACCATGTGAAGCACCCTTCATTTTTCAGATTGGCACAGTTCCTCTGTAGCAGTTTTAAGCTTCCCTTCCATGGCTCACTCATGTGTTCTGGAGCTTGTGTGGTGTGAGGTTGAAGGGGTTTCAGATGGAAGAGTCAAACACTTGTGAAATTGAGCAAGACACTTTTTCCCTTGATTTTATGACAGCAGCTCTGACTTTTTAGGGTATAAACTGCTACTAAATAACAACATTACTTCATCTCCTTGCCCTTGTTTTAGGTCATCTTTTCAAGTTTGGATATAGTACTTCACACAGAGGCTTTGCTTTCCATCATGAGTTTTCTTACCTTCAGTGTTCCATCGGGTGGTCTTCCCAGTACAGATAAATCATCAGACCAAAAGCCTCAAATTAAAGAACAGGAAAAAGGAAGCACTCTTAGACCAGGTAATGTCATATTAGAAACTCTGTACTTTTGTTGCTTAACAGCATCTCACCTTCAGTTTCAAAGGATATTRTTTCAGAAGACAACATTACAGTCTATTTGGTGGAAAAATAAGTATGCACAATTGTAAGTGGGGAGAAAATAATCTTGTTAAAAAAGCACCAGATAGTTTTCCTGTTGCTTAATTTTACAAATTCTCCTTACTCGACATAACATTTCCCTGCTTAATGGTCTGCTTTTTATAACGCAAGTCAAATAAATGATGTTGCATTGTCACAACCATGTACTGAAGGCTCTGAAGAATGCTTGCATTGCTGAAAATAAATACTCCTCTGGGGAAGCAAAGAGAAGTTCTGAACTGAATGGTGGGGTGTTTGTTTTCATTATGGGTATTTGTAACCTTGAAATAGTAAGAGTGAAGAGTAATAGTAAAGCGTAAGGAGTAAGGACTCCTGGATATTTTTTTAGGTAGTGTGTTGTTGATTCTTGTGTTTGTGAAATTCAAGTTTTTCTGATCCTGAAACTATCGGGCTTGAGTCCAGGGGCTGTTACATTTTGTCTTGCTACGGTGTTGCTGCAGCTAATGTGCCTAAATTGGCCCTTCTACTTGATACAGAGAGGAGCATTTCTCATGTGAGATAGTGTTTCCAATAATATGTGTACACTGTATTCAGCAAGTGTTGTGTGAAAACTGGGTGTTAATGAGGACAAAGGACATCATCTTCATGGCTTTTTGTCTGTGTTGGTTGGTGACAGTTTGTATGCCTGAAGGAAACTGTTAATAAATGACCTTTTTCACATCTTGATTCATGATTATCATACCTTCTAGGGAATAACTACAGGTTGCTTTTGAATAGTTCATGTATGTACAAAACAAYGAATCTAATATTTGCTTTAAACAGYGGGCTTGTAGTATTTGACCTCCTTGTGTGCCTCTTGTGTTTCCTATGCAGTGTCTGGTGATGCAGTCCATGGTGATGTCTGTGAATTAAAACTCACTGCAAAGCTAAATGCATTCAGTATCACAGTGTGTGATCAGACCTGCAGAATTGCAGACATTAGAATACAAGGTATGATCCTTTTTATTTAAATGTTAGAGGAACTGGCTGTAGCCAGAAATAGGCTCTTTCCTTCCATTCACTTCTAAAAGGCCARGGTCTGAAACTGCCAATATCTCTAATGTGTTTAAATATATTTTGATTTTATGAAATGATCTACAAGGAAAAAACATGTTTGACTCAGAAAAAGAAGGAATTTGCTAAGTGTAGTGAAATTAAAAGAACTGAAGGCACCATGTTATAGGTAACACAGACTTCCATTTTTTAATAGCTAGATCCAAGATAGTGTCGGGGAATTTTACTGAAGTCTTAGAATCAATTTATGTTGGCAAATTTGTCATGTGTAGTAAGGTCCTGACTTCTGTCTCTGGCTTASCTTTCATTGTAACATAGCAGAAGGTGGATTCTAAGCTTTTATTATTCTTTATATTCAGTAATGATTAATTCAGGGACTTTGTTTTTTTACAAAAGTGTTTACTTAGGAATCTGTTGAAGTGCAGTTGTTACCTGCTTTCTTTTGTTTCATTCAGGAATGGATGCATCCGTAGTTATGAGGCCTAAAAAGATTAAAGTGTTCTCCAGACTCGAAGACATTGTAATTACAAATGTTGATCCAAAAACAATCCATAAAAAGGTGATGTGTTGTGCAGGTTGTAAACAGCTGAAGAGACCCAGTTGTTTAAGTGATTTAGTGACAGCATTATAGTTTTATTTGCTGTGTTAGGGAATGCAAAACACAATGTAATATTAAGCAAAATTTATTGGTTAATTTCCTTTACCTCAGAGAAGCAAAACATTGTTCCATTTAATACGTTGTTCTTTTTTAATATGTTTGCACTGGTATGTTTAATTYTTAGTTAAATTTAAAAGGGGTTAAATATAAAATGGGCTATGGATAAGCAAGTGAGAAGAGGCATATACTATAAAATAGGTGATTCTGTTTCCTTTTGTGACTACCATGTGTCCAAGTACTGTTGATAAATTGCAGTTGTTCTTCTTGGGGAAATRTTTCTTATTTCAGAAATACCTGGGARTATTAACGATGTGGACTTTATCTTYTAGGCTGTCTCCATAATGGGAGATGAAGTGTTTCGATTTCACATGTCACTTTATCCAGATGCCACTGCAGGGGAAGCCTACGTTGATATGTCAAGGGTGGATGGTAAAATGTCTCTGAAAGTGGGCTGCATTCAAATAATTTACCTACATAAGTTCTTTATGTCTCTCTTGGTAAGACATTAAGTTCTTTGCTTGGCTTTAAAAGGGTTTTTTTTCATTTAAAAAATGTAATCAGCTCTTTTTGACCTGTACCTGGTGATGAGTTGATGTACAGGCATATAGAAGGGTTTTGCTGAAGAATTGTCACTTAAGTTGCACTGCCTTATAGAAGATTGACAAATAAGGAGAAGGATGGCAAAATAAGTAATGAATGGAATTGACAGCTTTAATAGTATCTTGAACATTAAACAGTTAAGCAGTGTCTTAGCTTAGTCATGATTTTACCCTTTTCCTCTTTTGAAACCAGTGTGGTTGAATTAGTTTCATATTTATACCACACCTGTAATATTGTTCTTATATTTACATTTTGCCTGGGACTTGCCTTTTTTTTGAGAGGCTTATTTATTTTCATGGAACTCTTACTTATTTCCACTACCTTTGAATAGAATTTCCTAAACAATTTCCAAGCGGCACAAGAAGCCCTGACTGCAGTCACTGCCCAGGCTGCAGAAATGGCTGCTTCCAGCATGAAGGACTTTGCTAAGAAGAGCTTCCGCCTCCTCATGGATGTCAACTTGAAAGCTCCAGTCATAGTTATTCCTGAATCTTCCACCTCATGTAATGCTTTGATAGCTGATCTTGGCTTAATCAGAGTTCAGAATGAATTCAAGCTGGTGTCTTCAGATGAATCTCCTCTTCCTCCAGTCATTGACAACATGGATGTGCACCTGACTGACTTGAAATTATCAAGGTGAGCCTTTTTCTGCGTTGAAAAGTCTTTGTAATGAAAAGTGTGTCCATTTTCTGTGTGCAACCTTCTTCTCTTATTTAAATGTAATGGACAATGAGAACATACTAAAACCAAGCAAAAATCCTTCCCAAGCTAAGTTTAGGAGTGCATTTGGATAGACACACAGGTCTCCAATCTCTAAACCTTCTTGAAAAGAAAAGAATGATGGCACATTCAGTAACTTGAATTTGTTTACAGAACATACCTASGTGTAAGTGCATGTGAGTTTATTCTTAAATTAATTATGCCTGTAATTTTGCTAGATCACTATGATATTATTTGGGATTCTGCAAATGAATAATATTTTTCCTCTGCTCCTTCCACTGTCTCTTTTTTTAGGTGCATTATATCCACAGATTCTCAACCAGATTCTGAAATTCTGTGTCCTGTGAGTTTGACTTTACTTGTCCAGAGAAATTTAGCAGCAACATGGTATCATAAAAGCCCAGCAATTGGTATCAAAGGAGACCTAAAACCAATGCAGGTAATATAATGATTAATRGGAGCTACATCACACATATTCTCATAGTAGTCCTCCACTTAGTTAAATGAGCCTGTAAACTCATTTCAGTTTGTGTCCTTTACAGTGTTGGAAGACTTCCAGCTTGATTGTCCAGTTTACAGATCTGTTGGAATTTTGATACTGTGTAATGGATGGTTTTGGTGTAGCTGGATGCAAACTGAATATAAMCTGGTTTTATTGCTGTGGAGGTCTGTTTGAGCTATCCATTGACTCAACAGTCAGTAAAATCACTGAGGTTATCTGTTGAGTTGGCATTTAAAACCAAGGTTTAATAATTCCTAYTGTTTAAGCTGTAACATTCAGGTTATTTCAATGTTTAGTAGATTTTTTGGAAATGAAAACATTATCTCTAATACACGACAACTGAAAATTMTCGTTGCAGAGGGAGGGCTCTACTTTTTCTTTTCCTGCATTAACCATAAAGAGTTAAATGGGTAAGACCAAACTGGGGCAACTTTTACTTGTTCCTGAGCCTTTTTACTTTTTTATTCTTGTATTTGCTCTGGCCAAATGTAGCACTGGTGAAGCACAAAGAAATAAGAGTTTTAAAGGAGTGCCTGCAAAACTAACCAAATGTAGAAAAAATGGTCTTAAACTGTGTACTRTGGGCTAAGTGGCTGCATCCTGTCACTTAGCATTGCTTGGTTTTTTCATGATTCTGTGATGTTATGATTGGATACATATTCATTAAATCTTTGAAGGCCTATTGAAGGACAGTTACTTTTGTGTATACAAAGCAAATCTTGGCTTTAATGTTGTCTGGTCATGTTTTTGGGTTACTGAATTGTTGAGAAGTACTTAAATTTATCAATTACTCGTATTTTTAACAGGCAAGGATCATAGATCTAGACATTAGAAAGTGTTTATCATGTGGAGTGTTTTTTTTTTTTTGTAAGTGCTGTTCATAACAAGGAACAAATGATACTATAGGAAAAATGGGCAAATCATYTGGATTGTTTTGGACAGGATGATTTTGACTATCCAGCTTGATTCTGGTGGAAGCAGCATGTTGTTTCTCCTCAATGTTTGCATACGTGTTGGAAGAAATGCTGTCACCAAAAATGAACTTGTGGCTTTCTCACTTTACAGATTGCTCTCAGTAAAGATGATCTAACTGTTATMATGAAAATTTTACTTGAAAACCTTGGAGGGGCTTCCAAGCCAAGTACTGTGCAAGAGAGTATTGAGGATACGCAGATACCTAAAAAAGGGAAAGCTCCACATGARTGTGGTGTCTCTGAGGGTATGTTCAATTCTAAGGCTGAATACATGTAAGCAGAAGGCTGTTTGCAAATTCAAATTTATTATTTTTCTGAAGCAATATGAATTCTTTTACTTCTTATGTATGTATTGTGTGCATGAAAAGTTGTAAATAAGAATGTATGCACTTACATGGAGTGTGAGCTCCTGACAGACAGAAGTTTTTTTAGCATGTTCTTTGTGATTCATTTCTTATAATATGGTATTCTTCAATCTGTATTAATCACTCTAAGTGCAGGTGTTTCAAAAAGAAAAATGCCAAATCATCTCCCTCAGAATGTTAATGCACATTTATAACAATTGAGGATGATAGAGGATGATATTAGCATGTGTTGATGTAAATAGTGCATGTCTCTGGATGAAATACTGTTAACATTTGGCCAAAATCTGTTTTTCCCTAAACTTAACATTCTCAGTGCCAAAAATTTTCTGTTTGACTAGTACTTGAATTGCTCTACTGTGAATAGAAACTGGAAGGATGAGTAGTGCAGACTCTTTGAGCAGAMTTGGTGCTTTTTGTAGTTCTTTATTAAAGTGAATTAAGAGCTGCAATAAGCTAATGACAGCTTCCTTTAAGGTTCTAAGCCATTTGGTGCTAGATAACTTTAGTATGCATTGGATAGAATGAAAGTAGAAGTTTGAATTATTTCGAGTAATCTTCTGGATTTAGAGCTTTTCTTCTTTTTGTGATTTTCTGATCTTAATTAAAAAAAAGTCCAAACACCAAACCAACCAACCAAAAAAAAAACCAAAAACCTACCAGCAACAAAAAACCCCAAACCCAAGCCCAATTCCATTAAAAAATGTAAAAGTATCTTCTTTTCACTGGCAGGTGCCCTTGTTGATTTTGGACAAAAAGATGTTTCTGCTCTTCAGTCTCCTGTGGAACGTTATACAGCACTTAAATTTGACTTCAATTTTGAGTCCCTTTCTATAACTCTGTACAACAGTGACACGWCTCAGGTTTGTGACAAGGCTTTTACCATACAGTTGGGTTGGGCAGCCTAGGTACTCATATGACAGAATGAAGGATAGTAGAGGTTTCAAAGTTTTGGCTTTGTAATGCTTTCCTTACAGAGTTTTGAGCTTTCTTGGGCAGACAGTGAGTGTCCTTAAATTGAGAAATGTGTGCACATTTCTAAGAGTCACACTAAAAGTATTACTAAACCAACCAAAACCACCCACCATTTGATTTATTCATTCAAGCTTTGATTACAGTTATCCATAATGAAAATGAGTATTTGAAAAGCAGGAGTTGTTAGCTCAGATGGTGCTAGTTCTATGCGTGGTGCCTCTAGAGTTAGTAAGTAGATCCAAGGTGTGTATGGCCCATACTTTGATCTTGTGTATCCCCAAGTGTGAGCAATCAAACATTTCAAACATTCTGTGCTGAAAACAGAAGAGAAAGATARGAAGTGTTATGTTGTCTTGTTTTTATGACTTAATAAAGTCTGCTTTGTGTRAATGTGAAGGTGCTTGCTTCATGTCTTTGTATACAGTGAATATTATTTGTGCATAATTTTTAGGATGTGCAGTGGGCATCACAGGGAAGAAAGACACTGTAATGGGATTTTATTTTAATTTCACCTTCATGTCATTTCCACTTATTGCTGAGGTGCTGTTGTAGATGACTTAGTGTGATGAGAATGGAGGGATTCTCTGGTGAGGRGTGTAGAGTTCAGACAGATCATCCTTCAGTCATGCATTCTCAACAATGGCAGTGTGGTACAGAAACAACTTTACTGCAGCCCAGCAGCTTTTTCTCTTTTCTCAGTGCATTCCTTGAACTCATTTGTATGAGTGGAGGACTGATAACAGCAATAGGCTTATCAAGTCCTTGCATTCACAGATCAAGATGCACAAGACAGCAGCGAGGGAAATGTCTCCTTGCTTTGTCCTGTGGTACCTAACGCTGCTCTTGCTCCTTGTGTAGGAGCCTCTGCTTTCGGTGCACAGTGACAAACTGCGCCTTGGGGAGCTCCGACTGCATCTCATGGCATCGGCAGGGGAGATGTTTTCAGATGGCTCCATGGATATCAGTGTTAAACTCAAAACATGTACCTTGGATGATCTCAGAGAAGGAATTCAGAATGTGACTGCAAGGTAGGTTTGAATGCAATGGAAATGAAAAACTCCAGCTTAAGTGGAAAACTTTTTCCTTGTTCTATACTTTGTTTCACATGGGATTGATAAAACTCACTCCTGSTGTCAGTTGTGTCCTGTCATACTGTGTTAAGCAACAAACATTTTAATAATGTTAAATAAGTTTCTACTCTTATATGTTGATTTCCCAGGTTATCCAAAACAAAAAGAAATCTTGCTAGGCTTGGATACTACAGTAAACTGTTGAACAGCTGAGTAGAGAGCACCCAGCTTCAAATAGAGAGTTGTGTGCACTGAAACTTAAGTGTGATTGTTACATGCTGCATGCATACTTTCAAGAGTGTAGCACACTAATTTTCAATTGAAATTACACTTCTATTAGAAAAACCCCTACCCTCTTATTTATAGAAAAAATCCACTGTTKGCTTGTGTGGTAATTCTTCTTTATAAATTGCATGGGGAATAAAAATGRCAGTTATGCATCTTTGTTTTCCTTGATCTGTGTCTTATGATGTTTGAGATGTTTCTTATTAAACTTGTTTTCCAGAATGATAGGCAAGAAAGATGACACAAATGACAGTTCTATGATAGATATAAGATACAAGCAAGATAAAAACGGAACTGGAGTTGTTGCTGTCCTCGACAAGCTGTACATATGTGCTAGTATGGAGTTTTTGTTGACAGTAGCAGATGTTTTCATTAARTCAATGCCAGCATCCTCAACTGAAGGATCTGCACAGTTCCAATTAAAGCAAGTTGCTTCTGGGAAATCCAAGGCRGAAACAGGTCTGTAAAACCAATTTCCACCCACCCCCATTCCCTTTCTTTGCAGATTTAATTCTGAAAATAGCTCACCCCAAAAATTTTCAAGATCAGGSTTAAGAAATTAGTTTGTTCTTCAGAATGTGTAAATTGGCCACTGACATAGTGGCTTTCCTCTTTCTGTTTTTTTATATTCAAGGTGGGTTTTCTTACTTATTTTCACAGAAATATCTGTACGGCCAAACATGACAGTAAAAGCTGTGATTTTGGATCCAGAAATTGTATTTGTTGCTAATTTGACCAATGCTGATGCCCCTGCCTTAAAAGTCTCCTTCCAATGTGACTTCTCTCTGACATCAGGAAAGCTTGCACAAAGGATGACTGCTCAAGTGCAGGCCTTCAAAGTGTTGGCCTGTGCCTTTCTCAAAGAAAAACAAGACAAGAATGTTACTACGGTAAGGGAACCGGTGTTTCACAAGGAAAAAATAATGACAATTGTTGGCAGGCATGTCCTTTCATTGGCATATCCATAGCACTCAGAACCCTCAGTTTTCATATCACTGATTATTTGAAAGAGAGGAAGGGCCTGTGCCATTTAAAGGTGGATCTCTTATCATTAGGTACAGGACCTGAGCACTTAGAGCTCTGTCTAAAACCTGAGCAGTGCATTCGTGAATGACATCAAAAGTTTCCTAGTGAAGAAAATGAATGAGGGATTTTGAAGCCCAAGACCACTGTGCAGTGTTTTTCACTGCCTGTTGGTTTCCTTGTTGCAGTAGAATCCTGAGCAGCCTTTTGTCTGGAACTTCATCTGGACATTCCCACCAAGGGATCACTGAGCCACAAAGCTGGCCAGTGTAGTCCGTCTCACATATGCTATTTCCCATATGCATTTAGGTTTTTTAAGAATTCAGGGATTTTTTTACTATATTTTTACTCTGTTGGGTTTTTGTTCTGTCTGTTTTTTAAGCATAATATCAAAAGCTTTTATTTCACTAACTTTTAACCTTCCAGTACAAAATGGTTCTTGTGCAAATTGGAATGTGGGATTGTCACAGTAAATGGAAAGAATGTTGTTATTGTTAARCTTGTTACTTTATGGGATCAGTGCTCCTTCAGCCTATGGGGTTAGAAAAYACAAGCCTTTATAAAAAGGTAAATTCAAGAAGTCACCTTAATAATCAAATGATGTTTTTCATTCAGGTGTTACGGCCATGTTCTTTGGTCATGGAGAAGATGGAGCACACTTCAGGGTTACAGAGTATAGCAGTAACGATAGAGGAGCTTACTATTAAGGTAAGAATATTAAAATTGTCTTTGGAAGAGCAGCTGTGGTTCTCARGCTGTAGCTTGGTTTTTCATGGTTTATGTTTGGTTTCTGTTTTATAAACTTGCRTATTGCTATTTACAATTTTTGTTTTCCCTGATAGTTTAAGACCAGAAATAAACATTTTTAGAGCTGCTCTGTGTTGCAAAAAGTCATTGCGTGTTCTTTGTTTTGACAGTCCCTTGACAAAAAAGGACTAATTTAAATACTTCAGATACTATGATTTCTCCTACCACTTCCTTCCAAACTTAGGAAAAAACTCTTCCTCATGCTGCTGCCACCACTGTTTTTGGGGATATTTTGTAGGAAGAGAAAACAAGAGGAGGTCCATGAATGGATTCTCTTCCTTGGAAATTAAGTGCATCTCTTAAAAGGCCTTTCATGTTTGCTATTTCCATTTATCATAGATTTTGTATTTTGATAAAAGATCTTTTTCTTTGTTCAAGGTATCACCAATAATTTTGAATACTGTCATGACCATTATGGCTGCCATAAAACCCAAAACAACAGAGGAGGATTCTAGAGGAGCAGCTGAAGTTTCWGAGAATTTGTGGCAAGTGAAGCCTATAGATGAGTGCAATGCTTGGTTTCTTGGTGTTGACATAGCCACAGAAGCAACAGAAGCTTTTAATGACCATGAACAAATCCTGAAGGAAGAGAAATTTGACATTGTAGTGAAATCAGTTCAGATGACCTTGGAATGTGGTCTGGGACATCGAACTGTCCCTTTGTTGTTAGCAGAATCCACATTTTCAGGTGTCCTTAAAAACTGGTCCTCGCTGATGGAGGTCACTGCTGATATGTCMCTGGAGGTATGTAGGATCAAATTGTTAGCAATTTAAAACACTTCTACATGTTTCATGAGGTTCAAGTACCTTTTTAATACACTTTGTATGTGCTGAAATAATAATAGGTTTAAACTGAAATGCTCTTCTGAGTTCTTTAATCAGGAAAGTAAGCGTAAGTGCATTGTACAGCAAGTTTGCAATCAGTAGATTTGAATGGCAGGTGCTATGTGAAATGATCTAGTCCTCTCTGTGTCTGTATTATTTTTACATATTCAAGCTTTGCTGCATGAACAATGAGCTTGGCTAATTTGAATATTTACATTTAACTCTTATTGCCCCCCTTTTGATTGTGTCTCCACMATTGTGTTTATTGCTAAGATAGAAGTTATACTCTTTTCTCAAAATGAGGTACCAYTGGTTCAAGTCTCTTTTGGAGGCAGCATGTTAGAATTTCATACAGCCSGGTGTGCAGCTGCTCTGTGCAATCCATTAACTACCCCTTGTCACTTTACCAAATGACCTCAGACTTCCTTCTGTTCCTGGATTTACGAGTAGCCTTCCATTGCCAGGTGTTGTATCATGGTGGAGTTTGGATGCCTAATCATGTCCCTCTGGGGGAGGTCACTGTGATTCCATGAGGGATGAGCAGAATAGCTGAAAGGGACCATCCAGAACTATTGAGTCCACAGCTTCTATTCAGTTTTGTAGTGAGGGAAGCAAATTAAAATCTTGGTGTTGGTTTTGAGTTAGGGGAATCATTCCAGTGGACCAGATTCTGACTGTAGTTTGCTCAAACTAGTTGTTATTTCACAGTACGATAAAGCACTTGTGGCATTGAAGTTCCTGGTYTCAAAGTCATTCTCTCAAACCATGTGGGAAAAGATAAGAAACTTGATTATGTTAATTGGAGGTGTTAAAAAGGTATGCTGTTACCAGGATGTTTGGTTGCTCTGAAAGTGCAGAGAAGTGAACTGTTCAAAAATGGGGTCATTTATAAAAAATATGATACATTACTCTCCTTTGTATTAGTTTTTAAAGCCCTTAAAGTTAATGATAGACCTCCAAAATGTGAAATGAAGATTTGTTTTCTTATTAATGTTTTTCATAATTGCTTTGGTTTTAGTTACCTTATTTAATTTTTGATTATTTCTTTAGGTTCATTATTACAATGAAACCTATGCAGTGTGGGAGCCGCTTATTGAACGAATYGAAGGAGGAAAGAAACAATGGAATTTAAAGCTGGAGGTATGTGAAGGTGCTTGACACAGTGAACTGGTTTGAATAGGCAGCTATTTTTTAAATTTCTTAGAAGTTTTATGGGGCAGAACATYGACCTTTTGAGTGATGTTGCTTGAAGGAGTTATGCAGTTTCACATGAGAAAAAAATCAATCTGTAGAGATTGTAGATTTTTTTGAACAACATTAATTGTCCAATGCATGGACACAATGGAGTGTGTAACCATGCWGGGAAGAGAAACTAACTTGCTTTCTATGTTGGTATAAAATTTCCATGTTTGTTTAAAGMACCTGAGATTTACAAGCTAAAGTAGATTTTACCTTCCTTGGCGAAATTGTCAATTGTAAGTCAAGTTTCTTTCCTGTTTTAATATAGGAAAAAGTAACTTACATGTTTGTAATTGTCTGAAATTTTTCTTTTAGTTGAAGACTAACCCTGTCCAAGAGAGAAGTCTGATGCCTGGGGATGATTTCATTGTTATTCCTGAGCCACAGACAGCAATTAACATCTCTTCGATGGATACAATGAATATAACAATATCCAAATGTTGTCTTGCTGTTTTCAATAATCTAGCCAAGGTAACCCCTACAGGCAGAAGGTGCTCAGTTATGGACTTCTGCAGGAAATAGTGTATTTTCTTTAAGAACTATATTGGCTGCCGTCCATGGCTTTTTCTGAAGCTCTGACAGATGTTGCCTAGAAGGGCTGAGGAGTTTTACTCAGATGACTCCTTTAGGGTCAGCCAAAAGGTGGTGTTAGYTTTTGAAAGAAGCAACATCTGTGTTAGAACAACAAATATGCTTATGCAGGACTTAAAGAAGTGCCATACATGCAGGTTAAATGAACATGAAATGCTCTAAGAAACCGAATTATTTCCTACCCTACTTCTTCTACTAAAAGAGAAATTTGCTTTCATTCAGTTTTTTTCTCTTGAATACTAAGAAAAGAGTGCATTTTAGGATTGGCCTTTAAACTGTAGGAACAGAATGTCCAGTGTGTTAAAAACACTTCTTTTCTCCTATTTTTCTTGTGATTAAATGTTCTAGGCTGCTTCCCCCACCTTTTTTTTTCAGGGGTACAGAAATTTTGGTTATTAAATCAAGCTGTTTTTACAGAATGTGACTTATGCCTATTTATTTTTTAATTCTAAGTGAACGGCAGTACTTGCTTACACTGCAGGTCTGTATTGGCAGTTGGTTACTGTGGCTTCTGTGTTACCAAACAAAAGTTTGTGAGAACAAGTTGTGATTGAATTTGGAGCATGTTCCATGTCCTTGTGACTTCTGCGTTCCAGATCTTATGTTTCTCTTACAACCTAAGATTTGGAAAAATTCCCTTTGAAGAGCATGAGTACTTATTGTGGCATCAACATTTGCTGCAAATCACAGAATAAACGTAAATTATTTTAAGTAACTTTTACTTGCCTGAAATACTRCTATGCTCTTGCTATATATAATTCTTCCCCTTTTTAAAAAGGYAGTTGCTGGGAACTGTCTTTTAAAGCCTTTATCAGTATATTATTGTGGCTATTTATGTATGACATATTATATATRTTGTTATTTACAGGCATTTTCAGAAGCAACTGCGTCCACCTTTGACTATTCCTTTAAAGAGACAGCACCTTTCATAGTGAAAAATGCCCTGGGTGTTTCTCTCAAAGTGCTTCCTAGCTCCAATTTTCGGATTTTGGGTTCAGTTGAAAAAGAAAACATGAATGAAATACAAACTGATCAGAGTATGGAACTGGAACACTCTGCTTTTGAAGCAACCCAGCGAGGAAGGTTGTCTGCATTGCACCGWCAGGAAAGCTCTGTCTTCTCTTTAAATTTAGGTATTGTGCTAAGGGGCACTCTTTGTTATGATATGCTGGGCATGGGATGATGGGGTTAAATTAATGTGATAGAAATTCAGGTCAAGTACATTGTGTTGGAATTACCTTTGATTATTGATGCCAGTTAAAAAGCCCCACAAAACAGATACTGGGCTTCTTCAAAAGATGGAAAATTCCTTCTTTCCAATTTTTTAGAGTAAAAAGAGAAATAATTTTTCTTCCCCACGTGAGAAATGGAAGGCATTCTAGTGGAGTCATCAACAGACCATCTCAGAGACCCCTGTGGCATTGGCTTGTATGTTCCCGCTCCTCTAAAGCAGGATTTCGATTTCTCCTATCACTACTTCTATTTGGCTTTCTGTAGTTACCAAGTTACTTAAGACCAGTTATGATGTTTCTGCGTTTTTATGTTTGCCAGAAAGTATTCCTAAGAAAACAGGTTACAGCAGTTACTGATATGTAATCATCTGAGTTTTTCCCTTCCAATCACATCCCTTATGAAGGTACTTGGCCATGATACAGAGATTGTTCTGTGTTCATTAACTCACCCAACACATACCTTTGTTTACTGCTTGGGGTGTTTCCCATGCTGTGTGGGGATTTAATAGGAATCTGAAGTTCTGGTGTTGAGTATTTGGACCCTAAATCTTTCCTTCAGTGGTRCTCAAGTACCATTTAAGGTGCTTCTGCCAGAGAGTACTTTGATGCTGTGGTTGCTGAGTTTGGAGCATAGGTACTGTTGAGATAGAAATGACAATGTGATTTGTTTTGCCTGATGAAGACTTTTGTCTGTTTTTATGGATCAGAACTTCAGGGATATAAAGAGGCATTCAACATTCCCGTGGCCAAGCCAGGCCGCCGCCTGTACAACGTCAGAGATGTTGCTGATCRTTCAGACTCCATTGTGGTGCAGATTGATGCTACAGAAGGAAATAAAGTCATTACTGTGCGGTCCCCTCTGCAGGTGAAAGAACCAGCCAAAAAAAACCAAACTCCTGAAAGCAGTGTTCTTCAATGAGTAACTTTCCTTTTCTTCCTTAATGCAAGTTTTTGAGATCCTACTTTTTGGAAAAGTTACTCAAAGGCCTATTACTAAGTATCTTGCTGTATTTGTTAGGTTTGTGTCTTCCTGGTAAATGAAAAATTTGTTTTTTCCTTTTGGCTTTCTAATATCCTCATCATTGGGGATGTTTTTTATGCAACTTGACATTTTAAGCATGTTTTCCAATTCATSGGACTTAAATAAGTGTTTTCTGATATGCTTGTGTATTGTCTCCTTCTGAATTGTGTTTTGTGTTAAGACAGATAAAGTCTGTTTCTTAGAGGAATTTGTTTAAGTCCACTAATGTTGATTTTCCATGTTGTTATCGATATATTTTCCTTCAGAAATTTGTACCATAGAAATGTAATGAAAATTATGCATTTTGATTCTAGATCAAGAACCATTTCTCAATCCCATTTATGATCTATAAACTGGCTAAAGGCTCCAAGTTGCTGGAGGCAATTGGCATATCCAAGCCAGAAGAAGAATTTCATGTTCCTTTGCATTCATACAGGTAKGTTTTCCCTGCTCTGTAGAGCTCAYMTCTGGGAGACWGATGCACCAACACAGCMTTAGTGTGGAAGCTTAAATTTGCACTTGGAAGTCTTCCTGACTGGGCTAAAACTCCAAAATGCTGTCTTTATTAGGTCATGAGTGTGCTGCAGAAGCACTTCAGAATGTAAGCCATGACTTTAAACAGATAAAGTTTGGAGTCAGTCAAAGCTTGTGTACAATTCCTGYTGTTTCCCTACAGGTGTCACCTGTATGTTCGACCAACAGGAGTGTTCGAGGGGCAGTTCAAGGARTCTACAACTTACATTGCCTGGAGGGAAGAGCTACACAGGAGCAGTGAAGTCAAGTGCTTGTTGCAGTGCCCAGCCACTGAGGCCAGTTTCTTGCCTCTRGTAATCAGCTCCACAGCTGTACCTGATGAACTAAATTTTGTTKCAAGTTCTGGAGGGGATTTGGATCCTGCCTACATTATCCACCTGTACCCTACACTGACTGTGAGGAACCTTYTACCATACTCCTTGAGATATTTACTTGAGGTGAGTTACTTTATGGTTTTATTTCTAAGTAAGAATACATTTACTTAAAAGTGGAGGTGAATGTAGCGTGGAAGATACTGAAGATACTGAGTTTTGTATTTTCTATTGTAAATGAATGAGGCAGATAATTGGTTCTGGATGTTTTGGGGATTGGTTTTGATTTGTGTGTACCTGGCTAGCTCTGCCTTGCTCCTGAAACAGGAATCCTGTACTGGATTAGTCTTTTTCTTTTACATTCCTCTAAAATTCTGTTTGTATTTTGCAAGCTGTCTTCAGCTTCACAGGAAGAAGTATAAGAGAAAGCATCTTTAATTTCTAGAGCTTTTTTCTCCTATGTAGAAAATGCAAATCCTCTCCATTCTGACACTGATTCTTTACTGATGACCATTGCGAGGTCTCCCTCACACAAACTGGAAGAGTCTTTGAAGATGCTACACAGACCCTTTTCCTGTCTGTTCAGTATTTTCAGTTTCTAGTATTACTTCATGAAAGCTGAGTGATTTTAGTAAATACAACAGGTGTGAGTATTTAGAGCCACCATCCTTATTTGTTCTGTTTTGTCCTACTTGCATAACTGGCTGTGGCATCCATTTCGATATTTTTCATTTCTGTCTACCATCCCAGTGGCACTATTCCCAGTTTTTCTTACCTGCATTATACTCTGTACTTGGAGTAACAGAATGTAGATAGAACAAGAGGGCCACTGAGGAGCTAGAAACTGGTATTTAAAATCTATTTCTTAAGTCACAGAAACTGTAGAGAGATTTATGCTTATTGCCTTCACATCCCTGGGCTGAACAAGCCTGGCCACTATTCCATACAGTAAAATATGTATATCAGTAAAAAATAGAGGAAAGTTATTGTTGTTGGATGCTACTGCCTGACCAAAATTGTGCTACCGAATAATGTGGCAGAACTGGCAGCTTTCTGCCTTGGAGGTTCTTTGGTATGAAAAATCCTGGCTGTCCATCTGCAGCACAGTCCAGAGCAATGTTACACCCAGGATTTTAAGACTGTGAATAAGAACTCATTGCCAAAATCCTTTGGAAATCATGAMGGAGAGAGGGAGGGAGTGGAAACAAGGAATACATAAGAAGTGGTTTGCCTTCTGGTTTGCCAGAATTAAGCAGTCTTTACTGCCATGCAATTTAAGTGCAGTTCATACCAAATTATTCATAGGATTAGTCTCAAATGAAAGTGTTTGGATATTTTACTGAGATATCTGAAATGTGCATTATGCAAGAGATTAAAATGCTGTTTTTTTAACACCTAAATTTGATGTGTTGAAAACTTAATTTGCCTTATCTAATTTTTTTTGCAGGGAACAGCAGAAGTCAGTGAATTAACTGAAGGGAGTGCTGCAGATGTTTTTAATTCAAGAATCAATGGAGAAATAATGGAGCTTGTGTTGTTAAAATACCAAGGCAAAGACTGGCACGGGCATCTTAAAATTTCTGATGGGATGTCTGAATTTTTCCCTGTGCGTTTCACATCTGATTCTGTCACAGAGATGACAGTGGATGTTTACATCCACACGAGGCGCGTTGGGAGCCGGATGGTCCTGTCTGTGTTCAGTCCCTACTGGCTCATCAACAAGACTTCCCGTGTTCTGCAGTACCAAGCTGAAGACACTCGTGTGAAGCATCCAGCAGACTACAGAGATATTGTCTTGTTTTCATTTAAAAAGAAAAATATCTTCAGTAAGAATAAGGTGTGCTTAGTTTAGATGGTGGTCTTTAGGCTGTACTCTGAGGCGGAAAACACACACACACATTTTATAGAAGGAATATTTGTTAATTAAGTTTTTAAGTCTAAAGGCTTTGAGGACTGCTTTCGTCTGTTTTATATTACACACATCTCTTTCRATTTTGGTTTGATGTGATGTTTACATGGTCAAATATACTGCAGTAGAAGATTTTTTGGAAGTAGCCCTTCATTCCTTTTAAGTAACTTTTTTTACCCAACAATAGTTGAAGAAATGGTTGAAAAAAGTGTTCATTTGATTGTTTCTTCCCATCTCTTTAAGTTTGTGAAGCACCACAAAGTTGATGGCTTTTTTCCCATCTGTGTGTGTGCTGTTATGAGTGTAAGTCAATGAGAATTACTCTGTTTTGATACCTTTTACTGCAACATCWTTTCTAGAACTCAGACACACACTAAGAAATCAGAATATGAATAGTGATACATTCTTAGGGTATCCTAATTTATGGAAAGTTTTAAAAGCAGTGAAGTGTTGTCTTTATACTGTTATATGTGTTACAATTKCACTCCATAATGCATGAACTACAGAATGAAAATGAGTTTACTGAATTACTTTGCATGTTGTTTTTTGTGTGTAGATCCAGCTCTGCATTTCAACTAGCACTTGGTCCAACAGCTTTTCCCTTGATACTGTAGGAAGCTATGGATGTGTCAGGTGTTCAGCTAATAACATGGACTATCTGGTAAGATCTGTTTCTGTCTTTGGGAAGCTCTCTGGRTTCTTTTGGCTTGATTTCTCTTCTACAAATGTGTAGCACTCGGCTCTTTGAAAACCCAATGGTGAACGTGCAGAATAGAAATAATTGTTTATAATTGTTTGTCAGTGTTTAGATCTGCASTCCTTATCCAAGACTGCATCTCCACAACTAAGCAGAATGAAGATATGTGAGGAGTTGTGTTGTCTTGTACTCTTTAACTGTTCTATGATGATTATGATCGTTTTAGGATGTCTTGATTCAGTCTAGAAGTATTCCTGTTGGATTTTCCCCACCAGAGTACATCTGCAAAATGCTACTGCTAAAGCTGTCACTTTACTCGTATTAGTTGTGTTGTATAATGTGCTGATTTGACTGAATGTTAGATGCTTTTACTTCAGGTCAGGAGTGTTGTGTRTTAGGCTTTGTAATTACAGTGATGCTGGTTTTTCTCCATTCTGCCTTTTCTTGAAGTCTTGTTGATTATTYGCTCAAATTCTCCTTGTTCAACAGGTTGGAGTTAGCATCAAAATGAGCAGTTTCAACCTTACCAGGATAGTTACCTTCACTCCGTTCTACACAATAGCAAACAAATCTTCTCTGGAACTTGAAGTTGGAGAAATTGGTCCAAATGGTTCTCTTCCAACTAATAAATGGAATTATATTGCAAGTTCAGAGGTAATGTTTTGTGTCTTTTCCTTTTGATCTAATTGTAGACAAACAACTGCTCTCCARGTCTTACTTCAGGCAAGAGAAATTCTCTTGTGGAAGGTTTCCCTTTTTGGTGGCATGCCATGGGTCCTTCACATCCCAAGGGAACTTGAACAGCATGGGTTGCTTATGTTGGTGCATTAATCAAGTCCTTCAGTTTAGGTAACTCAGTAAATGGGTGTGAGATTTCATCAGTAGAGATTTGGGTAWGAACTGAGGCATCTGAAACAGTCAACCAAGTCTGCTTTACTGCTGGCTTATTTGGCTTAACATATATGAAGTGGYAAAGTCGTGTGTTTCTTGTCTTACAGTGTCTTCCATTTTGGCCRGAAAACTCATCTGGTGAACTTTGTGTAAGAGTAGTTGGCTATGAAATCTCATCCAAACCATTCCTGTTTAAAGCCCAGGACAATGGCACTCTGCTAAAACTGGAAGAATTGGTGAGACTGACTTTGTGTGGTCTGTTTTTAATACTCCATTTTGCCCTGTGGTAGCTTAACTAGCTGAAAYCATCAAGATTGAAACCTTGTGCCTTAAGGTGTGGGTACACTGCACTTGATTCACTTCTGTTGTGTGAAAAAGGTTATGAATGAAGTTTGTAGTGTTTATGTTTCATAGCTGTGTAGTCAAGTTGATGTACTTGTGACAAGCTGATAGGAAACTAAACAGCTCTATTGCTATTAAGCTGAAATGAAATGCTGCACCTCTGACATCTGGGCTTTTTGCAGAGGGTATGTCTTGGGTGCCTTCAGTATGATCAAATAGTTAACAAAAATACATTCTATTTTAGGATTTCTTATAAGCTRTTACATTTGGGGAACACAGTTCATGGCTAAATTAATTTATGACACAAATGATGAACTTTACAGTTTCAGAACTCACCCTAGCCTAGCATCAGGGAATATATAAATGTACCATGTTCAGACAAATGTACCGTGTATATAAATGTACCATGTTCAGACAAGTCTTTGCAGATAATGCTTATAAAGTTCTAACTTGAATTAATGCATAGAGCAAACACTGGACTTTGTGTAACTTCCTCTCCAGAATGGGGGCTTGCTGGTAGATGTGAATGTCTCTGAGCATTCTACTGTCATAAGCTTCACGGATTACCACGAGGGAGCTGCCCCTGCTCTGATTGTCAACCACACTCCCTGGGACTCYCTCAGATATAAACAGAGGTATGTGAAACAATTCACCATTGGTTGTGTAACCAGGGGTTATCTTTTTTGGAGAAAGCAATTCTCTTTTACCATTATGATACTTTGAAAAGTAGAAATCCCCCTGCTTTCCACCTTTTCTCTATCTCATTGTTTATGAGGTATTTTGCCTACTTTTAAGCAGTCTTCATAGTTTGAGAAAGTGGAGAGAAGGGAGTGGGAGTATAAAACTGTGTCCACCAAGAGCTGATGAACCTACAGCTGAACTTGTGAGGAGTGGAGAACGTAGGCCCTGCATGCCTCACCCCTGGAGACTGGAGGGGTGGAGTATTTAGCACCGTGSTTTGCTGGCACCACTTCCATCAGTGCTTTTAACCAGTGAATGCTGTTATTTTGCTCCTTTTCTTTTAACCTGCAGTGGATTACAAGAGGAAATGGAGTTGAAACCAAGGCAAGTATGCCTGTTTGCCTGGACAGATCCAACCAAACCAAGAAAACTGACTTGGGGCTACTCTCAAAGTTTTGGTGAACATGACCTACTTAAGGTAAATTTCATAAGGGGAGAAATCAATGCTGAACYAATCTAGGACTATTYCAAGATTAAAACTATCTGGGAGAAAGCTTCCTCAGTAACTTTGCATCTGATTCATCCTGTAAGAGACTTTTTAGCTACTGTCTAGCAGCAAGATTTTAGATGAAATAAAGTCCAGTGTGTCTGTCTCTAATCAGCTGCCCACATGCACCTTACACTAAGCTGAATTCTTCAGAGGTGGCTTGGTTATCTGTTGAGTAGTACAGAGTTAACAAAACTGAAAAGTATTAGTAGCTARAAGATGGGGCAGGAGAGCAAGTTTGAGTTTCAATTGTACTGGAAATGGGTTTAATTTCACACACCTGAACTCAGAACCAATTACAGTGTTCTTTACTGGATAAGCACTTTCTTGGGTCAACTTCTTCACGTTTAAAAATGGTTTTAGTTTGAAACCAATTTCCTTACCATATACTTAYGGTTATGTTCAAGATTCTTTAGGGCTTTTGAGAAAAGGGATTTAATTACCACAATTTTRTCTTATAAATTAAAAAATAAGAAGTATCTGCTTTTGAAGCACAGAGATCTTAATTATTGTCTGGTTTTACTTGTTCATGGTATGTGATTTATTGCCTTCTTCCCCCRTTACCTAAGATTCCAAGCCTTCTGCTTTGCTGTGAAGGCCTATTTTTCCTAATGGTTTTCCAATATTATTCTAAACCTCAAATACTGCTGGAATGTTTAGTTTACTAAAGGRGAAAAAATACTCCAACCTCCACCTTCTTTCCAGTGTTAGGATACAAGATGCAACCAAATAAGCATAACACAGTGAACTGAACAAACAGGAAAAGTGCTGAGTTCTGGTTTGTGTGTGTCTGTAAACTTGCTTATAAWCACAGAGCAACATCAGGGATTTCCTTGTGTGATACCCTTTTTTTTCCCCCTTGATACAGGATGACTGTGGCCAATTCCCTTACAATGCAAATACTCAGATTCACTGGGTGTCTTTCCTGGATGGACGCCAGCGAGTGCTGCTGTTCACAGATGATGTGGCATTGGTTTCTAAAGCACGACAAGCAGAGGAGCTGGAGCAACCTGACCAAGAAATAAACTTGTCAATCCACAGTCTTGGACTTTCTYTAGTCAACAATGAAAATAAAAAGGAAATCTCTTACATAGGAATTACTAGGTACTGCACATGAAAGTGTAAATATTCCTTTGAATAATTAAAATTTGACACGTATTACAATTTCAGCAATAGTTGAGTTGAAGGGGACATGTTTTAAATTAAATTAAGCAGAACCTTTTAAATTAAAATTAAGTTTTGCCTTTACTCTTATGGAACTAGAACCAATAGGATTTAACTGCCTCCTTTTTAGCTTATATTAAAAAAAGACATAAAAGAGTTGTTKTGAGCCTGAGAAATTGGAATAGTGTATTTTATGTGGTTTGCATGCATAAGAAAGGTATAAGGRCTCTGAAATAGTTAACCTTGTTATTTGTCTTGCAGTTCTGATGTTGTTTGGGAACGGAAACCAAGGCAAAAGTGGAAACCATTTAATCAAAAGCAAATAAACCTATTGGAGCAAGCCTATCAAAAGTACCTCTCCAAGAGTGCTTTCCAAGGTCCTGGTTGGCATAAACTAGACAGCAATACTGAGGTATGTATTGGGTTTCAGTGTTTAAATGTTTGCAGGACATGTGCAACAATTAAAACAGGTTTTTGTTTTGCTAAACTGGAATAGATGTTGTGTGAAGAAAAACAGAAACAAGAGGCAAGATATTTGTTTAAGTAGTTACATGTTTTACACAGTAAAATGTTTTTTTATTGTGGTGATACCTCAATACTGCCTCAGTATTGGACTTGAAGTAAGAATTTCAAAGGATTTTTCTTCTGTGTGGTAGAAAAGATTGCTTGGTATCTTCGTGTTAGTTGTGAACCTGTATTTGCATCATATACCATAAATTCTTCACAGAAATTTTGGTTTTGGCTCATTAATAAGATGCAGTTCCCATTACTTAAATGGTAAAGGAGTCTGCAGCATTCAAGAACTGTTGAAATTAATCCTTTTACCTGAGCTCTTTCAGACATTAATTATACACACCTGTATTCCATGCATAAACAGTGAATTCAAATGGCTAAGTCCAGTACAGCCATTTTACAGTACCATGGTCAGGCTTCTTTTCTGTATCATCCTTTCATTTGAAAAACATGTACATACCCTCAGCTCTTGAAATACTTGAGTTTCGACCATTGCAGTAGTGCATTTATAGTACATGGTATCAAGTCTTGTATCTGTAGGACATTTGACTCTCAATAATGGAGAGCTTTCTGCTTCTGCTTCTCATAACTTAGAAGTTTCCAGAGCAGGGGAAAAGCATCAACTGGGAAAGTAGTCAGCTGCATGTAAATATCTTTAATTATGCCAATGTAATATAGAACTYGTGAAGAAATAGCTCCTAAGATGACACAGAGGTTCCTGCTTGGGACAACTAGAGCTGCAATGTAATGTYCTTGTCAGACTAACTTGTGATTTTTGCTGCTTTCCATGTAATAATTAGATGGAGTAATTCAGTAGCCTTGTAATCTGATMATGGAATAACAAAGGTTTTATTTGCCAATCTGTTTGCTAGTAACATAACATTTTATTATTTCCCAAATTCAAYTGCTTTGTTGTATTTGCAGGTGAATTTCAGTAAGTTTCCAATGGAAATGCGTCTCCCAGTCAGATGCAGCATCCGCCGTAACTTCCTGTCGGGAATTCAGGTTGAATTCAAGCAGTCTCCTCACCAAAGAAGCTTACGAGCTCAATTGTACTGGCTGCAGGTACCAGCCTTCCTCATGGTCTAGAAACTAAGCAGACATATTAAAGCTTTGTTTTTATTCATTCATATGAAGAAGTATCTCCAAATCTTATGTGTGTGCTGCTCTGCTTGCTCCATCAGAGTAGCAGGACTGCTGTGATGGAAAAGTACTGCAGAACTGCCATCCCAGGGTTTTGCAAGTAGTATGGAAGGAATTCCCCAAAACTGTGGGCTAATGTAAAGGGGGGTGCCATGATGGAGAGTTTATTTCTAAAGAACTGTGTTTTGGTGTTTTAAAACAAGGACTTAAGCCATTTTCAAAATTTGTTTACTGTAGTTTTTATACAGAAATGTAACATTATTCTACAGAGTATATCTAGAGGTTTAAAGATCTTTAGTACAAAAACTCCTGTCTCATGGGAAGTAGAGAATAGACATGTAAATATTCTGAAATGCTATGCAGTAATGTATCTACATGCAATATGAGCAGTGAATTAATGTTCAGCACTTGCACCAGATCAGCATACTCCAGTCAGTACTAATAGYGTTGCTAAATTTGCCAGTAGAGCACTTGTGCAGATATTAGTGGGAAGAGTTCAGTACTAGAGGGAAATGATGGTGAGTCACCACCATTGTCATCTSCATTTGCTGCCCTTCACTGAGGACCCTGATACTTCTGCAGAGAGCTGRTGGGGAAGTTTGCTCTTTCCTTTTATCTTTTATTTTGCTTTTACTTTTGCCTGAAGRTAGTTTTCATATACAGTCAATGCTGCAGACCTTGTGAATGAGTCTTTCTGCAGGTGAACCTCTATAAGCATCCCTTGTGCAGCACTGCAACCTTTTATAATCTGACCTTTTATAATTAATAAGAGAATTCCACAAAAATATCTGAGTAATCCTTTTGGTTTTTCCTCCTTCCACCCTAATAAGTAGGGTATTCTTCTTGAACACCATTTATAAACAAGTTTCTCAAGCCTTCTAAAATGGGAATTATGTTTGATTATCATGTGATTAAAATATTCCTGTAAATATAAACTTCCTGCAATAATTTTTTAGGTTGATAATCAGTTACCAGGATCGATGTTTCCTGTTGTATTTCACCCTGTAGCCCCTCCCAAGTCGATTGCTTTGGATTCAGGTAAGAGAAASCCTATACTAATACCAAATTTATTCAGCCTTCAGAGTAGGAACTTGGCAATTTATTTTTAAATGTTTTTCCTCTTTAGAACCAAAACCCTTCATCGACATCAGCATCATCACTAGATTCAATGAATACAGCCAAGTCCTGCAATTCAAGTAAGTTAACAGCATACTGTAATTTGATTTTAGAGATGTAATGTATTTCAGAAGGGAGCTTTGTTCCAAAGTTTGTTCTCCTATCCAAACCACTCTTGATTTCAGATTTAGTTTTCAAATGTCTCTAGTGAAAAAACATTCCAAAAGGAACTTCTATAAAATAAGGACTGACCACATGGAAGGACTTTTACGCAAATTCTGTAATAATCAGAATTGTTTCCTCCTTGTATGACAATATGAGAGTTGTGTGTCTGTGCAGCTGTGCAGTGCTGGCCAGAAAACACTTCTGACTATAAATTGACAGTTGATATTGTGGATTGTAAATCTTAATATGTGACATTGYTTAGCAAGACTTCACTTGTGTAGGGGAAGCATGTAATATTTCACTTAAACTTCTCCAAGTATACACTTYGTTTCCCCCATTTTAGGTACTTCATGGTTCTTATCCAGGAAATGGCACTGAAAATTGATCAAGGATTTTTAGGAGCACTTAGTGAACTTTTCACTCCATCTACAGACCCAGAAGCTGAAAGACAAAGGGTAATGTATKAGAGAAACTGATTTTTGCTGGAATGGGACCTTAAGTAAATGAGGAATTGAAGTGAATATCAATATAACACAAAATTGAAAAATCAACCAGAATTTTGTGTATCTTGTGCAGATGTTTTAATGTTTGTTTTTGTTTGGTTGGTTTTAGGTTTGTTTTTTTTTTTAATTTTTTTTTTTAATTCCTGGATTCTTTAGTACACTTATATTTAAGTAGTTAGTTAACTGTATGATTAACTGACTATGGTTATTTTTTCTACTGTTTATATATATATATAAAGATATTTAGATACAATATGATTAATTGTATTACATATATGCAGATGAGATTAACTTCCTTTTTTTTTTTAATAATGAAACCAGTCTAAATTAATTCAGCAAGATGTGGATGCACTTAACACTGAGCTAATGGAGTCTTCCCTAACAGACCTGTCAATGCTCAGCTTCTTTGAACATTTCCATATTTCTCCAATTAAGGTATGCAACAGAGAGATTATTGGTTAATAAAACACCCAATTAATTCATTCCAGTAAATGCATCTCTAGTGGGGATTTTATGTTCTCTAGAATTTTGATACTTTGTTGGAWAACTTCCTTTGTTGCCCATGAGTACAAACAGACCTTTAACCATTACTGGGTGGGAACAATCAATGGGGATAATAATGCTGAAAGCCAGGTAAAATATTGGCCTGAAGGTGTCATAAATTGTAATAAAATATGCTTTCATGGGATTATCTTCATGTTCCTCTCTTGAAGCAGTTAGATTTTTTGGAGCAAGGGAAGAAAAATCATCAGTAGAATCTTTCCTAAGAGGCAGTCAAAGCACACTTAGCACTTTCACCACTGATTTGTTTACGTGTGCATCACACAACCTTCTGCTCTGGTCTGGCTTTTCTTTGGTCTTGATTTACTAATTCTGTCTTGACAGYTACATTTGAGTTTGTCTCTGTCTTCTGGTGGAGAAGCATCAGATAAGGGGGAACAAATGATAGCCATCCATTCTCTGAATTTACTGTTGAAAAGTATCGGAGCTACTCTAACGGATGTGGACGATCTTATTTTCAAGTAAGCTGATACAATTGGCTGGGGTTTTTGTTTTTTTTTGTTTGTTTGTTTGTTTGTTTGTTTAATACTTTGACTAAAGCTGCTGTACACTTAATAACTGGATCCATGGTAACCTTTTCTGCCTGACTCCAGTATGCTGTATACAGCCTTGGAGGAAAGGGAGGAATGGAGGGAAGGTGGGKTTTGGGATCCTTTTGAAGGCAATAGGTCTTCAGGATTATCTGAGGGAAAGCAGAGAGTTATTTGCATGAGGAAGGGTATCTTTAGCTAATGTATGATTACTTGTCTTTCAGACTTGCTTTCTTTGAAATTAAATACCAATTCTACAAGACACATCAACTGACGAAGAGGGTTATTAGACATTATAGTGAACAAGTAAGCTCATTTAGTCAAGCCTTTGTGTAAAATTGAATATATATCTTAAAGAATGGAGTAAATAGGAAAGAAAAGGTGAATACCTCTGAAAGCTACTAATTTTTTATTTCCTGCTGCTAAAGTAGRAATCTGGTGGCACATTATAAAAATGTAAACACAGAMCTGGCCTGAAAATGTGTTTTCAAAAATTTTAAATTATTCCTTCSTTTTTATTATTTCATTTTTCTTCACCAAAGTAGTCTATTGTTTGTCTTCCATATAATGCATCATTTTCCTAAATGTCCTCATTCTAGTAGTTAGTTATGTACTCTAAAGCCCTGCTTCGGTAGTAAATTAAAAAATGTACCAAAACTGGGTTCTGATGTGTGTGACAGCAGCTTGTAACACTGCTTTTACTTTTACTTTTTGCCTTTTTTCTTCCCTCTCATAATTTAGTTCCTGAAACAGATGTATGTTCTTGTACTTGGATTAGATGTTCTTGGAAATCCATTTGGTTTAATCAGAGGTTTGTCTGAGGGAGTTGAAGCTTTCTTCTATGAGCCATTCCAGGTATGACTTCCTGATTCTTCAACTGTATTTTTATAGAAGGCTGATTATATTGCTGGGGTTGTAGTTTTGTTGTCACTGTACTCCACACCCTGAACAAGCAGGCAGCAGTAATTTTTTACTGTGAATCTCAATGAAATAACCTATTCAGATGACCTTAGTTGCATCAGCGTAAAACAATTGCTAGTTTTTCATGAAACAGATGCATCAATGTATAGTTTTCTGCTATTTGTAATAGATGTTATTTTCAGGGTGCTGTTCAAGGACCTGAAGAATTTGCTGAAGGCTTTGTAATTGGTGTTAGAAGTCTTCTTGGGCACACAGTGGGTATGTGTCATACTGTTCTATTTTGGTAAATTCCCATGTGATTTTTTCCTAGTCAGTATTGAAGGTTGTCATACTGTTGCCAGTATTTGTGATACAGATCATTCACACATGATTTACCTGAGACCAGCTAAATATCTGTTTTGTAGACTGAGCAGCAAAAGTAACAAACATTGCATATATAGCTGGATTAGTAACATGCTGTGGATGAATAAGAAACATAATTTTAATGGGCCTAAAATGTCTGGAGAAGCCTGAAAAGTGTTCTATTACAATTACCATAGATTTTTATTTAGCTATGTGTTAACTGTAATTAGAGGGAACACTTTTTCGTCCAATATGCCATGTAACAAGTAATGCAGCAGTGTGAGTGTTTCCCTTTGCTGTCTGTATGGACATCAGACCAGATTCTGGAGTCTTCCCATGGACAACATGTGGTATTTGCTCCRTGTAAATTCATCCTACCTAAACTAATATGAAGGGAAATGCTGTGAACTGGTGTGTTGTCTGCCCTTAAGCTGTGAAAGTGCAGTAACTTTTGCTTTCTGCCCTCTTCCCTCAGGTGGGGCCGCAGGGGTGGTGTCCAGGATCACTGGGACCGTTGGCAAAGGCTTGGCTGCCATTACTCTGGATGAAGAATTTCAGCAGAAAAGGAGGGAGGAAATGGGTCGGCAGCCAAAAGACTTTGGGGAGAGCCTGGCCAAGGGAGGAAAAGGCYTGTTACGGGTATGGGTTTGGAGAGGAGTGTTTGATGTGCCAGCTTGGGATACATGCTTGAAAATCAGCTGCAAGCAAGTTAGAGATCTTTGTCCATTCATGAACTGAACAGAAAACACAAACAGGCAGTGAGTTTAAAGGAGACTCAGTGGAGTGCATCAGCTGTAGAGTTTGAGGTCATGTTTCTGGTCAGCCTGAGGAACTGAAGCTACAGTGTCAAACAGGAAATAACATCAGTTTCCCCTGTGAATTAAATAAATATACAAGTAGTTACTCATGCTCAACAAAAGTGTTAGGTAATTAAAGTAACTGGGCCCTTACTTGACCTTGCAGTCAATTCTGTCATTCAAGTCTTTCCCTCAGTGATAGTTCTCTTAAAAATATGAAGTAAGAGAAAAAAACAAAGCCAAAACTCCCAGCCAAACAGTGTTTCTAACAATGAACTTGACATTATAAAGCTTTCAAATAAGGATGTGAGAAAAGTGATTGCCCAGTTGGACTGACAGCATTCCAATTTCTCAGTGGGAATTTAATTATCTTCTTTGTTTTAGGGTGTTGTTGGAGGTGTGACAGGCATCATCACTAAACCAGTAGAAGGTAAGTACTAAGGCTGCACTGCACTGCTTAAATGGTTTCCCAGTCCTTTACAATTTATTTTGAAATGTTAAGAAATAGCAATCTAAGTGTAATGATGCTAAGACATTTATGTTTCTAATTCAAATGTAAACTTCTGTGATGATTTCCTCAGATATCTTTATTAGCTATGTGATGTGTTTTGTTAGACCTGTGGTAGTACCCATTTTATTGTCTAAAGCCAGAATAAAGATAGTAAAATTAACAAAGCAAAAATCACCAGCTGAAAAAGGTTTTTGGGACTCCAAAGGTTGGAGAAATCTTCAAAAGCAAATTTGRTGTTATGCCTGAAGTCACTATTTGTTCCTGTTACTTCATCAATATGCTAGATGATGAAAAGTATCCAAGATAAAATGCCTCTTACTAGTCTTCAAGTTGCAGTGATTTAAATGTCGGGAGTCAATTGTTACTATGCTATATTTTATTGCTTTTGATTGATGTTTGATATTTTGTCTCTTTGGTGGATGAACACACCTGCTTTCTGAACACTCCCTCAGCTTTTCCATAGTTACATATCACCAGAATTGTGTAACTTTGAGATAGAAATAGTTAACTTCTCTCACACTTGTACATCTTAGTGTCCTCAGAATATTTTGTTATTACTGTCAACCTATAAAAAACTATGGCCTATAGCCCAGACTGAAAGTGTGAGAAGGAGAATCTTGATAACATCTCAGTTCTGGCCCCTTTTGGAGGCTATTAAGGTAAGAAGTGAACAGTGCTTACCGAACAGACCCAGAAGCAATTGGTGACTTTCCACACCCTGCTCTTGGTACAAAAGGACTCGGTGCAATCAGTGGCTGTGAGCTGTTTCCAATACAAAACAGTTCCCCTCTAGCAGTAATGGTTTAATGCTGTGGTAAATGTCTTCAAGTAGATAATGAAAACATTTCTTTTTCTGTTTCTTTTCTCTTAAAGGGGCTAAAAAGGAAGGTGCAGCTGGATTCTTTAAAGGAATTGGGAAGGGGCTTGTGGGAGTGGTAGCCCGCCCGACAGGAGGCATTGTAGATATGGCAAGCAGTACCTTCCAGGGAATTCAAAGGTACAGTGCCAGGGGAGGCTTTGAAGTATTCCCCCTGTGTTAGATACCAGATGGTAATGTGCTCCCACACAATATTTGTTAAATACAATGAGCAGGATGATACGTGGGGCTGAGAAACGTCCAGTAGCCTGTAACAAGCATACTTTTGATGACATGGAAATTGCTGCTTCAGAGAACATCTTTCAGTGTTGTAGTTCAAGTACACAATAATTATTTATTTTTTCCTTTTGCTCCTTCTCCTGATGAGAAATGTCATTTAAATTTACTATGAAAAACAGACCACTGAAATTTCCAGAGTAAAACTTCCCAGTCTGAAGTTTAGTTGGCAGCGCACACCAGGGGCTCCCTGTGTTTTAAGGGGACCTTGGAATAGTGTGTTGATAAACCTGAGAACCCTTAGTAAGTTATCTGCCTTTGGGAATAAACTTCTCCAACTTATACTGCAGCTGTTTAATTGGCTACTGCTACTTTTGATTTATTGTTAGCAGTGTGCCCTTGCTATTTACATCCTCAGGGTACTCAGGACATGTAAGTGGGATATGTGAAAAGGTGACTTTTAAAGATGGTGATAAAACTGATTTTCACCTGAGCTGGTGAAACTCAGGATTGTATTAAACTTACCAGAATGCTGTTGCACTGTCCATGGCAGGGTGGCAGAATCAACTGAAGAAGTGTCAAATCTCCGTCCCCCACGCCTCATCCGTGAAGATGGCATCATCCGGCCCTACAACCGGGTGGAAGCTGAGGGCTATGATTTATTTGAGGTATGTTTTGCGCTGGAAACAGTTAAAATTCTCTAACTTGCAGGGTCCATAAAGGATTAAGTTGTAAACAAGCTGCCAGGGATCTGTAGCAGTCATTATCTGAAGTAAAAATTTGGCCCAGCCTATTTCATAAGGCAAGCCTGGATAGCAGGGAAGGCCCRTGCTTGGAGTAAGCTGAATGCAGAAAGAAACTCCAGCATTGCTGTTATTAGGTCTTCTCAATTTTATGTTCTGTAATCACTTGTCATGCTCAGGAAGTGGGTAGAAGAATTGAGAATTACTAGGATTAAGATACGAATATGTGGAAATAAAAACATTTTGATACTCAGTTCCAAATTTCTGTATTTATAACAAAGCTGAGGTTGGTTTACAGACTAAGCAACTTTTTAAAAAGATTAATAGAGCTTGAATTGTTTGGTTGTATCAGCAGTTGAAAAAACTGCATGAATTTTCAAAATACCACTGTTTGGTTTTTCCTTATGTTGTTCATAATAGCAATCTGTCATAGCTACAGGCACTGTGTGGACGTTTAGCCTGCTTTCTCATATAGATGTAGCTGACATATGGAAGATGAATAACAGGAGTTTTCAAGTTCTAGATAGTCAGAATCTGGTTAATTTGTATTTCAGAATTTGTGTTCTTAAAACCTGTTTTGAAATGCTTATTTTGTTGCTGAAAAGTTTGAGTAAAATAATTTCTGCATTAATATTTTAAAACCAAAACTTAGATATTTGCTACTTGCTTGTAGATGGTCTTTTAATCCTTATTCCCTGYTCTATTTCTAATGTTTGTTTTCTTTCTCCTTCTCTCCTGGCATGCAGCAAGAACTGGAATAATGGAGTAAACATTTTCCATATTTCTTGTCTGTTTCTGTCATGGTTTTTTATCTGCCTTAAGTATTTAGATAAAGGGCATGATTACATTTGCTATGTCCTCTCCCCTTCATTCGTATCTTTTCTGTGTAGCAGTTGAAT
The DNA here is from genome assembly GCF_030028575.1 of Malurus melanocephalus. NCBI lineage: Eukaryota > Metazoa > Chordata > Aves > Passeriformes > Maluridae > Malurus > Malurus melanocephalus. Next base: position 21,706 of record NW_026623328.1, on the reverse strand, counting down.
AAAACGGTGTTTCATATTGTCCAGGCTAAGAATATCAACTTGAATAGCCATCTTCAGTAAGATTAAAGGATTGAGTCAGATGGGAGAGCCAGGGAGGGTTTGTCTCCTGTATATTTGTTTTTCTAAGGATGTTTAGCTCCTTATGAATGGCAACAATGGAAGGCACTTGGAAAAATAACCATGGTAGATTAAATCCAGAATTCATTTATTTATCCATGTTATCCAAGAGCTAGGGCTGTGGACAGAGGTGGAGAGCCACATCTTGAGCAAAATTTGAAATAGTGATATTGAGTGGAATTCACTACTGGGAAACTGCTTATAATTTCATGATCTGGAAGTACTGTTTTCATAGAAATGCTGAGAAAACTTGTACTTGTGGTTTCTGTATTGTGCCGTAGGCCTGTCAGCTACACATCTGATAACCCACGATGCCTTCAAGTTACTCTTACTGGTTCTTTATGAACATTTCTCAGTTTAAACGTATAGCCAGCTTAGTTGCCTCTGGTTTTCATTCACAGAATCTTCAGGGGCTTTGCTGTTCAACATAATTAAGTAGGTGTAAACTTTAAGCTGTTAACAAGAATTTACACGCACATATGTATATCTATTTCTAAACCAAGTGATGCCATAAATTTCATTACTAATACAGTATCTTAGAAATTAGCAAGCTAAGCTTAACAAGCAGTTGTCAGAGCAAATTTTTTGCCTGTCATCTGGGAAAAAATGTTCAACAGGTGTATCTTTGCTGCTAATGCCTTTTTAGAATTTAATGGTCAATTTAAAATTGTTTTAAAAGTCATTTAGTAATTTCTTTTCAGCTGATTAAATGAAATTAAGTTGTGATACACTAAGCAGGTAAATTTTTTTCTTCTTGAGTTTTGTATTTTTTTTACTATATTTTTTACATCTAGCAAAAAGGAAAAGGCGGCACAGTCAACAAAGAAAATTCAGTATCATGCAGTTCTTCCACATCTAGTATTTGTATTTTTCTTAGATCTAAATGATGTAGATTGGGATTGGATGCAAACCAGGAATGAATCCTCTGTAGAGCTCAATCAATAGTTGATTTTGTTTGATTTTGTAGCTTGAGTTTGTTTCTCTCAAGAAGTAATTCAGTGGAATCTGGGGAGGTTTAATTAACTGATTTTGATTTCCATGCTCGAGGTCAGTGTTGGGAAGACCTTGTTTTCTAACGTAGATTCGAAGCAAGAGGGRACAGTGTCTTTGCATGAAATTGGGTATTTAATGAGAAAGATGAGTCAGTCAGCTCTACATGCATTTACACATTTAATCACAACAGGTACAAGTGCTGTTCATATTTGGATCTAGTTTTAATTCTATGTTATAAGTAGTTTAACCAGAACCCACACCCTCTCATCTACTTCAACTCCATTTAATGCATATGTCCCTTTAGGATAAATACATTCTTACAGGGTGGAAACCCTGTAAGGTCACCTGAAGGAACAGATGCCTCAATACCATCCAGTGATTGGATGAAAAAATGTTTCACCTTAATCCTTGTGTGTGAAATGTGGGCATTAGAGGCTGTCTCTGGAGGAGCAAACGTGTAAGTTTGGAAACACAAGGTACTTTATTTCTGCATGGAGGTGAGGTTTTGGTGCAAAGCAAGAGCAATAGCCATGAGGAGTAGATAAGTTCACCTGTGTGAATGTGTTTATGCAGTTCCTTCTCCCAGAAGTGCTGGGTCCAAAGTGTGTGAGCTCTATAGGGGTGTGCTCAGGCCCTTCAGATCTGGAATTGGACGTGACGTGGTGCAGGCTGTGCCTYGGCTCTGGGAGCCAGATGAGGAGTACATGTGTGCTTTGTTAAATGGAAATGCTCAGGAGAGCTGGAGACCTCAAAGGATGAATAGGGCAGCTCTAGGAGAGTTGTTTTCCAAGGAATGTGTTCTCTCAAGTTCTAATCACGGTCTGAGGAGTGTTTGAGTGGAGGTTTGCTGGAGCAGGTGGTGGAGGCCTTGGCGTGGCGGGGCTGTGCCCGGTGAGGAGCTGCTGCTCACCCAGCTCCTCAGGGCTGGCATGATGGCACTCATGTATTATTCAGTGCCTGTGGCATTACTTTGTTTCATTTCCCAGTTAAAGCATGGAGCTTTATAAAGAATGCAGAACACCTCATGAATAATTGAGGCAGGGTGGTGAGACAGCGTTGTGTGGCATAGACTATGCTGGAAACTGCAGATTCTATTTCTGGTTGACTCACTGCTCTGCTGTGTAAATTTGCACTGGTTMTTTCATTTCCATGTGAAATAAGAATGAGTTAACTTCTTCAAAGTGCTCTAGTATGCTCATAAAAACAACAGCTTTTGATAAACATGTCTGAATTTTAAGAGTGTGCAGATTATGGAGTAATTTACATCAAGTGCAACCCCCTTTTTCCATAATGCCACCACCATTGTGCTGGCATCTATCAGGTGTATTGAGAATAGCTCTGAGAAATACTGCATCTCTGAGGCACAGACCTCAGTGGGAACTCTTACTTTAGCAACATATTGCATGTAAAATCTAAAAATACTATTGGGATTGTTTCTGAAGTTATGAGAAACAGGCTTTCTCTCCAAAGCTTTGAGTTTGAATAGAGAAACATGCTTATGAATAAATCTGTTTAAATATGTGGCATGTCTAATTTCTTCATATTCAACAAAAGGATTCAGAATATGGATCGCAGCCTTTGAATTACAGTTTTCACATGATGGTGGGTTTTCTATTTCTTAAATTTTTTACTTGTTTTTGAAAAAGCTATGGTTCAGGTATAAAATGTGAGTTCATTTTYTTATTTTAGTCATTTCTATGTTTCTTCAAATGTTTTGAAGACTCTTTGAGATAAGCAGTCTTTCTGGCATCTTTTTTTCCTTTCATGTACATTGTACAGTTTCTGAAATTTTTAAGATGGTCAGAAAGGGATATTTTTTTATAGAAGATGCTGGTTGACCCTGTGGTTTTGGTTGCTGAAACATGCTGGATTAAAATGTATTTCCAAACATAACATCACTAGAGAGCAAGTGCGGGAAAACATTATGCTGTTGATTTCAGCTCTTGAACGTTCATCTGCTTTTGAGATTAAAGGATTTTTTGGAGTCAGTTGTGATGTATGATGATGCTTTAAGATATTTGTTGAACTTTTGAATTTATGAAAATAAAATGCAAATATAAAAAACATTGAACCTTCTAATTGATTCTTATGGAAGCTGATCTTTCAATTTTGATTACTTAAACTGCATGGAGTTAAATCTGTTGATCATAGATAACTGTGGAGTCAAGTGGAGCTTCTGTGTTTGTCTTACTGGTTTTAYGGGTCCATCTATGGAAATACAAAAGGAAATGGCTATTTACAAGAAATATCTAAAAACACACTGAATTTTTAGTCATTCCTTGAAGTTGTTACTGGCTTGTCAGAAACAACTAGAAGAATTTACTGTTCTAGTGGCTGAATTCCACAATAACAGCTGTAAAATGAACTGAATTTCATCTTTCTTTGCTCTGAAGAATATCCAACCAATTTTGGGGCACCTGTTTGCAGGCACTTGTTAAAGGCTGGTCTGAAGTTCATGCATTCTTCTTTGTGTTTCCCCTTGTTTCTACCCAGGACCTGCCCATTTTCCCTTAAAACAGATTGGATGATAAAATGGGTGATTGTGTTGACCTACAGGATACAAAGCTAATATGCATTGACTTTATGCTTATATAACTATTTTGCTGACTTTTGCTAATTAAACACTATTTATGAGTGTCTTTTGTAAAGACTTTTTGCATATTAGGAAAAGCAGTAATTGACATGGATTTATTCTCATACCTGCTTTGAGGCTGGGTTCCCACTGGTAGCTTATTGTTACTTTCATGCTTCTTTCTTTTTCTGCATGATGTTTTGATGTGCATTCCTTKCCCACAAATACGTTCAGGTGTCACTCTGTGAGTCTTGCTGCCTTTAATCCAGATTACTGAGAGTTTCATGTAGTGGTGACTGAGCCTGTTTTGTGTGCTGGTCTGTGTTGTTGATGGAATGTTGTAATGCTGGTGACACACTCTGAGAAACGTTAACTTTAGTCAAGAGTATGTACAGAATAGGAAAGCTGAAAAAAAAGCCAATGAATAATTGCAAAAAAAAAAATATCCTAGGAGCTCTTCAGTACTTTATTTCTAAGCTTTTTCTGTATTTGTAGGTTGTCACTTGAGTTGTGGTTGTCTAATCAAAACATGATGAGTAATTTAATGTTGTGTTTGCATACACCATTGTATTTTGGGTTTTGAATAGTCATATCTGCTCAGTGTTTCAGAAGCCTAATCTTGAGGTGCATTGAGAATTTGTATCTGGATAGTTTCTTTCTGAGGGTCTGGTCATGTACCTTGTCAAGGTTCAGAACCTTTGCAGGATTTTCACTCTTGAGTGAAGCCTGCAGCATGGGGTCTAGCAGAATGAACATTATTGAACAATTACTAGCACAGAAAAGAAATGAAAGCTGAAGAAATTGTCTGATACAGCAGTGTCAGTGTCCACCTTTGAGTGGAATGAATCAGACTTTTCAGTGACTCAGCTTCAGCACTGAGAGCACTGTGAGAATCTGCCTTTAAAGAACTAACAATGAGGTAACTTCTCAGAAGGCTTTTGAATTTAAGAAATCAATTTGATTTTACTTTTTTTTCTGGTAAAGCCACAACATTTTCTGTTTCTGTTTCAGAAATTGCACATCAGAAAGTTGGAAAAGGAGGTGTATCGATATCACTGTGCRATTCCAAGAGGCAGAAGAGCAAACCTTATTGTTACCAACAGGTACTAAATTTTGAACGCTTTCTAAGGGCTTGACATGATTTCAGCTTGGGAATTAGATATCTGGCTAAGTCTAAAATGATTGCTATTGTCTGCCTATCTATTTTCCTTTCTATTTTCTTCCTGATTTTTAAAATAGTTTATAATGTTTCCATAGTGGAAAATGTAATCTAGTTGTGATGTCAGTGCTAGACAGTAATTTGGGAAGATAGTTTGCTGTGAGATCAGTGACCCTTTCATCACACTGGAGGGAAATACTCCGTTTTTTCTCTTTGTTTTTGATTTTCCAAATTAGCTTGTGGTAAGTGCAGTCAAGCCAACAGTTTGATAATACATGTTTACAATCTTGTTAGTTAAAGGATATTCTAAATGAAGTCTTAACCTTTTGTATCAGTATGACAATTAATATTTATCTCATCAGACAATTTTTAGAATTCAAGATGTTACCAGTCCWGAGTTTGAGGACTCTAAACCTTCTAAATACATTTAGATAATGAAAAGGACTATAGTATCCAAATCCCATATGTCACCAGTTCCCACCTTGCCTTAATGTGACAGAGGCTCATCCATAATGAGACCATGGAGGCTCCTCAGTGTGTTTTTTTAATAATGACCAGCACCCCTCAGAATTCAGGCTGCAGATGAGAAAGCTTTGTCAAGGCACTGGCTAAGTGTGTGAATGATAATTGGGCAATTTAGTTATTGCAGCCTTAGATGAATGTGCACTTCTCTCCTTATCCCTGTTCTTGGCCTGCTCATACTGTGTGGTATCTTCGATCATCTGTGACTTTAAAAGACCAGATCTCTGTCTCAGAATATATGGATGAAATACAAGTTCACTGTGACCGAGTAGATGCTTTTAATCCACATAGCAAATGCTGCCTTAAACAAATGTTTTAATTTTGGTTAGTTTTTCTAGCAAAGTTTAGTCCTAAGGAGAAATTAAGCATGAACCTTTTTTTTTTTTTTCTTGAACAGGAGAGTGATATATGTGAAAGAAGTGGAAATCTTAGGCCATTTAACAACAGAGTGGGATCACTTATTTGAAGAATTTACGTGTTATCCCTCCCATGAAGCAAATATTTTAAAAATTACTGTTTGGGTAAGAAAAGCATGTAAACTTCCTTCTGTTTAACACTCTTTAGAGCTCCATGCATGCTTTTTACTTATTTGTGGTTCTTACTGCTAAGAGACTGTATGACAGGATTTACTGAAAGTTTGTTGCAAGTATGACAATTGGGCTGGACAGAGACAATGTTGAAATCTAACCTGAAGTTGACATTCAAGCCATTTAAGTATCAGATTCTGCATTCTTGTTTTGTGAGTCATCTGAAGCACATTTTTGTTCCCYTCTGCAGCAGGATCAAAAGATGTTCCAAAGAAAGGACAGTACAGGTCATGAATGTGTAAAGACAGTTCAGCTTTGGGATGAAACTACAGCAAGGGTATATTCTCTTTTTTTTTTTGGTCTTCTTTTCTTATGATACTGTTAACAGTTGTTGAAACTCAGCGTGTAAAAAAGATGGTGGTCTTCAGAGACTTATGAGAAAATAGGCTGCTGTGCCTGAGGACCATTTACCACAATTTCAGGTTGAAAAATGAGTTTAACAAGAGTATGATGAAACTAGATAGTCCAAAACGTTCAGGAGAGTTTATGCAATAATAATTAATTGTTGTAGTTACATAGTTGTGGGTTTTGTGTATTAAAGCTCATTAAAGGAAAATAATTGCAATATCTAAAGTACTAGGGTGTGTTAGATTCCCTGTAGTCTCTGGGATTCAAATACCTCCTCATTATTTTGAGATCACCTGACTAAGCCAGTAAGTGGACCTTGTGTGAAAAGGCTTACTTAGAGTCCTCCTACCCCCCATCTGTTTTTTCTATCATTTATCTCTAAATATTAGTTCCTGTTGGTGCTGGGGAGGCTGGTGAGCCTTTGTTCTGTGGATGACTGGATCTTGTAGGTAATTTACATAATCCCATTTATCAATTTGGATAAATTCCAGGGTACTTCAGCAACAGAAACATTTACCTAAGGAGCCATGTGTGTTACTGTAGCATTGTATCATATGATGGGAGAGGAGGTGTCCTGCCTGATACCAAAAGTGAAATCAATTAGATGCWTGGTATCTTGGAAGCACGCTTGAAATTGTAGCTCTGGTAAATGGCAAGTCAGCAGATGGAATCAGATTTGGGGCCAAATTGCTGCTATTACATTGATTGAGCCTTCTAAAAGAATGGGTTAGACTGGGAAGGAAAAAAATTGCTGTAATTTTGAGGCACTTTATCTACTGGAAGAGTCTATATTAGTTCTTTACTGTGTCTTGACTAAAAATGTTCCTTCAGCTTGCCCTTAAAGCATGTCTTCCAAATCACACTTGGAATTAAGTAATTTAAATCCTTTTAGTTTGCCTGGATCTTAGTGGCATGGCCAAAGCTGGAGCATTGCACAAAACACACAGGCCACGCTAGAAGGGTACTTCATTGTATTTATTTACATTTTTTTTGGTATTATTTCCTAACTGCACRTTCCTTTACTAATATTTATGCTGGTATCTGCACATTAAAAATAGATTTTTCCGTTCTCAAGTGCAACACTAACCCTTCTTCAGTGGATTTCTGTTWCTGTTCATCAGTTGAATACTGTGCATGTGACTCAGGAGGTATCTAACTCAGCCTGTGTGTGGGTTTCCATGTCTGTTGAATTAACTGTGTTTTAGTAGCATCTCATGGAAGAAAACCATTGCCTGCCTTAATTGCTTTCTGCTTTCACCATCTTGTTTTACAGTGGGTTTGTCGTGCCATTCAGGAAGCCCAGGCATCATGGAAACAACAGAAGCTGATGATGAGAGCATCCTTGCAAAGGAAATTTTAAATGCTGTCTTGATAATGACAGGATATGCCTGGTTTGACCTTTGATATGCAATTTTCTCCCTAAAATTGATTAGAAGCAACATGGAAACCTTGGGTAAAAAGATCTGAGGTCTTTTTTCAAAATTCACAGTCATTAACAGTTGAGTTTYAGAAGTTATGCATCTTTTGGAAACAATGTATTTCTAAAATGTGCATTTCAGTTTAAAAATGATGATTTTTGAGAAAATGTTTTCCCACTCTGAAATTTTATTTTCTTTTCAACCTTTTATTTTCAACCTTTTTTAATGTCAGAGATTCTAAAATGAAGTGGTTATCTTATTTGCACTCTTAAGTTTATGGTTTACAGATGGGTGGTAGTAGTTGTGGTTCTGGTGTTTTGCAAAATGAAGTACTTCTGCTTGTAATTAATTAAATAATTAATTAATTCTGAAATGAATTAAAAACTATTTTAGACAACACTGCCCTTAAATTAGGAAATTGTACATTTAGCTAATTGTATATTTAGCTAATATAATTTCATCCCAGAGTGTTTAGTATTAGAAAATACTGCCTTGGAGCAATGTAAGAATGAGTATATATGAAAGAAATAAGACTATTGTTGTCTGGAAATGTTTACTTTGGAATGCTGTCACATTGTAAATGAAAATCTGCACTTTAAAAATGGAAAATATTATTCACCTGTCACGTGCATGTTTATGGTTTTGGTTTTTACAGATCCATGCAGTGAACCAGGCCTGGATTTTTCAACTCTATCCTTAAGGGCTGGTGCATTATATAAATGCACTTTTAACCTGTACCTATGAGCTCACCAAARTTAGAAAGCTTGACATTTGAAAGTAAGCTGCCAAACACACAACTTTTAGAAAGCACTGCACAYATGATTTTATTGCTGTTTATGCACATGGCTTTTAATCCACTTTGCTACATGGGAAAAAATGGTACAGCCTTTAATTCTGTGCTATCGCCTGTTTTCTGGAAAGCGCTGCTCAAACAGTAAATAAATTGGCTGTCTAGGTTSTATGTATTTCAACTTTTTGTTTAAAAAAAAAGACAATAAATTTTTATATGCAAGTATTTGTGCTATGATTTTAAGTGTTGTTGCTTCTCAAGTGCATTATGTGCTTTTGGCTTGCCTCATGTCACTGATGCTGTATGAAAACAATCATTGGAGTACGAAGGCACTGCAGAAGAGCTTTTCTACAGCTCAGCAGTTCTTGCATCTTGTTTTCTSGYATTTAGGGATAGTTGTATGTGTACTGMCTTTTAATTTATACTTSAAAATAGATGTCACTTTAGTCTACTTGCTGCATGTTCAGACAGTACCATATGCCTGTTTTTAGGTGGAGAATTGGAGCTGAAGACAGTTCTGAAGACACTTTTCTGACTCCAGTCTTCTGCTTGATTCAGTTATATACTTCCTCTTTTTTTTTGCAAACTTTCCAGCTTGAATTGCAAACAGTAGATATAATATTTTCTCACTTAATATATGATTAGGTTCAATGAAGAAACTTCCTATTTAAAATAGTCTGAAGAAACAGTAGTTTCATTTTGAAATGCAAAAATTTTTGTTTTGAAATGCATATCTTTTCAGTTTGGGTTGCTAGCTGAATTTGAACAGGTAGATGACCTCCAGCTGGAGTGATGAACAGCCTTGGATCCCCTTGGATCAAGAGGATATGAGAGAGGAATTCCATTTCTTGCTTAAATGAAGAAGGATATTTGGATTGAATAGGTTTCCAGTGCTTGTTCTGTGTTTTGCTCAAGTGTTCTGTTCCATTTTACCATGTGTCATTCTGGCTGTGCTTTTGTTGCTGTTGAGATCTTCCTAGCCCTTTCCTGACAATGAGCTCGCAAAAGTTTTTTGCTGTCTCCGTTATTTTTTACTGATTATTAAGACAGTAAAATTAGTGTTAATTAGAACTCCAGGCATTTAGGTCAGGCTTGGTTCAAGCTCTGCTTCAGTTGCTCCTTGGCTTTCTGGCTCATCATAGGTTTCTCCAGCTCTTCAAAAGCGTTTTTTTGATGAGGTGTGGGTGAATGTTCAGTCCTTGTGACTGTTTCTCAGTCTCTTGCTTCAGTTGTAGCCTCCTGAAGCCTTTCTGAAATTTCTCAGTCCTTTGTGCCTTGCCTTCCCTGCCCCAGCATGTTCATTGCCCCCTAGGTAAGGAACAGTACAGCCTTCCTCAGTGTACATCTATGACCTTGGAACCATTTTAAAAGGGCAGTAGCAGAAAAATGATAATACAATCAAGCTGTTTCATGGAAAAACACATTAATATGCTTTTGCTTACATTTTTAGAACCACTTAGTTCTTTAATAAAAGAGAGAATGACGTGAGAGCTTTTGGAAAAGGTAATGGCTGTRTGTGCTTCTTCACAGGACAGTGCCATCAGTTCCATTTAACTGTGAGCTTTCTTTAGGGAGCATTTTACTTTGATAATTTTCCTTGAATTTCTGCCCAGTCTGGACATGAGTAAATATTCACATGCTGAAATGTTGTATTTTGAAAATACAGTCAGTTTCTTTACTAATTTCTTACATGAGCTTGGGTCCATTTCACTGTTAACTGCTGAAGGGAATTTTAGGCTCTCTTTCAAGGAGTRTTTTCTTTGGGTTTTACTTAGACATTTTCCTCTTAGAATGACCCTGTATTCATTGCCTACTGCCCTTCATTCTCTACAGAATCACAATAAGGCAACCACTTAAAAGTACTCAAGTGAAATTGTAAAGAAACAAATAGCATCTCACCATTCTTAAAACCCCTCACATTGTGGAATATCCATCATTGCAGATATTTGCAACTTACTCCATGTGTTCCTGGACAAGGCTCTCTGGCTCACTGTGCCTGGACTGGGCAGTCTCAGGAGATGCCTGCCAAGCCCAGCTGATCTGGGATCCTATTGCAGCAGGAGCTCTGAAATACCCCACTCTCCCCCCAAAACCAAAGAAAATCACCAAAGATAGGAGGTTTTGTGTTTCGTGTGAGAAAGCATATGCATCAAAAAAACTTCATACCTCTCACCATTGCGTTTAACCATTTTCTCAAAATTTGCAGAGCCTGGAATATTGTTTGATTTATTATAGGCACAGAATAGGGAGTGGTTTAGTAGTAAGAGAATAAAGAATTTTGAGGGGATAAATTGTGAAGTTGAAGGAGGGGATAAAATAAGTAATTCAGCTTAACAATCCAATACCAATGTTCTTATTTCATTGCTGCAGTAAATAAGCTTTTGTTGTAGTGGAGTAACACAGAGATTACAGTAGGTATAKCCTAATCTTGGGCTTTGGTTGGCAACAAGGATTATTTATATAAGGGTACCTTGGGTCACTCAGAATATTTAAAAATAAAATTATGAGGATTTAATTTTAAAAGTGTAAACTGACTTGTGAAACCTTTTGAAACTAGCTAGCATCTGTTTGACAAAATAATTCTTTCTACAGCTTATAAAGTCGCATTTAGTCAAACCTGAGTGTGAAGACTTAATTYGGAATAGATGCCAGTGGACTGACCAGAGAAGTTTTAACATAAGAAACAAATGGAGGGATTTGAGAATCAACATATACAACTTCGAGTTTCATTGGAAAAATCAAAGTTTTAATCTGTTTATTAAGATTTCCTTGACAAAGRTATGCTTTGGAGGGAGGGGTCGGTTCCCAGTTCAACCTGTGATGCCCCATAGCACAAGAAGGACAGATTGAAGGGGGGGAAAGTTATTTACGACTAGATGCCTAATTAAAATGTGTTCCAGGTATATGAATATTTTTTAGTTTACTAATGATCCTAATGCAATTCCATCCCTTGGATTATGGATCTTATTTGCATAATCACTAAGTAACACTGAGGCAAATACACAGATCTTTAGACTTTAGCATTTATTATCTCTGTGCTGCAATTTGCTTCTGTTTTGAATTTTTCCAGATATTTGTCATCAACTGAGGTGGTAGCTTAATCTAGTTACCTCAGTTGTCTGAGGGAGAAAAGCTGAAATATGAAAGGAGAAATAACTAAAAAGGAAAAAATGATGTATTGAACATGTGAGTTTGAAACTTGATTCAGTTCACTGTATCCTCACACTTCCTGTAAGTCACCAAGTAAACCTTGGACAACATTTATATTATTATTATTATTATTATTATTATTATTATTATTATTATTATTATTATTATTATTATTATTATTATTATTATATATTACATCTATATATGTTATTATTATATTATATTATTTATTATGAAATTGTTCACTGTCTATCCTGATCTAGTCTTCAGATTGCATTGGGGCCAGGGGAACAAGGGAGATGGGAGGAACCSCATAATATTCACCTGGTGGGGTGGGGGTGAAGGAAGGAGAAAGCAGTATAGTGATAAATCCATAAAATAGCTCAATCTTTTAGAGGTAAAAACAAAATATTAAAAAGCTATTTTGGTATCCTGCCACAAATTTGTTTTACATCAGTAGCTGGGAAAAGTTGTGAAGTTGTGAAGACAAACTGCAGTAATTGAAAGCAGTAACTTGGTTAGATTTTAACRGGGAAAAGGAACCTTTATTTGGATTTCTGTCAGGGAGGTAGAGCCTTTCCCAGATGCTTGAGTGGAGTCACCAGATGGAACACTGAAAATGYTCTTTATTGCTAAAATGACAACACTCARATTCCAGTGCTGGTCTTGTGTGTGTGTCCACATAGTTTTTRGACTGGTAAGTGCAGCAAATAAGTACAAGTCTGCAAAATGCTTGTCCAAAACAAAGGCTTGCAAAGTAGGGAAGCAGTTTGTGCACTAAATAATGTAGTGAGTTTCCAGGGATTTGAAATGCCTCCCCATCAGGTGTGACATACATTCCTCTCACATATAATAAAAGCTTCATGGGTAAATCACTGAGCTGTGCAGGTCTGGTCTCTGCACTGATAAATGTGGCCCTGAATCTGTCCTTGGCTGATGTGATGTATGAGGACTGGATTGTGCTTATAAAGCTTCCTCTCGTGTTTGTCATCTTCACCTCTGGCTGTGCTTTCCCTTTCCCTGCTGAAAAGGAATTTGCTGTGCACTTCTCAATCTGTGGCATTAGACTAAGATGCTCATAAGGAATAAAAAAAGAGTTCTGCAACAGATTCCATAGAATTGTTGTGGGGTAATTATGAGTAAAAGCAGAACAAAGGTATATAATGAAATAACAAGAGAAAATACAAGCTTATGATAATGAGAAACTTCAAACAGTGTAWCAGCTAAGTTGTAGGACCTTCTTCACACTCCAACAGCGTGCACCAACCTTGAATAACTGAGACTGGTAAGCATCAAGAGTAGACATTCTCTAAGCTGCTGTGGAATTAAAAAAACATAACATTATAATAAGTAGATTTATTACTTAAATCACCTTGGAGTTAGGTGCGAAGATGTTTTCTAGTTGGATTCCCTGTAGCACGGCAGAAATCTGTGGARTGACATGGCTGAATGTGTCACGGTTGCAAATGCAGGGATGCTCTTGTGAGTTGTTCCAGGAATTGCCCACAAGGTGGGGGAATGAACCTTTGTATTTCGCTGCTGTTGTATCGCACCTTTCCTGCCCGCCCTGCTCCTTCCTGGAYACCCCAGTTTTAAAATCACCCGCTTGATGTGGTCAGTGCAGAGCATGGAGCTCTAAATCAGAACCTGTCAGAAACTTTTCAAGTGTTACATCCAAACCTGGAGTTGTACACGTTTGATAAAACGTCCTACAATTATCATTCCCTGTTATTTCTCATTTTGTACAGTGTAATAAATAATCTGACGGGTGCAGATTTCTATGGGTACAGATTTCTTTAGTAGAGAAAATTTTAGAGTAAAACCTTTTCTGTGTGATTTTTACTGAAGTGTTTATTCTGTTAATGTTACTGTTGATCTGGAGGTGGCTGTCCTATTTTTCCTCTCTGTATCTGATAAATTCAGAGAGATCTAAAGCAGCCCAAGAAGCCTTCAGAGAACTCTTTATCGGGGTTGTGCACTTCATGCTGTTTAGCTAAAGTTAATAAAAACCAAATTTTTCTTAGTATTTTATAGTAGATACTACACCTATTTAAAATGTATTTGAAAATCTAAGAGTAATACCTGCAAACAAAACAAAAATTAAAAATCAGCAGTATGATTCTGTATTTGGGTCATGACTGCTGCTTCTTTCCACTACAAGCTGCTGTTAAAGAGAACGAGTCCTCAGTCAGCTTGTGTGGCGCAGTTACAGGAGCCATCCTCACACCTCTGACCCTGCAGGGCTCAGGGTATCCTGGATGTTCCTTTGCAGCATGCAAGAATTGGAGATGCATAAGCCCATTTGCTCTGTCTGTGTCTGTATTGTTTGTTACAAGTGGCTTTCTTTGTCTGTTTTTAGGATCCTTTCCAGTTCCTGTTTTCTAAAGATKCTCTTCCCAATTCTTTGCAAAGTAAGGCAACCTAAATGTTTAGTAATTTGGCTGGATCTTTTTATTGGCAAAAAAAATATTTAATGAGAGAAAATATCCCTGGAAGGGTATATGAGAATAAGGACAGTTTTGGTTGTAGGGGAATTCCACTTTTTAAACCAAGTTATTTCTGGTGTTGTCAGGCAAAGGGTGCTCTCTGTGCTGCRTTCTGAGGGCTGCTCAGGTGCTTCTGCCATTGCTCACAATTTCCTAAGCTTGTAACWTTTAGGGTTTGCAGTCAAGGACTGAGAACTGAGGAGAAGGCAGGAAAGAGGAAGATGAGGCGCTGGGAACAAGATTGCTGCCTTATTCCTTTTCTAGACTCTGCCTAGCTACTCTCATCCTAACCAGGATGAGACACTGCCTTGTGACTTTGTGTCTCACCTAATGTGTCCTGGGCAGACAGCAAGTAACACAAAGATTGTCTTTTAGTTCCCAAGTTGGCCTTTTTGTCCATGGAACTCTGCTGGACGTTGTGTCTGGGTTAATATCTGCCCTTTTTGGGGAAGGCTTCTGTTGGCACAATGGCAAAGTGAGCCGGCTGTGGTAGTACTGACCACTTTAGATGACCTGAGTAACAAATTCTGCATGGCCTCTCATTGCCTTCTAATAATTTCTGTGGCACATGCCTTACTAATTTGGACACTTGAAGGATTTTGGAACTTAATACAAAGGAAGAATGTAGAATGAAAAGTGGGGAAACGTGGATAGGCCAAGAGTCGTGAGAATCGCGTTCTGGCTCCAGTACTTGTTCTCTATGATCTGTACTCACAAAGTTTTAAACCCTAATATAACCTAGATGTCATCAACATTTCTATTTAACTCATAAGATTTTTTTTAAACCTTTGCCTTAGATAGAGAGAATACTTCTTTTGGTCACAGATAAAACAAAATTCTTCAAGTTTATTGTGTAGATGTATTACATGTTCTAGCTCTTATGTTGGCTGTTTCATTGCTAAAGTTAGAAATGCTGAAGAATTAGATGGTTTTTAACTCAAGTTGCATGCAGAAGATGGGGAGTTTCATTTGAACTAAGCTTTTAATTGAAAAGTGACCATTGCTTTCTGCAGTGTTTCCATTTTTGTTGTCACTGAAGAATTGAGTACCAGGAAAGAAATTTTAAAAAAATAATTCAGTGGGAAGCTGAAATAGTCTGGTTTTGAGGTGTTCCACTGTTGTCTGATGTGAGGTTTGGAGGCTTTATGGCTTCTGTTCTTTTCTGTGTTCCAGAGGTCTGTGACTTGCTCCTGGGACAGATGGATAATGATCCCATTGGCAGAGTGTAGTCAACAAAATACCCCAAAACCAGCAGCAGGAGCAAAGAAGGGAGTGAGAAATTCTAGCAGAGGCTGTTGGCAGGCGGGCAGTTGATGAATCCACCAGCAGATGCACAAGTGTGTGGCATTTCCAAAGGCCTCTGCCAGAGGAGCAACAAGTGGGCAGTGAAGGCTCCCAGTCCCTGCAGTGACGTTTGTCAGCCAGATGCCAGTGGGCAGTAAATAGGCCATGATTGAGGATCTGCTCACCAGCGTACCCCTGAAGAGAAATTGATACAAAAGCTTTGCAGGATGGAGTTCACAGAAAGGTGTGAGGTACCTACGCACTTGGGATCAGGGCAGCTATCCACCAGCTTTCCGAGGGGTTTTGGGAAGAAAGGCATCTGAACATTTCAAGTTTATAAATATACAAAGAGAATGGTGTGAGAGCACAGCGTGTATCTGAACTGGGGCCACCTGAATTTCTAGCGGTTCAGTCAAGAGACTTATTGTGCATTTTCAGTGGAACCTGAAATAGATTCAGTTCATGAGATACAAAGCAATACAGGGCAGAACAATAACATTGTCCTTGCAACACAGATGAATGCTTTTCCTACCAGCTTTTCCTGAGAAAACATGCTTCTCTTTAAGCATTGAGGTGGAGATCATGGCATAAGTGATTGCCTGCATATCAGATTATTCAGCTGTTCCACCAGGCCTCTTCTGTTACGGGTGCTAAGGGCTTGGTAAAAACCTCTTATCATTAAGACAATTACAAGCCCCATTTTTAGCATTTACTCTGGACTAAAATGGGGAGGGGGAAGCACAATACAGTCTTACATTTCTTTCATGAAGTTACAATAAGTGTTGTAAGGGTGGGTCATAGGGGAAATTACTTCTTATTGAAACTTGTAAATACTGAAAGATTTGTGTGAGTGATGAAGGTGCCTTGTGCTAGTTGGATGGTCTGTATCAGAATATAGTGATGATGTTAGAACATGAAATTCAGAGAGTTTCATGTCTTTTTCGATCCTGTCAGCTTGTAGAAGCTAAGTGACATACAGGATGAGGTAGCTGAGACCTCCAGAGAAGTTGTGACAAGAATATCATGTGTATCATGGAACACAGAAACCATTTTGAGCTTGGAACATGGGAATGCTGTGAGAGTAGCAGACTTCTGCAACAAGACATATGGAAGGTATCTTAGCCACTTGATAAGCAGTGCTGTAACCACTGATCAAAATAATTTGAAGTTTCCTTTCCCAGGTGGTTCACTGAGGCATTTGCTTTTCCCTGAGAAAGGCAGAGCTGGGGATGACAGTGCTACTTTGGGGTTGGTGTGCAGTTGCTGACACTGACTTTGAGGGTATCTTACAGCAGAGTTTTTATGTGCTTTTTAAAGCCTCACCCTGAAAAACTCTGGTTTTCTATCTGGCAAGTAGGATTGCAATGCTGCTGTAACTGACTGGTATTTGATGTTTGAAATTGTCAAGTAATCAAATGTAATTACTGTAAATACTGTTAACTCTGTTTACATCTGTTCGAGTGATTCTGTGCATTGACAGTGCAGGTATGTCAGTAACAAGGTATGATAGATGATTGTCGGTCCTTTGATGTTTTATAAACATCAGAAAATATTAATCCCTTTAAGCATGTTCATTTTGGCTGATGCTTGTAAACTAAAACGTGCCAAATATATCTATCCCTTCATATACCCTGCCCCTCACTTCTGTAACAATTAGAGTTCCTGTGGGGCACTTTAAAATGCAATAATAATTGCTGCACAATATTTTAATACAGACATTCACTGAAATCTTAACAATACCTGGATTATGTCAAACTTGACTTAATTTTTTTTTTAAGAAATAGGTTTAAAGACAAGGTAATCCTTCACTATCCAGACCTCCTACTCATTGCTTGATCAGATCTGGTTCCTTATTACAGCAGCACACAGACATTGGAATTGTGGTTTTTTTAAATTTGTTCAATCCTTGCAAAAATGAAAGCTTAAAACCTAAGAATTTATTGAAAAGATGATTGGATGTATTGAGCCAAACCTCTCAGGGATGGCACAAAAATTAAACACATTGGCTTGTTAGCCTTCCAAACAATGTTATGCAAAGAAGTTTAGGAAAGAGTGTTGTTCAATTTTCATGAATGAAATATTTTGTTACTATTTTATTAATGAGAGGGAAAGCAGATGAGTTAAAAGGGAAAGTATGTTGATACATATTGATTTGAAGAAGAGTTGCTTGCATTCAGTTAAAAAGTGAAATCAAAACAAAAGACTTCTCTCCTTCTTCCCTCAATGAAGAATAGTGACACATGGATCAGAGCACCAGCCTCCCACATTCCAGGTAACCATATGCTGATGAAACTTTTCTTTTGTTGATTGCATCCTGAAGCCTTCAAAACTTAGTGGGCTTGTCTTAATGGATGCTGTAGAAAAAAAGTGGAAAAGGTATTACTGGAACGGGAAATTAGATTTTTTTTTTCATAGCTGTGAATCTAAGCTGGATTTTAGATTCAACCTGCTCCTCTTACATTTTTCTATTAAGCTTTAGGGAAAAAATTGTCTGCTGAGTGTATCAGTCTTTGCATGATACTGTGGAATGGAGAACATGAGACAATGCTGAATTCTCCTCAAGATACAATATTCTAGAGAGGCTGGAGCTATATTTCTCCTGTGTGGGTGTGTGAGCATTTGAATTGGCCATCTGTAGGGACAGCAAACTGCTTAAACGTTGTTTTCTTCTTTGTGAGATATTTCTGTAACAGTCTGAGAATTCAGCCAGGGTTCTGATCTGCTGAGGAAATGGAGATGGCTAGCCATTCCTTTTTAGAGAAGATATAATGCATGTCTGGAGATATTCCTAAGAAATTTAGAGGCATAGTAAATAAAAGCAGTGAATATTTTTAGGTTATGTTTAAAAATCAGAACTCTTTCTTTTGTGCATTTGGAAATCTGCATTGAGTTTGTTAAAATCATAGCTCTATGAGAGTAAGTAAATTCCTTCAAACATCTTCCACAAAGTTTAAAAAGACCCTCAAACTTTAAACCCCAGAAATTAGGTATGTGTGCTTTATTTGTTTTCGTTTTCACTATTGTCAATGCTGAACCAGCCAGCATTGTTTATAATACCTCCAATCTGACTCAACATGCTGAAATTCGCTTCGTAAGGCATTTATTTCATTTATTTTCCAAGAAAATTGGCTTTTGTTCTGATTATGCATAGATTTCCCCAGACTTATTTTTGGTTCCCAGTGAAGCTCCCAGCATTTCTCCTGTGTGGGGTTCCTACAGATATGTGTTCATTAGTGAGTTCATTATGAGGTGTAAAAGCTCCATGGCTTGCCTGGCCACTGCTTGACTTGGGTTCAAAAGTTTTCATGAAAAACCCTCAATTACAGAGCTTTCTGCTTGTGACAGTTCCTTATCTATCTCAATTTCCTTCCTTTCCAAAGAGACAATGATTTAAGATTTACTCTAAATATAATGTAAGTGATCGATAGTACCTGACAGTTGCCATTGTTTGTCCAAACTGAATATTATGTGCAGGAAAGTCTGAACAATCAGTCCAGGGATCAGTGCTGGTTTGGGTTGAAGCTAGTTTTGTACACAGTGTGTATTTTCCCTCTTGACCACCTAGAAAGGTGTTTTTCACAGGTGTTCCTTTCCAGCTGGAAGTGTTAACACTGGCAGTTCTAAGGAAGAAGTGGTACCAAACTGTAACTACCTTGCAAAAACTTTGTCGCTCAAAACAAGCCTATGGAGGGGCTGATACTGTTAATGAAACCCAATGATAAAATTTCTTTAAAAACAAGTGTTCCATGGTTTGATATTAAATTCTTCCTCACAAGAACCTCATATCCTATCTGTGTTCAATGCTAGGCCACAATGTCTTGGCAGTAGCTCATTTAAGGAAATCCAGAAACATTGAGAAAGAACCAAGCTGTCTTTTCTTCTGATCGCATTTATTTAAAATGTAAGTACCATAGAAAGGCAACTGCTGAGCAGTTATTTTTGTAAAGGTCCACATTTGTGTTGCACATGAGCAGCAAGAGTGGAAGCTGTGTTGGGGAGACAGTGTTCTATGTGGAACAATCTGTTTGTAGAAAATCTCTTCCAGGCTGGATGCTGCATTAGCCTCGGGAGAGAAGCTAGCAATCAGGTGCCATTTAGAGGGATTAAGGAATTAAGTTCTGGTTTGTTTGCTTTGTTTTTGTTGAATGTTCATGTTTATTTCATGAAGCTCAATTAGCAAACTGTAGCAATTCAGTCTTGGTTAATTTTCTATCAAATCTGGGAAACCAGGACCACATAGTGACTGGGTTTGTAGGAATATGAGCTTTTGAAAACTCATAAAGAATTTCCATCTTCCGAGAGAATGTTTGTTACAATGATGGCAGCTGGATTGTGTATAACAGGGACAGAACACTGGTTGGGAGATTGCATTACTCAAAATGGAGGTGAAATTTAAAACCACTTTTCTTTGTGAATAATAGCTCTGTTTCTGGTGATCAAGATACATTGACAGTTAAAAAAATAAAGGGCAATATGTTTTTATGAAAACAACAAGTCCTGCATGCACGCTAAGCACAACAGAGCAGTGACACTGTCACAATAAAGCAAATGCACTACTTAAATTTCACAAAAGGTTTCAGCATTAGATGATGCTTAATCTGTTACAGAAAGAACTTTTGAATTTTCTGCTGTATTGCATCTGAAAACAGCATGGTCAGAATTTTTATTGATTTTGAGTAGCTCCAAACTGCTGTATGGGGGACACTAAAATGCCAGGTTCCACATTTGTGACGTGTTGAGCTCCTACCCAGAATGTTTACAGCTGGATGTGGAAAATGGCACTGAGTTTCGATAGGAGTAAAAAGGAGTGCTATAGCTTCAATGCACTTTTCCAAATGATCTCATTAATTATGAAGGGATGTGTAGCCATATGCTCAATGGCTGACTAAGCTTGAACATCTCCCAGGGCTGCTGGAGCCCTTGAAGGTTGTTGAACTAAATGTAAACTTCTTTATTTTCCACCATACTGTCCCCCCCAGCATTTGAGCTACCATAAGCTGATCCAAGTCTGAGATCTGACCTTGCACTTCCAGTGCTGTTTTCACAGTAGAGAGGAAGAACCTAAATCAGGTGTAATGTTTGAGCTGGAATCTGATTGCATTGTTWSAGCTGAGGCCTTTCTGGACCTGMATCTCAGAATTGACAACAGCTTTARTGTTGTTAACAGTTCAGTATGAGTTGGGKCAGCAGGTACTTTGTACCTTGTTTAATTTTGAAGAGCCATCTTTCACTGGTCCTTCCAGGCTGCTTTTGCTGCACAATTCTGCTTTCTATTCATAGTTCTTGCCTGTTCTCTCCTTCCAGCTGTCTGCTTTGGGCATGGCTTCATTCTTGGGGTTGCAGGTATCCAGTGGATGTTTTGCCAGTTGTCAGGGGCAGTGATTTCCTAAAACCCCACCAGGAACATTGCAGCTGGAGCTGACAGCAGATACTGGCAATGACCCCTCTTGCCAGTCAATGCCATGTGTGTCAATAGTGTGATTGCTCAGTAAGAATCATCCTGTGCTGCTGGAGCTCAGTGTTTGCCCACAATGTTTGYTCTGTTGTGGCAGCACCGCTGTTTRTCCAGCAATGCTGCTGAACAAAGTAAAGAAATACTTCTTAACCTGGTTCAGTTTTCTTGTCCAAGGCACAGTCTGGCCTTGCAGACGGCGGTGCTGGCACAACCAAATGGGCAGCCCGGGGGCAGCAGGAGGCAGCCAGGTGGAACCCCTCCAGTCAGGAGGAACAGGAAGGTGCTATCTGGAAGCAGATCCTAACCGAGACAAGTTAAAATGTTTTGTTTGTGAACAAAGGTACTCTCTGGTATGTGATGAGTTGTGTTCCCAATCAGCCGCGATTAGGAATGCAGGAACTGTATGTTCTCTTTATAAGTGATGTAAATCAGAGAAATACCAGATTACCTCTTGTTTTCTCCTAGTGGAAACAGACTGCAAGAACCCCAAAATTAATGAAAACCAGAATTTGGAGAACAGAGTTAAAATATATGTCTGGAAATTAAGGATCTAGCCAGGGAACTAAAAGTCTTTTAGTAGATACAGACACACCACTATAGCCAAAACATAATGATTCTACCCATAAAAAAAACTACTGCATTTTGCAGTGTGAAAATTTACAATATGCTATACCTTTTGTGGTGAAGAAATACAAATTTTGCCCCTGTAAATTGATGCATTCCTGTACAAGTTGAGATGAATATGCATTAATGTAAATAATAAGATAGGCAGAACTTGCCATGAATTGTTTTTTGGGTTTTTTCTTTCTTTTTTTTTTTTTTTTT